>NW_005871194.1:1763310-1865944 GCF_000147115.1 Myotis lucifugus
TGTGGGGGTTCCCCTCCCGCTCCCGGGCGCTGTGGCGGGTTTCCCCTCAACTCCCAGGCGCTGTGGCGGGTTTCCCCTCCCGGGCGCTCAGGTGGGTTTCCCCCCAGCTCCCAGGCGCTGCTCATTCCCCTCCAAGCCGCTGCCCCTCCTCGCAGCCGCTGTGGCTGGGCTTGCCCTCCCACCTCCCACTGCCGCAGCCTAGGCTCCCTTTCTGTCCTCGAGGCCTCTACTTAGCTCCCTTCTGTACCGCTTGGCCTCCATGTTGTCCTCAGTCTTCCCTCGCAACTGGTATATGCAAATTAACCGCCATCTTTTAGCTTCTATAATTGAAACATTGTATCTTTTGGAGCTGTTGCTTCAGGAGCTCAGAGCCAGGTGGCAGCAGGCGGGGAACCTTGGCTTCCTCCGTTACTGGAGCAAGCAAGCCTCATGTTCCGCTTTAAGCTGCCTGGCTGCCCTCCGCCATCTTGGCTGACAGTTAATTTGCATATCGCCCTGATTAGCCAATGGGAAGGGTAGCAGTCGTATGCTAATTGCCATGTTTCTCTTTTATTAGTGTAGATGGGAGTTGACTTGAGTATGTGGGTTCTCCCGTGTTGTTGCTCTAGGATGGGGTAAGTAAAATGCATCTCAGGTAACGTGCTGAGTGTCAACATAGACACATTCACTTCACAGTGAACTGGACAAACCTCTGGGGTCAGTGTCTGATCAGGATGGGTAAAGACAGAAACAGGAGGGGCCCTTCCAAGAGCCTTTAGGACCTCAAGCAAAGAACAAAGAACTCAGTGGCAGGCAGCAGAAAGAGGCCGGCACCCTTTTCCACCAAGGGCCAATGATGACCAGTGAGAAAGCAAGTTCTTCCAGAGCTTCTTTTTTCTTATCCATAAAATGGGTCAATAATGCCTACCTCATAGTACATCTGGGAGCATTGACTGGGCTTGTGTCAGTAAAGCATTGAGGACAGTGCCCAGCATAGGATAATATGACCCTAAGAAAAGAGGATTATCATGAACCATCCAGAAAAGCCTACTGGAATCGCCAGAGTTCTTACATGTGGAAGAAGGAAGCAGAAGAGTCAATGTCAGAGGGATGTGTTCTGAGCAAGTCTTGATTGGCCATTGTTGAGTTTGAAGGGGACCATGAGCCAAGGAGCTCAGGTAACCTCTAGGAGCTGGGAAGGCAAAGAAATGGTTGTCACCTAAACCTCTAGAAAGAACTCAGCCGTGCTGACACTGTGTTTTAGTCCACTGAGCTGATTCACACTCCAGATCTCTAGAACTATAAAATAATAACTTTAATTTGTTCAAAACCATCAAGTTGATGGCAGTTGGTTACAGCAGCAACAGGAAACTAAGCCATGACTAACCAGTAAATGCGACTTATCATTGTGAACAAAAGTTAATTCTACATAAGAATGACAAGTGGTATCTATGGTGACTCCTGGTGAGTGGATTTTCTTTGGAAGATTAGGTAAGATATTACAGAAAATCAAATTCAAAATTAAGAGAGCTCTTCAAGAAATTAAGTAGCAGAGAGAGGAGGACTCCATGCCAGATCGCACCAGCATTCTCCGAACTCAGAGGCATTTGCTGTCAGTTCGCTTTATGAGGCACTAAATTAATCAGCTAAAAGCTCCCATTTGTCAAGCACTTAAATGTGTCCAGTCCTTTTCAGACTTTTTAAAGTTGCACAACAACCTTATGAGTTGGATATTATTATGCTTATTTTACAGATTAAATTTGAGGTTCAAAGAAGTTCATTTGTCAAAACTGGTACAGCAAATAGATTCAAACTTGCCTCTCATCCAAAAGCTCATGTTATTCTGTGATATTACAAGTGTGTGACTCTGAGGATTACAGCATTCATTCATGTAAATTAACAGGTATCCATCATATGGTTACTACGTGCCTATGCTAAACCATGTAGCAGTAATGATAAGCTACAGAGAGATATGTCCTTGAATAATTTAATTATTCACAAATAATTAAATAACAAATTTCATATAATGCGATGAATGCAATGCTGGGTAGGGGGAGAGGGGGAGTACTGGGTTATGGAGCCATAATTGAATAATCTGACCTACTGAAGATACAGAGTAATAGAAAGGGCCCTGACATGGAGGATGGGTAGGAGATAGTCCAGCAAGAATGGGAACAAGTAGCAAAAGCCTTAGAGGTTAAAAAAGAGTATGGTCTTATCCATAGTTGAGAATATAGGTAATGTAGGAGTGACAGGAAATGGGGTGACATGGTGGTAGGTGGCAGTCAGAGCCAGGGGGCCTGTGTCCCCATCTGATCCTAAGGACAGTGTAAGTGTACAAGTGTTATGACATCATCAGATTTGCATTCTTGGTGTGGGGGATGGAGCAGGGGTAATGTGAGGGCAAGGGGTACTTCGGTTACACCCCAGGGGCTCTATGAGGTAATGGCGATGGGGGTTGAAAGAAAGTGTCACATTTGAGAGAAGCTTGGAAAGCAGAATTCACAGAACTGCATTAGAGGGAAAATCCAAGCTAAAGTGAAAGGAATTGCAAAGAATATGCTCGGGTTTCTGGTTTAGTCCATTTACATGGAGCATGAGAAAGAACAGTTTACAGGGGGATGATAATGACTTCCTTTGGTGGCCGGTGGAGATTAAGATGCCTGTAAGACTCTGAAGAACTGGCTCTCAAAATAGAGTTGGGACCCGGATATAGAGGAGTTCTCACCAGTGTCCAGACAGCAACCAAATCCATGGAGTGGATGATATAAGAATTAAAGTGACAAAAACATGGGTCCCAGAACACAGCCCTGGGGATCAGCCACTTTCTGAAATGAGCAGAGGAAAGGGAATCTGCTAAAGAAATGAAAGTAAAAAGAGAGAGGAAGGAAATCAATGAGGAGAGAGGCCAGAGGTAGAATGTATGTCAAGAAGCAAGAAGTGAGTGAATTCAGGGAGAATGTGTGAGTGTTTTCCATGAGTATCTATGGCAGGTGTATTCAGACGTACCGATCCCTCTGCCTGGAATGTTCTTTCTGCGTCTGTGTATCTCTCTCCTCCCAATTTTCACAAAACCCTATTCATCTTTGAAGCCACACCTGTGAAGTATGTCAGGACCTCCTGCTATATGTCCAGTAGCACCCTGTGATTTTTCTTCTTCAAAGAGCCCTCAGAATTGCAGCTGGTTAGAAAGAAGTAAATAAATACATGTCTGGTTAATGCCTTGTTTATCTCTCTATCTTCCATGCCCTCCCTAGTGTCTGGCACAAAGCAGAAACTCAATAAATGGGGGGGGTGTTTAACATGTGAATAACCAGTAATTGCTCAGTAAACATTTGTTCTTTTGAGGCAGTATGGGCATTAACTGCATATGCTCTGCAGCCGTAGTGCCTGGGTTCTAATCCCGGCTCAGCCACTTCCTAACTACATGCAATTTCACATAATCATTTAATCATGTGATTCTGCAGAACATCTAAACAGAAAATCTCTTGGATTCTACCTATCTGTTGGTAATTTTCTCCATGGGATTTTGATTCTTTATCATTTCACTCTAAAATCTGAAGTGAGTCTCGGGTGAACTTACCCCAGAGATGGTGGTCTTTGCCCTACCTCCCCCTACACAGTAAGGACTCCATGAGAGGATGTATGTGAACGTGTTTATAAGTCACTGAAAACGAAACCAAGCTCAACCATTGCAGAATGCTCATCCCTAGTGGCACCCGAAATCACCTCTCATCTATGTCTGTGTTGACTATTGGTTTAGCTTTAATGACAGTTTCAGACTCTATTGTTTAAACAACCATCCTCAGGCTTCGAGTGGAACAGGTAAAATCAGTAATTGCTTAATTGTATATGTGTAATAAGGCTTGGAAGTTTCAATAATAGTGGCCACGATAAAATACTGGAGAAAGACAAGTCCCTGGTTAGGTTGAAAAGTCTAAAATATCATCAACAGTTATCCAGTTTTGTTGGCCTTGGTGGCACCATGCTGCAGCTAAAGAAAAACAGCGGATGGAGGTCCTGACTTTAGGATCAGAATTTGATTATTTGCCCTGATATGAAGTCTCTCAGGATGCTCAATGTGCTTGTTACACACAGTAACAACATACTGAGAGCATAAATCCATGAGGATCCTCGCTCTATATAACTGTGCACTGTTTATCTAAAATTAGCCAATTGCCCTAGCTGGTTTGGCTCAGTGGATAGAGCGTTGGCCTGCAGACTGAAGGGTCCCAGGTTCGATTTCGGGCAAGAGCAGGTACTTCGGTTGCAGGCTCGATCCCCAGGCCCTGATTGGGGCCCATGCAGGAGGCAACCAATCAATGTGTTTCTCTTACATCTATGTTTCTCTCTGTCTCTCCCTCTCCTTTCCACTCTCTCTAAAAAAAAAATCAATGGGAAAAATTAATATCCTCGGATGAGAATTGAAAAAAACAAAACAAAACTAAACAACAAAAAAAATGTTGAGAGCTGTTTCACACCATTCTAGAACTGTAACTTTTGACTTGTATCAGAACCCCACCTCAAGGCTAAACCTGGTTACGTGGATGGTAACAGCACCTTTACAGAACTCAGAAAAGATTCACAAAAGCAATCCCTATTTTTTTTCAGGAAAACAAAAATCTGAAAGTAGTCAATTCCTTGAGGTTTATGAAGAGAGCGCTGGGTAAGAAAACAAACAAACAAAGGGCCTTAAAACAGAAGTCTCCCCCTCCCTTCTTTCTTTGTAAACTCTTTCCCAGTTAGGGTGAGAACATGAACTTCCTAGAAGAAACAGAGACCTAGGTTTCCTCAGGGCTCTGGCCTCTTGGCACCTTAGAATACTGGTCACAGTCTCCAGCTAAAGATTTCTGAGCTGCTATTCAGTTGACCTAATACTATCTTTGTCTTGTGAGTCATCAGTTATCTTTATCAGGATGTTAGGATTTTTTTAATTTTTTGTTTCTTGGTTTTTACACCCAACAGTAGCAGTAAAAATGAACGGAATTCGTTAAAATTGCAAACTACCATCAGTGGCTGGCCACGTGATCATACATACGTTGGCAGTCACAGGCAGCCTTACAACCGGGAAATTACAGACGCACAGGAGACGCTGCTGGGCGAGACCTGATCTGGGAAATTATGATTTAAAAATAAATAAGAAAGTTTTCTGTCCACTGAATGTCACTCGAGGTATTAAGCCAGCGGTTCTCAACCTGTGGGTTGCGACCCCTTTGGCGGTCGAACGACCTTTTCACAGGGGTCGCCTAAGACCATCCTGCATAACAGATATTTACATGACGATTCATAACAGTAGCAACATTACAGTTATGAAGTAGCAACGAAAATAATTTTAAGGTTGGGTCACAACATGAGGAACTGTATTTAAAGGGTCAGAAGGTATTAAGCCATTTCAAAAGTACACAGATTTAATGTAACGTGATCCTGTTGTCCCCTGTGATCACTTAACCTTCAAAATCTCTTTTCCAAAACTGCAATGAGACTGTCACTTTCTTTACCCAACAGGTCTGCTTTCATCCTGCTGGGGAAACTCCCATTTTAGGAGCGGTGTTTTTGCCCGGACTGGGCAATTTAGGCAGCAGTAAGGAAAGCCGAGGTTTTGGTGGCAAATCCTAAGCAGAGAGAGAGCCAAATCGTTCTCCAGACTTTCCAGCAAGGTTCACCATGTCCCATTCTAATGTCCATGATTTGGACTAAATGCAAAGTGAGATGTTTAAAGTGCAAAGACCTATCTCCCTCCCGTATTGAACTGTAAGTGCCGCAAGGATGCCATTGCTAAAAAACAGCTTACTTGTGTCTCTCCCTTTGTAGGTTCACATGATCTACGACCCGCCTGGGTCCCCTTGTAAAGAGACGTGGGCCCTGCCTTCGGCATTGCCTGGACTTCACACCAGTCTTGCTTCAGATGCAGACAGGCTCCCCACGGCAGATGAAAGCTTTGGCTTTTGTCAGAGTCTCTATGAGTGCGTCTCTGGCGCATGCACAGATATATTTTTAAATGCAAGATGACTGCAGATGACACCACATGAGTCTGTCTATTCTCTGGAATAGTAGGAACTGCAGCTGAACCCAAAGCCATCAGCAAGCAGGGCTGGCTGGCTGCGGAACTTCCTGATCAGACCCGAATGTGCTGAATCCGTGCATCTGGAAATTAGCATGGAACTCTCACGCGGAGAGGAGCCGTGGAAGCGAATCAATATTGCCTTGGACTGGAACACCTCGCAGGATCGCAGCCTCCACTAGATATTCAGCTAAGATTTAACTAAGTTAGCTCTTATGTCTTTCCTCAGATTACTAATATTCAGATTTTTGTGCCCACTCGATTCATTTTATATGATTCACAGAGAAATGACCTCCTCTGTAATAACAGGTAATGAATTGCATTTGTAGTTAACACACCCAATAGATATTAATGCACAAAGAAGTGAATGTATTATCCCTCATGGGTTAAACATTTTGATTTTCAAGAACAGACTATAATCAGATTTAAAGCTACGAGGGGAAAAAACGAGTTAAAATCAGATTGCATTTAGACAACACTGCAGTGTTGTATCAGTAACCTTCAATCAACATTAAAAGAGGAAGTAAGAATTTAACACTGACCTTCAGTACCTTCTATCTTAGGTGGACCTTTCTCACCCAGTAATACACACACACATACTCACAGATGTACATACACCCACACATACATTTCCACAAACATGCACTCTCTTTGATGCTGTAGCCCAGCTCTACATAGGTTCAAACCTCTGAATGTTCATGTTAGCAAGATTCTGTGCAAGGAAGATCTCCTGTAGAATAATCAGATAATGGATTCATTTAAACTAACCTCACTGACTCTAGCACTGAAACACAGATATGTTTCAGTGAAATGCAGCTAAGTATTACAAAGAAGATTTCTTAATTCTTTGCTATAGAACAGTGGTTCTCAACCTTGGCTGCACATTAGAATCTCCTGGGAATTTTTTTAAAATCCTGATTTCTGGGCCTCATTCTCCGGAAATTCTGTGTTGTTTTTTTTTTGTTACTAATGTTGTGGCCTCACCCCATAACAAAGAAACAGAATTTCCAGAGGATGAGGCCCAGAAATCAGGATTTTAAAAAGATTCCCAAGTGATTCTAATGCGCAGCCAAGGTTGAGAACCACTGCTATAGAACATATTCTAAATTTAAACTTGACTATTTGCCTGTTTGCAATTTGGAGGATATTTTAATGGCTTCCCACATGGAAGCTTAATGGCCATTGGTTCACTTGCAAATTTATTCACTGCATTGTTTTTAGAGTGGTCTTTTTAAATGCAGGATGTGATCTATGAGATTCCTTGCTTACAAACCCCTTCTCCTTTTTAATTGCTTTCCAAATAAGGTCCCAAATCCTGAAACATGGAATCCAAAGCATTTTGCAAACTGATTTTACTATAATCTCTTCAGGCTCATGCCTTTCCACAAACCCTGCTCATCTCGCTAGTCGGTTATGATGCTCCATGTTTCTTACGAGATACCCCAAGAGGTTATAGTGGTCAATAAAATAAGATCTTTGAACGGAGTAAAGGATTATTTGCCCTAGAGACCCCGTAAGTAGGCAGCCTTCGCTAGTAAAATTATGATGGGTAGCACAATTGTGAAGAAATCATTGCTACAGTGTAGGGAGAAGATGTCAAAACAAATAGTGATTGAACCAGACACAGACCAGTAGCTACTTCCATTCCTCCTGCGGAAATCCCTTTGGGGTAAGTGCAAGGCCATTGTCGATGCACGGTCTCTGTAAAGATGAACGGCCCCTACATTTGCTTCTTTGCTAGTTGCTGGTATATTTTTCAAGATGACAGGGAATCAATACTCCTAGAGACAATAACCGGTTCAAATGGGCTAAATGCATTAGACTTAAGTAGAGAAAAAACTAAAATTACTAAGCATATTATTACCAAGTTACCAGAAGGCTGTAGGGTCATAGCTTAACCAAGTATGAGACCGTTTTACTCGAACAATCTAGCCTGTGTCATTTTAGTGATCTCTTTCAAGTACCCTTGCCAGTGGAGTAGTTTGCTGAGTCTTGGCAAGTAATCAAAAAGCTCTAGAATGATTGGATGCTACTTGAAGAGTAGAGTAACCCAGAGTAACCCAGCATTCTTTAAGCTGGTCAATGTGCCTATAGCTGATGGGCTCAGCCATGAGCATTCCATAAAAGGCTGACACCCTCTGTGCAGAGTAGTTTTCTGAGACTTTTCAGCTCTGCCTTTGAAATTCATTATTCTAAATCCACCATTTCACCTTCAGGTTGCAGTTCAATTCTTGCTTTAGCCAACCATTGGTTTTGGGTGCCACTCTGGCACCTCACGCATTCTTGCTGCTCAGGACTCAGACTTGCCCTGCCTTTCCGTTCCTCCACATAATTAACTTGTCCTTTGCTCCATATTTCTTAACCATGATCAGCCAATCAAATGTTCACCATTCCTAGCTCTAATCCTTGGAACAGGTTTTTGGACCAAGCCCTCAGCCCACAGTTGCTTTAGAGAGGAGATCAGACCCCAATTATATGACTATCTTTAGTTAAAAAATTGATGGTGTCTATTCTTGACTTAGGTGGAAAATGAATGATTTATCTCAAAATTCAGTATAACTAGATGACAGTGATTCTAAGACGTTGGAATAGAGGAGAAAGCTGGGTCAGGTAAGGATTCAAGGAGACTAACCTGGGTCTAAAGCATGACCCCACACAGACAGCCAGACTCTCCAATGTAGAACGTGGCTAAAGAAAGAACATGAAGAACTCTGGCATAGTACAGGTTGGCAGTGATGGCGAACTCATTTTTTTCGGTTGATTTTTCTTTGTTAAATGGCATTTAAATATATAAAATAAATATCAAAAATATAAATCTTTGTTTTACTATGGTTGCAAAGATCAAAAACTTTCTATATGTGACACGGCACCAGAGTTAAGTTAGGATTTTTCAAAATGCTGACACGTCGAGCTCAAAAGGTTCACCATCACTGGTCTAGAATGTCACACCTGGTTACTGGGATATAAAAATGGGATTCCTGTCTGTAGGTTAGAGCCAAAGTCAGAGAGGTGTGACCTCTCACGTCCCAGCCATCAGCTATCATTAGTAAGGTCCAAAATAGCTCCAGTAGGGGCCTGGCCAGGCTATAAGGGCAGAAATCTAGTCAGATCACCAAGTCACTGTGTCAGACCAGGACTTGGCTGTGAGTCAGCAGGCATGCAGAAGCCCACAGGTGTATATGACTCTCAGCCAGGTATAATATGACTCAATCTCCCTCCAACTAGCAAGACGAAGCTGGCTGACAAAGGTTGGCAATTACGTGAGGCATAAGCTGCAATGGAGCATCAGTGATTTCAATTCACTAGAAACATAGTCAACATTTTTAATGACGACCTGGCAGAACACACAGATAGAGGACGGTTGAGCTGAGCTGAACGACTAAAAATCTGTCATGGAGGTCAGTTGGAAGAATCCTTTGGGGGGGAAAAATCAGTGTCACATACTTTCTCATACATAGCACATCTCTGATTTGGGACACGTCGTAACCAGGATTGAGGTGGTCCAAGAGTCAAGGCTGAGAATGTCATGCATCCCGCGCTGCTTGGGACTCAAACGGTTAACAGGTGCATAGTCTGTGCATCTCTGAGAGAACCTAAAAGAAGCCGTGGAATATCATTACCCCAAGGTGGAACCTGCGAAGGCGCAGGGGAGGAGAGGATCAGCTTCCGGGAAAAGCACATGCCGGGGTTGTGGGCTCAATACCCTATGTGGGGCGTGCAGGAGGCAGCTGATCAATGATTCTCTCTCATCGTTGATGTTTCTATGTCTCTCTCCCTCTCTTTTCCTCTCTCTAAAGTCAATAAAAACATATTTTAAAAAATAAAATTTAATGTCTGATGTAGAATGTTTCCTTTCTTAGCAGCTCAGATAGGCAACTCCCTCCCCGCTCCCGACTTCTTAAGCCCTGTCCACAAGCGGATGGGCTGGGTGCCCGGGAGTCCCTCTAAATAATTGAGTGCCTGTGGTTCCAGCTCCAGAAAGCACGGCCATGTTGTCCAGAAAAGCACTGGTTTTCCAAATGGTATTACACTCCCACAAGTTACCCGCTTCACTTAACAAGACTCCCTTTATGGAAAGGCAAAGAACATCCTAGTCATTTATCAGAAGATCTTTGTTCAAATACCATTCCTGGCAGCTGTTGCAATTTAGTGTCCTGTGTGCCAGCTCGGATTTTTAAGAAGTTAGTTAGCTCCATATCTAGTATTTCCCCTACTCATGGATATATCGAATAAGACCTTCAACTCACTGCTGTACACAGCCCACCCCACCCTCTAATACAGTGGTCAGCAAACCACGGCTCTCGAGCCACATGCGGCTCTTTGGTCCCTTGAGTGTGGCTCTTCCACAAAATACTACGTGCGGGTGCGCACGTACAGTGCGATTGAAACTTCGTGGCCCATGCGCAGAAGTCGGTGTTTTGTGGAAGAGCCACACTCAAGGGGCCAAAGAGCCACATGTGGCTCTCGAGCCGCAGTTTGCCGAGCCGCAGTTTGCCGACCACTGCTCTAATAGATTGGGGTTTACCCACTTGGAACTTTGCCAAGTTCTTCTTAGCCTATTGAGGAAAATACAGACCATAAAAAGGAGAAACCCATCAGTCTACAGGATAAAAACCAGAGAATTCAGAAGCTGCTATCAGACATAGCACATCTTTAGATGAAACATAATAATACCAATAATATTGATAATAATCACATTTAGGCTTTACATGCTTATATTACAGAAACTGTGCTGAGGGATTTATACATTATTTCACTTATATGTTAAAGTAATCCTACAAAATAAAAAAAGTCGACAGAAACCAGTACAGAAAGGTTCAATACTATACTGAAGATCCTCAAACAGAAATGACAGTCAGGATTTCAACGCGGGCAGTCTGAATCCAAAGTAAGTATTAGGCTACTGCACATACTGCCTACTGCTAATTGCTTGGAATTCCTTCAAATTTCTCTGATGGCTGAACGTTACTCCTCTCTGTTGGTACAACTTGGCATTTGGGCAGCTAGTTCTCAAGGAGATGATTAGCGGGGTTAATCCAATATTTAAATTGTAGGTTTTCCAGGTTAAGTAATGATCTGTGGTATGAAGTCGATTTTTTGAAAGTATGTGTAAACTGTAGCTCTAATTTTCTTGGCCTGGACTGGTGGGAGACATACAGGGCAAAGAAGGAATTTCGGCTGTAGGAGTGAAACACTGTTAACCACTAAGAAAATACCGTTGATGTTATGTTTGCCCAAGGAATACCTGCCAAATATAAAATGAGCTGATGGGCTTCGGTAACAGCATTTGATGGCAGAGAGTACAATTAAACCATCACGCCTAGAACGGGAGGGAAAAGCACCTTGGGTGTCAGGTAAGGCACAGACATAGTCATGAGGTTGAAAAGAACTCCTCTTTTAGGCCACAGGTGTTGGGGGATGTCATTCTTCTAGCCAATCTTATCCAGTCATGGTGTTGCAGTAACAGCTGCTTGCATCACTAAGGCTTGCTTCATCGCAGGTGTTGTGCTACATACTTTACCTGCATGACCTCATTCACCTTACAACAAACCTGTGGGGCCCACTTCACAGATTAGAAAAGGGAGCAGAGATACTAAGTGACTTGTCCAACTTCACATTCCTAAGAAGTGGCAGAGTCAGGTTTGAATTCCAGGCCACCTGATGGCTGTGTCTGCGCTTAATGAGCATGTCACGGTGCCTCCACTCACATTATAGGGTAAAGGTGTTGACTGGGAGTCAGATGACCTAAGATTTGGTCTCAGAGCCACCCACCATTGGCCGTCTGCCACCCGCCACTCAGGAAATGCCATCCAAGTTATTCACCATCCACATCAAGATGCAGACAGCTGCCCACAGCTTGCTTCCACTGCATGAACAAATTTCCTACATAAAGGATGTGATTAATAATAACAGTTAGACTCTCAAAAATATTCTCAATTTCAATCAAATGGAATCTACTCATTGGTCTTCTTCAAACAAGGTCAGACTTGAATTGCGTTTTATGGAAAAGAGTAAGAATTTGATAAATAAAGATATTCGGAGAAGAACATTCCAGAAAAGATGAATTATTGCATGAACAAAAGTACAGAATAGGCCTAGCCGGTTTGGCTCAGTGGATGGAGCGTCAGCCTGCGGACTGAAGGGTCCCAGGTTCGATTCCGGTCAAGGGCATGTACCTTGGTTGCAGGCACATTCCCAGTAGGGGGTGTGCAGGAGGCCGCTGATCGATGTTTCTCTCTCATCGATGTTTCTAATTCTCTATCTTTCTCCCTTCCTCTCTGTAAAAGATCAATAAAATATATTTTTTAAAAAGTACAGAATAACTTTGTAGCCCTTCCCAAATAATATTGAAAAAGAATAGAGTTCAATATGTACATTTGAGAAATAACAGGCAAAGCTATTTGGATTTGTGCTGCAAGTAAAGTGAAAACACTATTTTTTTTTTTAAATATGGGGGTTGGTCCCATGTGATTGCTTATTTTTTGGTGGTAATGCTTAGGATAAAGTAGGAGAGGAAAATTGTGAAGCAGAGGAGACCAATAATCATAAGAATGCACTATTTGAGAAGGGAGAGGCTAGAGACATAGCAATATCTATGTTAAAAAAAAACATATTAAAAATAAGAGTTTGGACAGATGTAAGGGACAATTTAGCAGACTCTAGAGCAGCGATGGCGAACCTTTTGAGCTCGGCATGTCAGCATTTTGAAAAACCCTAACTTAACTCTGGTGCCCTGTCACATATAGAAATTTTTTGATATTTGCAACCATAGTAAAACAAAGATTTATATTTTTGATGTTTATTTTATATATTTAAATGCCATTTAACAAAGAAAAATCAACCAAAAAAATAAGTTCACGTGTCACCTCTGACACGCGTGTCATAGGTTCGCCATCACTGTTCTAGAGGCTGGGCAGCAATTTAAGTGAGAGGGGGGATGGGGAAGAACAAAGAAGATTTGAGGATTTGGAGCCTGGGTGCCTGGGAGAAAGAGGCAAAACGAAGGAAACCCAGCATAGAAATCTCCATGAGGAAGAAAGATGATGGTGGGAATCTCTTGTGGAGATGATAAAAAAGAGCACAGAGCAGTGGAGAGCGCCGGGGTCCCAGAGGAAACAAAGTGAAATTGTTTAAGTGTTGGTGCACTTGGCAGTGGAGCCTGAAAGCAGCTAAGGTTGCAAGTCTGCCCAAGGAGTAATGGGCACAGTGTAGGGTTCCATGCATCTCTGTATCGCAGGATTGGACAAGGAGCATTTCAACAGGAAGTCCAAAGAACAAAAGAGGTGAGTCCTCTTTAAAAAGATTCATTAATGTGAAACTATATAACAATACACATCCTATATAATAAAGATGTAATATGCAAATGGTCATTACATAATGACCGACCACATAACGACCGGATCATGGACCAGCAGGAGGGTGGGGCAGCAAGCTACAAGGGGGGAGCAGAGAGCTACAGGAGGGAGCAGGGCAGCAAGCTATGAGAGGGGGGTGGGGGGGAGGGACGGGGGAGCTACAGGAGGGCAGCAGTGAGCTACTGGTGCACAGATTCGTGCACAGGGCTACTAGTAAACATATATATATCTGTATATGTATGTGTACATACACACATATAGTCACAGACACATGTGTGTGTGTGGATAACCAAATTCCAAAGAGAGGGATTCGAAGAAAAGCATGACCCAATATCAACTAGACTCTTGAATTTCTGTGGCCTTTGTTAATACCTTTTTGTCTTTCTTCCTTCCTTCCTTCTTCTCCTTCCTTCCTTCCTTCCTTCCTTCCTTCCTTCCTTCCTTCCTTCCTTCCTTCTTTCTTCTTTCTTTCTTCCTTCCTTCCTTCCTTCCTTCCTTCCTTCCTTCCTTCCTTCCTTCCTTCCTTCCTTCCTTTCTTTCTTTCTTTCTTTCTTTCTTTCTTTCTTTCTTTCTTTCTTTCTTTCTTTCCTCACCTGAGGATATTTTCCCCTTGATTTTTAGGGAGAGTGGGAAGACAGAGGGAAAGACAGAGAGAAACATCAATGTGAGAGAAACACATTGATTGGTTGCCTCCTGCATGAGTCCTGACCAGGGCCCAGTCTGGGGAGAAGCCTGCAACCAAGGTACGCACTCTCGACTGGAATCGAACCTGGGACCCTTTGGTCCACAGGCCGATGCTCTATCCACTGAGCAAACCAGCTAGAGCTTTTTGTCTTAACATCTGAACAGGGGCTACTTGCAACAGGTCAGCAGGTTGTTAGAAATGTCCTCCGTGCCCCGATGCATTTATTGTTCCCAATGAATAATTTTCCTTTATAACTATTTTGGCACCATTCATTACATAATTTCCCTCATCATCATCTCATTTTGCTTCCAGAAACCTATTCTCAAGTGCCTGGCGACGTAATAAATACTCTCTGTGGATGCCGCCCAGCTCCGGGTTGTGTGCGGAATCGCTGAGCTGCAGTGTGCCACCAGCTCTAATATTTCTAATGCCTCTTGGACTCAAACCAGCATTAACCATTTATAAAACACCAACTGCTCCTCAATATGTAGAAATGCGATTGCATTTCACTGCTTGCCAAAACAACAGGCCTTTCTGAGATCATTTTTCTTTTTTTGGTTTCCGGGAGAATACAATATTGAGATCCGTGATCAGTTGCCAAGTTTGGGCTAGTGGTGGTTGTTTTTTCCTAAATGATTTTATTATATTGAGGATTTGCCTCAGGACAGAATGTTCTACAGAGACCAATATATAAATAAGTATATAAGTACATTTTAATATGGTGACTCCTAACCCCATTCTACCTTCTAGTGTGTGTGTCAAGTTTACTAATACTAAGTGAGGGGATTAACCCTTTTGTTGAAAAGGCAAACAGTGGATTTCTTCTGCACTGGGAAGAGGCAAAATGATAGCTGAGTCATAGGTCAAAGCCAATTTTTAAAAAATTTAAACTAGAATCAAAGGTAGATAAAATCATGATATATAACATGGTCTGCCACGGGTCACAGAGTGAAAATGCTGTTTTGTAATGATTTAGGCCCTTTCTACAGTATGTAGAAGGTGGGTTCCAACATGCTAAGGACACTTAGAGTTACAGATAACGTCCGCTGAAGATTAGAATTCTTCATCAGCTTTGAGCTAATGGTCCCACGTTACTGTTTCCTTGGATGTATCTAATATTCATTTGTGCCAGAAGAACGTTTTCCTCTAAACTCAAAGTCATCAATCAGGTTTCATAATCTAAAGAGTCATAAATACTGAACAAGCAAACAAGACTGAACAATATTAATCAAACTGGAAAAAGGAAGTAACAATCGATCAGGATTATATTCTATAGCTAAAGCTCAGAGGTATAACCTTGTGCATTTATTTGTTCAATTAGTAGTAGTAGTCAATCATATGTTGTATTTATGGCATCAAATTGCTATTAGTAGTCAATCATGTTTTGTATTTATGGTATCAAACACAACATTGGTTTATTGGGATATAAAATAGGTCTGACATGCTTCACATTTTATGTAGGTGAGAAGAGATAAAGGAAAGCTTCCTTGTAAATGAATATGAGCGGGGTTTCTACAGATGATTGAAAACTTTCCTGGTGAGAAATGGGAAGAAGAAACAAAATTCTAAAAAAAAAAAAAAGGAAACAACTTGTGTAAAGGCTTAGAAAATGCTTTTTAAAAATGTCTTGGCTTTCCATAAATAGAGGCACAGGATAGTAGTAGGGAGAATTATGAGGGAATGTCAGAGGAAAAAGATAAGAAGGGAGGTTCTGATATTTTAAATGATTACTCAAGGTGAGCTCAAGTAATTGCCCCATTCATAAAATTATTATGCAAACATGAAGCACATGTAAACACAGTGTCCTGGAGATAAATGTCTTTTATGCAGAGAGTACGCTGTCTCCTTGCCATTGCTGCAATGCGTGCTTTTAATAAATACTGCTTTGGCTAACATTTCTCCTAAGCTCATCAACTCAACCTTGAAGTTCAACTTCAAGATCATAACACCTGTTACTTAAGTCAGTCCAAGCATGATTAAGTTCATGGCATTTGCCAAAGGAAGAGTCTGTATCAGAAGGAACTTAGATTAGTCTTCTAATAAAAACCAAATGCTTTAGAAATTTGACTATTTACGATATAAAACTGAGAACCTGAAGATTCTCATGAACCAAGGACTCAGAAATGTGCCAGAGTATTTCTCAGTCATCTATTTGACCTTGAGAACTGTGGGGTGGATCTGGTTAGGGCGACAGAAAAACTATGAGACATCCCTTGTCCCTCCCTACCCTCCAGAACCTTGACAGGGAGGCAAGACACCGATACAATTGACAAAACCCATGTGATTCAGACATGACCATGTGTAATTGAAATCCTAAATGGGCTTGAACAAACCGCCTGGGTAGGCATATAATGACTCCTAAAAATGTCCACACCCTAACATGGCAAAAAAAGATTTCCGGAACGTGACTTAGGTGGTAGGTCTTGAGGTGGGGAGATTATCCCAGATTACTCTGGTGGGCCCAATGTATCCATAGATTTCTTATCATCGCGAGAGAAAGGCAGAGCCGGGAGTCTAAAGGTGGCAGTGTGAGAAGAATCGGAAGTCCCACTGGTGTAAAGGTCACGTGCAAGGACCTGGGCGAGCTCTCTGGGAATGAAGGCGGACTCCACCCAACAACCAGGAAAGAAATGAGGACCTGAGTCCCAGCGCTGCGTGGACATGCATCCTGCCAACACCCAAATGAGCAAGAAAAGAGGTTCCTGCAAAAAGGAACAAGGCCCTGCTGACACCTCAGTCTTGGCCACGTGATTCACTTCAGACTTCCGGTCAATGAAACTGTAAGATAATAAATGTGTGCAAGCCAACAAGTGTGTGGTCATTGGTCATGGCAGCTTAGAATACAAACACATCATCAACATGTGTAGCCAAAATAATTTTTCTCTTGGCATTTGGGAGAGGAGAAGGAAGGATATAATTTTTAGCAAGGGCTTCACGGATGTGTAATTGGAGCTGGCTTTGAAGGCTGGAGGGATTTGAACCTGGTTTAAGGGAGATGTAATCCCTGCCCCAGGGAAGGTCATACAGATGAGCGAACTGGGGAGTCCCCTAAAGCAGAAGGCTATATGGGGAAGGCATTGGAAGTGAGTCTGGATTAGGAACATATTTTTGAAGATTTTGCAGGCAAGATGGGAAATTTGAGCTGTCAGAAGAAATTCTGATTCAACCCCCACCACCACCCCTGTCCAGGCCTATGCTGACATCACGGCATCCTGCTGCCCTCCTATAAGATCACCAACCACTAAAATATGAATTAACATTCATTGAGTGATTACCAAACACCGTGCACTGTCCTAAGAGCTTTATTGATGATACATACGTTAATCCTTAGGACAAACCCTCCTTTGAAATCAGTTAATTGCAGCTTAGAGAGATTTCATTGACTTGCCTCACTAGGGGCAAATCCAGCGTGCAAATCCAGGCAGGGGACCCAGAACCGAGAGTCTGAGTCATTGTACGTAGCGCCGCCCAGATGCAGTTTGTTATTCCTGCCTGGAAAATATTTTACTAATGTGCATGTTAGATAGCTATAGACACCACAGAGGTTCTGCGTGCTAAGTCATGTGTCATCAACTCTTTTATTTTATTTTATTATTTTGGGGGGGGGGTAATCTTCACCCAAGATTATTTTTCCATTGATTTTTAGAGAGAATGGAAGGAAGGGGGAGAGACTTGAGAGACACATTGATTGGCTGCCTCCTGCACACACCCCAACCTGTGCAGGGGATCAAGCCTGCAACCAAGGTTTGTGCCCTTGATTGGAATCGAACCCGGGACCCTGCAGTCCTCGGGTCGATGCTCTATCCACTGAGCAAAACCGGCCAGGGCCACCAACTCTTTGAAAATGAAGCTGAGAAACAGGCCCAGCTATTCGGTCAGGTGAGATGTCTATAATGGACCCAGTGTGATTCATGCAGAAATTGTTTGCATCTTATAGCCAAAACCTCCAGCTGGCTACAGAGAAACAAAACATGATTCAGTGATCAAATATAAACCTAAACTAAGTTGCATCTGAGGGTGAAAGAATGCCTGGCATTCGTGCAAGCAGAGAGCCTGCCAGGCCCACGGCTTCATCTGTGGTGAGGAGCAGCTGGTCTCCTGGGGCGTCATAGGTTAATAGAGCTGTTTTTGTGTGAGCCGCTGACATGCCCTCCTTTGCTCCCATAATTCTCCATATTTTGTCATGCCTCAGGGCAACTGGACATCGGAAAGGGTCTTAGTTAACACTGTGCTCAAGTCAAAGGATGAGTGGAAGGGGTAAGTGAATACTGATGCTGAGATGTGTACAGCTTGATGTCAGCTAAAGCTTTCAAAGAAACAAATCGTTCCTTTCCGTCCTATGCCAGGCAGCCGGTCGGGAAGGGCTTAGGAAATGCAGAATCTAAAGCTGAATGTGATAAGTTAAAAGTTGGAACTTTTGAGTGAGATTTCCTAAAGCATGGATTCATTTGCAGAATCCCAAATGTCAATGCATCCAAGCAATACCCATCTATTCATATTTACAGGCAGACGTGTGACACCTGCTAGAAGAATCAAAATGCACTTAACTGATCACTGCAACTAATTTTTAATGACAATTAATTTGCAGAAAAGAAGGAATGTGGTTCATAATGCTTTACTGGTGACACATCAAAGTCACCACACATAATTGTTAATTGACTATAAGTCAAGCCTTTTCCAGGAGAATAAATTTCTGTTGTTGTTGGATTAGATTGAATTTTAAAATTGCTCTTGATTAAGTAATATAAGTATATATAGGAAACTTCCATTCGTTAACCCTCTCACCCTCATTTATGTTACCTAATTTTCCCCCCTTTGGAAGCAATCACAGTCTCTTTTGCATCCTTTCATATAGCTGTACATCTATAAATCTACATATCTATATACCTAACCGTGTACACAGGGAGTTGATTACTATGAAAATTTATCACTGGGAGATGATAAATACAATCTACATTTCCACAAATAAATAGAACGCAAGCATTTTAAAAATGTTTCTTAATGTGGCTCTGAATGAAAATAAAAGCAACCAATGGAATATGTATTATTGTTATTGTTTATCATATCGCTGGGAAGGACAATTGTATGGTAGTTAAAGGGTAAGCTCAGGAAACAGTTTCCAATGATTATCTCTGTCATCATTCTATGCCTTGGTTGCTTCATCTATAAAATGGGGACATGGACATTGTCTCCCCCAGAGGATAACTGAGACAATCCAGCTAACATGTTTAGCACAGTGCGTGGCATATATTAAGAACTCAAACTTTAGAAGTTGGAAAGAAAAACTGATGGGGAAGAAAGACAATGTGTGTGTGTGTGTGTGTGTGTGTGTAATTCACTTAAGCCCAGGGTGCTTCAAAAAAATATTTGTAAAATATTTGTCTTTATCATTATCTTATTTTGGAAATTTGCTTTCAGAAAATGGGGACATTTATTTCTTTTCAAACTTAGAAAACAAAGCATTGGAAAGCTCATTTACAAATTTGGAGCTTGAGATTTAAAACTTAACTTAAATACATTTCTCACGTTACCCCGGCCATGCATTGGAGTTATGGTTGAAGCCATATCGGAGTTTTCAAATTTCAAAGACTTGGAGTCTAAGTGAAAAGTCAATGAACTATTGCTTTCCCGTGGTTCTAGCTTCTGCCCTAATATTTGCTCGGGCTACAGTGAGTCCTTTTCCTTTAGATTTCTTTAGCATGTGTTACCTCTCTTTATCTGCTCTCTCACATTTGACAATAGAATATAATATACTCTTTTAAAAGCCTCAGTCTTCTCCTTCTAGACCAGCACCCACCAACATAAAAAAAAAAAACAACTTAAAGGCCAAGAAAAAAATAGTTTCAACTAGAGCGAGTGGACACAGAAGCGCATGTCTCTGCCATATTTGTTTTCATGGCTACCACCTGTCATGCCTCAACGCCTTTGGTCTTACCAAGTGTGCCACAGAAGAAAAACTGTGGGCAAGTGCTGACAGGGAGGTGGGAGAAACTTAACCTTTTGGTAAACAGTGGTGAGACATGAAAATAGAACCAAGAAGACATATCCAGTTCCCCAACACCTCTCCTCAAAGGACCTCATGGATGTCAATATCACCTTGGCTCCCATGACAACCCCCTGACGAAGATAAATAGCTGTCAAATATACTCTTGCCCCTAAGACCTCTGGGCGTTGGTCCAAAACCCAAATGCAAAACTCAGGCTGAGTCAATCTCCTGATATACCACTTAATAAGAAGGCCATAGAAGGTGGGCTGGCCTCCGCAGGGCTGTCAGCACCCTCTAAAAAGTAGGTGCATAACATTAAGAAAGCAGTTTCTGTTGGCAGTTTCATGCCCTGTGAGGCATGTGCTGTTTATCATACACACAGGAGTCTGGAGTTACAGCATCTTTGGGGGATGCATGCTGATCAAAAGCTTTCTGATCCCAGGATTGTGGTCTCCACATCAAAAACCTGGTTGAACCTTCAGCAGGTGAATCAGTGCTTTTCTCTGAAGAGACGATCAGACAAATAGCTGGTGAATTTGAGCCATGAAGTGAATCCTTCTAAAAAAAACCTTAGTGCTTGCCCCTGCAACCTCACACTCTAAAATAAATTCCCGGGCCCTGGCTCAACACAAGTCCAACAATGGATGTGATTGCAGCATTGTCTGCTGTGGAGAAGAAAAGAGACTCAAGCAGGTCTTACTTTGGGGGTCACTTTTGCCTTTACACAATTTAATGATACCAAAAAAAATTTATAACTATTCGGCTGAAGACAAAAATCCTACCACATATGTTAGTTGCATTCAGTGCACTGCAGAAGTGAAGAATTCAGCTCTAAAATCACATGGTCTTTATCTTCTGCTCTTCCTTTTCTTTGCTTTAAAATGGGGCTGGTAATAGTCATAAGTGCACCATGGAGCATGCTTGAAAGTTAGAGAAAATCACATCCATAAAGTAAACCTCACAGTGTGAGACCAAATACTTGTCATATACTATCGATACGTTTTCTGGCTGTCTTGAGTTCATATTGACTAATTTGTTGCATATTCATATAAAATCTGTTTACCATATATGCTCTGTGTTCATAGGGTAAGGTTAGTTGGCTAGTCTCCTGAGAGGCAGGAACTCTCTGGAAGGAAAACAGAGCAGGAGAACGAAGAGGAGAGGAGAGAGATATTTAAAGTCCCATATTCTGTTTTCTCCATGTCTCTCTGAAAGTCAGAACTTCTGCCTCCAGAAGGAAGTAATCCCAAGGGAGGAAGAACTCGGAATGTGTTTGTGTTCATGTTACATGGAGGTAAGGGTAGGAAGTGTTTACAACCCCTGGTAACTCAATTATTTGAGCGGAGATTCCTTTAGCCAACTGAGTCAAATCAAATGCTTCCAGTGCCCCTCTTGCTGTTCCGTGCGTACTAATCGCAGTCTCCAAATAATATTCTGACTCTCTCCCAGCACTGTCCCCTGAGAGCAAAATGTCACGTCCAGAGAACATCCCTGAAACCCAAAGCCTTGGAGGTGAGCCCGGCGGTGCGGCTTTAAAGGGCGTGTGACACGGAGCCCTGTGACCCACGCTTCCTCCAGGAGCTGGAGCTTCCGCTCCCGGGTGGCTGTTCACATCCAGGTACCTGGCTACCTGGGTAGAAAAACATTTACTTTGCTCTGTTTTGTTGTGTGTGGGGTTGTTTTTTTTTCCTGTCCCGGAAAGTTATTTTACATTTCTAAATGGCATAACACATAGCTCATAAATGACTGAGGAGATATGAACTGTAATCCCAGGCCAGTTCCGTTTTCAAGGGATTAGGAAGTCTCAGGCTTGATTCCTCGCCCCCTCCCCCTGCCCTCCCCCGCCGCCCCTTTTCACATAATTTCTTCAGAAAAGCACAGTGTGACGGGTCTTAGTCTTGCCCAAGGTTCTGCTACTTCTGTTCACAAGGGGAAATAATAGGCCATAGAAATCCAGATTGTCGAGAGGGGTTCTACTAGGGTGCGTGCTATCAGAACTGTCCTTTCAGTGGTGTTGCTTTTCACGTCTATCTTCCTGGGTTCATGAGAAGTGTGTCCAAGGGGGTGACTCTTGAAGGTCATTCCTCTCAAACCGGCCTCGCTGCTGCCGTTCAGCTTCCCTCTGGCTTCCCTCTCCTGCTCTCTCTCCCTTTCAACTGAACAGGATGAAATGGCAGGAAGGCATCGACCTGCGCTGAAAGCCCATCTCCTGCTCCCCCGTGGGCGCTATTTGAGTTTTATTACTTTGAAGGGTCCACCCCTACTTTCAGTGACATAAAAAGACCATGACCTCAGAGAGGCAGCTTTTAGGTTGAAAGAGCTCCACTCTAAAAGCAATCGCTCGCCTGGGAGGCTCCGAGCCTGGAACGACTTGCAAAGGCTCTTTGGAGGCCCAGCTCAGAGGTTTGATTCTCCGGTGAAACACGAAGATGTTTGTGTCTTGCTGACCTCATAAAAAGCCCAGGTAGACATTTTTCCGTGACACGTCTCGGTTCCTGTCATGTCCTCGCCGGCAGGATAAATAGATGAGCAGGATCTGAGCTCCGTCTTGCAAATGTGACGTAACTCCCGGGCGATGGGGAACATCACAGCCACCTCACCTGCTGTCTGCTTAGCACGTCTCACAGGCCCCGGGGGACACTTCCCACAGAGCCTCCTCTTCCCGCCGCATCTCCAGGGCTGCTTCCTAAGGAGAGTGATCCCCGGAGCTCAGGCCTGTGTGATCCCGGCCTCCCAAAGCTCCGGGCCGGGCTGGGCTGGGGGTGGAGATGGTGATTCAGAGCCAATGCACGGCTCGGCTGCCAGGTGTCCGCTCCTGACAGCTGCCGTCTGGGGTTTGCCTCAGAAGGGCTGCTGCCTGATTTCAACAGCAGACACATTGGGGAGAAGGAGCGGTTAACATTCCTCAACCTGTCCACACAAAGTCCTGTCTTTTTCTCCCCATCCTTCAATGCTGCTGCATTTCTCACCGGGGATTCAGTCCTGATTGTCTCCACGCACATCATGCCTGATGCTCTAAATACACAAATAGTGGGTGAGCTGTGAAAGCGGCAGGTTGAATAGCAGTGGACTGATGTTACCCGGTTACTGTGAGAACGAGGCCTGGCAGCTGTGGTCAGACGGTGGGGTTTCGTGTGGAAAAAAATAGACTATACTGGTGACCAGTTACCTAAAGAATAAGAGGGCCGCTGGTCAGGAATTGTGAAGGGACCCCCCGACCAGATAACACAGAGAACGTAAAAGCATCAATGCCGCTTTCTGCTTGTTGAAACCAAGAGCAATGCACTTGGTTTCAAGATGTTCTAAAATGTATTGTTCTGAGCGATTATTTTAATGGAACTGCGCCCCCAGATTTGCACTGATCTGTGTTTACAAGTGAATGCTGTCCATCTTCTATGGGCTTCCAATAGTCCTGAGTGGTGCCTTTACCTTCTATTGAATTTCTCTAGCAGATTCCCCACAAATACTAACAAATATTCATCTTCAACAAATCCTTGGTTCTTTGCTGAGGAAAAATCCAGGTCATATCAGTTGTCTATTGCTGCATAACAAACACCCCAACATTTAGTGGCTTCAAAAACAAAACACCACTTAGTTTGCTCATGATTCCATGAGTTGGTTAGTATTGAAATGTCCTCATTTCTTTGATTCTACCTAAGCCGACAATGTGTGACCTTCTTGGGGTATTCAGGGGTCTTCTCCCTGACTTGCCAGGTGACCTTTACCAAAGCAAATTCTAGTGCATGAAAAACCAAGAAATGAAGAATTGCCAAAGTTGACCCTACTTTTTGGGGGGGCCGGGGGGGGGGGCGGAGTAAAGAACAAAGATATACATCTATGGGGAAAACTGTATTGGAAGAAAGTCTATCTTAAATGATATCACTGTGGCTCCAAAATTGCACAGGGAAGCTGAGCACAGGCTGAAATGTCTGCAACATATCACATGGTTTTGCACAGGCCAAGCCAAAGACACGAGGGTGTCCTTCACACGACACCTGAGTGACGGATAAACTATAGCAGGTGGGAGCGATGTGTGCAGGTGGAAATGGGACCGCAGGACTGGAGGACTGAAATGCTTTGTTTTCCTCTTTTTCTACTGCTCTGTTTGTTCTCACCGAGTACTTTGAATGAAGTGGGGCACTCGGGACTGTATCTCTCTAAATCTCATTGTAAACTACCTGGTATTCTTTTTTCTTTTATCTCCCACTCCCCCCTCTCCTCCACCCGCCCCCCCCCCGGCCACTTGATGAATTGTCTAATAAATTTCAATTCCCAGAGATCCCTTTCCTTGTGAAATTATTTATTTTTCTGCAAAGAGTATTGCTCCATGCCTCAAAAGTCTGCAATTTCTCAACATTAGTTCCTCTTTGCTTCACAGTACTGAGAATGTTTCTTTCAAGTTCTCCCTTTACAAGAACATCTGAAAGGAGTAAAATGTCCTGTTTTTTGGTGTGTTTTTTTTAAAAACTAAAGTAAATATGCCCTCAAGGAGGTAGGTATTGATCTGTTATCTTCTTTGTCCCTGCTATAATCTCACAGACACTGATAGAAAGTAAAGAACACCATAAAGGCCTTATTTATTTCCCCTAAAGGGGAGATGTAAGGGAGTGGGGTATTGAAAATGTGTATGGGTAAGATTTATATCATTATGGGTTTTGGAAACTATTTTTGCACTTAAATGTGAATATACATATGGGCCTCGAGCTGTAGGATACAGCTTCAAATAAAAATTTGAAAGGAATCCTGAATCCTTGGCCCATGAGTATCCACAAGATTGTCTAATCGATCCCTATTCAATAAGAAGTAGAGAGTATAATGTGAGAAAAACTTCACGGATGGCTCACCTGTCAGAATAGAATCCTGCAATGTATTTAAGAGCAGGAGCAGTAATCTCTGATGTTTTAGAGTTTCAAATCTCCACTGAGATGGATATTGAATCTAAATTTAGATCAAATAGAAAACAAGCTCTCAAAAGAATGTCCGATTTAACAAACTGCTTCAGGTGGAACCAACATTGCAAGATGTTTGCCACCAAAATGCTACCAGAAAGAAGTGTCTAAAGAAAATTTGTTATTTTCTCCTTTCACTTAGAAAATGTCTGTCTCTGAATTGCCTTGTCCCCATCATCCATCCACTATTTTTTAAATATACAATAGGCAAGTAATAAGTTTGATCCCATTATCTGCTAATATGTGAGTGCATCTTGTGTGTACAAGACTTTGGACTTTGAGAGCATCTTCACATTTCTTAAGTTTAGAAGCTCTGAAAAATAAATGCATTTGCTTGTTATTTCAATGGACTATTAACAGGTGTCATTATACTACTCAGTGGAGTGTTCAGGTTCTGAAGATGCACAGATTTAATCTACTTAAAAACTTGAGAACCCAGTTGGTATCGCTCAGTGGGTTGGACATTGGCTCCTGCACCAGGAGGTCACCAGTTCAATCCCCTGTCAGGGCACATGCCTGGTTGTGGGCTTGATCCTCAGTTAGGGGGCATTCGGGGGCCAGCCGATCCATGTTTCTCTCTCATGGGTGCTTCTATCTCTCTTTCCCTCTCCCTTTCTCTCTCTGAAATGAATGAAAACATATTTTAAAAATTAAAATCCTGAGAAACTATCATACCCCTCTAATTATGTTTCCTCAGCCATGTTATGGGACAATGTATGGTACTAAAATCATGCCATAGCTGTGAGAATTAACGGGAATTATAAGTTTAGATAATTAATGACTGGTATGTTATAAGCATTGGATTGATCAGGATGATTACAGCTATTATTAGTCAACTAATAAACTCTAAGATTACTAGATTATAGTTGGATAAAGCTTAGAGTGAAATATCTCTTCACCCCTGATCATTTAAAAAATAATAACACAACAAAGCTGAATTTCCCTGATGTTAATCTATTGGGCCAAGATAAATATTGAAAGTAGAAATAGCATACTGAACTTTCTATGAGGACGGCAAGCTATAATTGTTCAACAATTATGTGAAGGACACTTTCTGCGACCAGCCCTGGATTTTGATAGATGGGGCATGTGAAATTACAAAATATTGATTGAAGCAACACACACTCAATAGAGTCTCCCTCTATCCCCGGGTCTACATTACAGATGTTATAGATTTCCGACTCCTGAATAACTCCGCTAGAAGAAGTGATTGATCTATTGATGTCTCACTGGAGTGAAGTACTTAGTTTTGTGCAACAGCACAATGTTCCTGGAGTCGCTCAGTAAGAATTGCATCTGTGACTTGGATAAAATCATATACACGCAAATATTGCACCACCACTTTGTGTAACACAAAGTTGGAAGACACGGCCAATGCAAATCAAAATTCCAAATAACCCCTCCAGACGGCAGCAGTGACATTTAAGAGAACAAATATAAAGTCTAAATTTCTGATTCAAAAATAATCACTGGACAGATATAGGATGGCAGGAATAAGTTTGAGTCAAATTTCCCAAACAGAAATCTAGGAAATACTGGAGTTTTATCCAAGATGATAATGCAGCCCTCCCCACCCCCCACCCCCAAACTGCATATCATCATTTTCCCTCCTTCCTCCCAATTTCATACTAGAACACATGCATCTAAATAAAGAAATGAATGTTAATAATAAGTAAATAACTAAGTAATTGAAGCATGCCAAAACACGAGGAGCAAACAAAAAGCAAGTATCTATTTTGATTCCTCTATTCTATCTTCTCTTAATGACATTGATCAGAAAATTTCCATATTCTCCCCTTATGGAATAATTACATTATTTTGTTTTTGAGTAAACAAGGCAAGACCCAGATACAATTTGGTGCAGAACTGCTTCTGACTCTGTCCTTAACATCCTTTTCTCTTGGCATCTGATTTCACCCCTAAATTACACAACAAGAAGCACACACTTAACTCTCACCTTGGAAAGACTTGACCTAACGTTAAGGAAATCCTAGAAGAATCCACAGTCATTATCTTTAGGGCTGATGTTTCAGAGAGAAAGAAATTGATCAGTATGTGTATGTACTGTCACAAAACTACAGGCACGTTTCCAAGACAGGGATGTGAGTGGCCACAATTGCGCCCACGGCGTACTCCCATTCTTGATCAAGTAACTGCTGGGGAGACACTATTTTTAATTGAACAAGTGATTCATGTGTCTAGAGTACAGAACGTGCATCCTGCAAATAACCAGCTGGTGGTTGCTCTCCAAGTATGCTGGTGAGCATCGCTGTCAACACCGAGTGTCCTAGTCCTGAAACGACATTGCATTGACTCAGCTGTTCTTAAGCAAATTTCTAGACAACCATAATGATTTGCTGTTGGAAAAATTCCTTCTTTGAGACCTTATCATTTTAATCCTCCAAAGGGCAATTTCTCAAGAAATAGATCATCTCACCAACGCAGCAACACTATCACATTGGTTGGTTTCCAAGGAGATTGAAGAGAAGGTAGACTCGTTTTAAAATGAAGCTTTAGCTAAAAAGAATAGAAAATGATAGTGATGAGGAAGTCACCAATTAATTGCCTTCACCACAGAGACCCCTTTAGAAAGTGAGGCTGTCTGATTATATATTTTCCAAAGTCCTTTTATGATTGGACCAGGAACCTCCTCTTTGAAAACAAACAAACAAACAAACAAACAAACAAACAACAAAACACTTTTAAATGGGGTTCACCTGCTAGGAAGGAGGAATTCTAAACTGGACCAATAAGGAGTGGGATTAAACTGCTACAAATTACACAGCGACGTATCCTCACTTGTGTGTTCTTGAACCTGCCCAGCCATTGATCCTAGGGCACCCTCTCGGGGAAGACTCACAAAAAATTACCTTCGGCCCAGCAAATTGGGTAAATTGCCTTTGTGCTTTTCCATGACTTGCTTTGCCAGATGGAATACTTGGCACTCAAGACAGTGGCCTTGGACCAGCTTTTGGAGCAATGGGGGTTTTGAAAATGATTTACTTTTTCCCTCTCCAGACAGTTACCCTGGCACAGATGGCTTCTCTGAGGGATGAGCCCTAGGCCTTTCCCATCCTAGTTCACGAATGTAAAAATCTACCTGCTGTAATTTCTCTGCTTTTTTGTTTGTTTGTTTTTTGGTTCCAAGAGACTATGTCCAAAGTTTTGAATGAAGGGCACATTTTGGCCCCTTACAAGACCTTCAGGTGACTCTGTGACTGTGATAAGCTGAAATACGTCTTCCCCTTCTACCTCTGTCCTTCTATGAGATTCCATCTTCAACAACGTTAATGGGGGGGGAAACAAATAGAAAGAATGGAAAATTATAGCTGTCTTTCCCTAGAGTGAATAGGAAAGCTTAGATTGTGACCTTACTGATAAGTATCCCCAAATGGACTACTAAACCCTAGTTAGGAACGCCATCCTAACATAGAATGAGAACTATGGTAAGAGAAATGCTTCTGTTAAAGCTCGGCCCTAGGAACCATGCAGGCGACATCTCAGGGGGTACCTAGTTCCTGTAAAAATAAACCTGCCTTTGGAAAAGAAACCTAACATTTCTGGAGAAACAATGACATGCCATCAATGGAAATCTCTATGAAATTCCTGAGACTTTGCCCCCATTTCACAGAAAGGCAAACTGAGAATTATGAAGATTAAGTAACTTGCCCAAAAGTACTCCGTTGGTTTGTGAGAGACCAAAGATTAACTACAGGTTTGTTTACGCCGGAGCTCTGCACGTTAGCGTGACACACTCCCTCCATGTCAGTCATAGGTGGGAACCAGCCATAAATGGTGCTTGGGTGGGGAGGAACGGTGGTAGTGATGCACTCCCTGTTGTCATTACCAGATAGAATATATAGATGATTCACCTGGCACAGGGCCCTCCCACGGGGAGCTACACTTACAGAGAAGATGACAATGATCACAGCACAACGTGATGTCACCAAATGAAACTCAGCCGAACTGGAGCCCATCACAGCAAAACGGAGCACAACGAACTGTCAAGTCACGTTTTACAGGTTTGGCAAGAGGGGGCAAGAAAGAGCATGACAGTGAATTATGATTAATGATTTTACTTCTATCTGCCACACTGCCAGAGTTCCAAATGACTCTACAAACACGGGAACTTTAAAGGAGTATAGAAGCATTAATAATTTTCTATATTTGTGCAATGTATATTTAGGGTACCAATGCTTCCATTCAGAACAGGCTCCATTAAAAAATGACTTTATCAGAAAATGTGTGTGAATGTTCGTGTGTGTACTGTCTTGCATCCATCACACAAAATAAAAATTGCACTGGGAATCAGGTTGAGTTTTCACTCAACCTTGTGATTTCTGGAAAGTCACTGTTCTTTGTTGGTGGTCAGTTTCCTCATGTGCTGAAGTGATGGCATCACACCTAAGTTTCCTCATTTGCAAACTGCGAGTGTACAGAACAGGACTATAAGAAATGACGGAGTGGTGATGCACTTGGTACGGTCTCCGTGTTGTAATACCACATCCATACTCACCACTACTTATTTTTATTATAAATCCAATGAGCTAGTTGAACCACATGCCTCCTAAGCTTCTTAGTCTGGCTGCCCTCATCTTTGTCTTCATGTCATGGTCCCTGGGTCCATTTTCAAAAAAAATCTATGCGTATTTCTCTTATTGTATTCTTCTGAAGAAAGCCATGTATCTTGTTTGTCATTACTATCCCACCACAGTGAATGAACAATATATGTGTTTTGTTCATTTGTTGACCTAGACATTTGCAAAAATGAACTTGTGTAACATGCTAGTCACTGGAGTAAAACATAACAAAGGGGACTTTAAAAACATTTCCTATTAACTGTACTCAGCTAAACTAGCTTCTGTATGGTATATTCCCATGACTGAGACATTCATTGGGCACCACATTATATTTCAGTTCTAATTCTGATGCTTTGCCTGCTCTTAACATTGCTTAATGTGCTTGTCTTTTTCCCCAATTAGATTAAAAGCCCCAGAAAAGCAGTTCAGTACAATTCAATTCAACTAATAGCTATTGAATTCCTCCTTTGTAAAAGGGGTTAGTGCAAAGCACTAAATAAGAGAAAAAAAACAAATGCACGATCTTTGCTCACAGGGAGTTCAGCAACTAGTCAGAGGATGATAAAACTTTCACAATTAGCAGTGACAGAAGTCAAGCCTTCTGTCACTTATTTCCTTGTACAATAAGCCATGAATAATTATTGATAAGTAATAAATAATAAAATGAAATGTCAAGATACTGCATCATAAACCCAGGGAGGAAGAATTTAATCATGGCCAGAGAGACCTGGGATATTCTTATGAATCAGATGATTAGAGCTAAGGTTTGATGAGTCCGTAGGAAAAGAACCCAGATAGGGAGAGATCACCATTCACAATGGGGAATGGAGGTCATATGCGAGAAAATGGCATGCCCGTTATGGCTAAGTATAATGTTTATTGAGACCATAAGCCAAGGAATTAGAGTCCTGAAGGATATGCCAACTGAGGACTTTATTCTGCGATCAATAATTACTCCCTAGAAGTTTTTGGAAATAGAAGGGAGATGATTCCCCATGGACCATGGACCAAAGACCTTTTGTGGTGGCTATGATATTCACTGATAAAAATATGTCGAAGGCCCTGACCGGTTTGGCTCAGTGGATGGAGCATCGGCCTGCGGACTGAAGGGTCCCGGGTTCGATTCTGGTCAAGGGCATGTACCTTGGTTGCGGGCACTTCCCCAGTAGGGAATGTGCAGGAGGCAGCTGGTCGATGTTTCTCTCTCATCAATGTTTCTAACTCTCTATCCCTCTCCCTTCCTCTCTGTAAAAAATCAATAAAATATATATTTAAAAAAATATGTCAAAGGACATTTTATGTAGGGATAAAAATGATAGAACAGGTTAAATTCCCTTACGACTTGCCCCAGGGTCGACCTTAAACTTCTTCTCATAAGATGGGAATGTGTTACTTTCACGAGGGATGATTCTCATTAAGAGTGAATCTTTCCTTGTCAGCAGGTGGGCAAACCAGGTGACAAAAGAGGCGATGATTCATCTCGTTTTGAACTCCCCCACTGGTGGATGGCAGCATTCACAAAAGAGAGAGGCAACTGGGTTGCCAACCCAGACATCTGCTACACTGACAGCTCTCGATTATTCCAAATATAGGACAGTGTGATCTGACAGCTATAAGTGGGGAAGAACTGGGGAAGGATTTCTGGGAGCATGTGGCAGAATGAATGTGGTCACCTGGATGTGTGGTTTTGTGGAAGATTATGTTTCAGTCCATCATTCATTTAAGAATCTTCTATACAAGATGTATTTTGTGAGACACTGTGGTGAATACGGGACAATTGTTATATAAATGTTACCCTCTGGAATTTTATAGCCTAATATTAAGAAAAAACATGTCTTTTTAGAAAGTGATATGCTTTCATTGGGTTGATTCCTATTAACTTGATGTTTCAGTCTTCAAGGCCTTACTTTGTCCACAAAACAGTCACAGCCCCACCCCCACCATCTTCTCTACCCTAATTGTCCATTTGGCCCCTGAGAGTGGAAAAATGAATTGACTTTTCCTATGCCTCTGAACAGATCAGGTTGGCCTGAGTTACAGCTTGTTTAATTTGTGACTATGCAATTGAAAATAAGACACTTATTGGATTACAGCCCCTGGCCATGCAGCATTGGCCAAAAAATCTGGGGGTCATATAGTAATTAGAGAAATGGTTGCAACTTCCGAGGAGTGTCCTGGTTCTACCAAGTCAGGGATTTGCTGTGATTTGTTTTAAATACATCCCCAGCCTCTTTTCGGGATAAAGGCAACTTAATAGTCTTCTGGATTCCAAATTAGCTGAGAGCAATTCTATTCCTTCCTTCCTCCCTTCCCTCCCTTTTCTCCCCTCCTTCCTTCCTTCTTCCCTTTCTTCCTTCCTTCCTTCCTTCCTTTTTCTTCCTTATTCTAGCTCTTCCTGTGGGGTGTTATTACACCCCGGTGCCTCCTCTGTGCTGGCTTTGGGTAACTGCCCATCCCCATCACATCCTGAAATATCTGTCACTCTGAGCCCCGTCTGGTGCTCTCAACCCTAAATGATAGGGCGGCAATAGCAAAGCCCTCAGTGAGACTGGTCTTCTCACTCCAGACTTTGACCTATGAAATTATAGTCACAGGAAGCTGACAGAGCCACAAGGGCGGCTCTCTCAAATCGGGTGAGTAGATCCTGAAGCCAAGGTTTACATATGTAGCATCTCTATCCTTGGAGGTCTTCAAAAGAGGGTTTTAAGTATTTTTTCATTCTTTCTAGTCACTGAAAGGATTTCAAATGGCGTACAGTAAGGATGCGGTAATACCTCAAAACGGGTATATCACCTGCTTTGGCCCGTTTAAGCAATGTATGCATTCTAACATGTATGTGTTTTAACTCATCACAAAGAGACTCAATATAACTTCTCTCTAACCTTCATGTTCATCGGAATCCAAGCAACATTCTGACAAGAACCATCACAGACAGAGACACCACCCAAAATGGAGAGGGAATAATACAAGGTGTGTTTATGTTACTACCCGTGTTTATGAGGCAACAAAGATGACTAAAGTATCATGCTTTTCACACAGGAGTGTTTCTAGACATCCAAGAGGAGTGGGTTTAAGGGCATCTTGGTGTTGCATCTGATTTTGTTAGTTTGTTTAACAAAAGTTTACTGGAAAGAGAGAGGCTGAGGTTGCAAGGAAAGACAAAGGAAACAGACAGGAGAGGAAATTAATTTGAAGGTCAGATGACATATCCCAGTTACCCTGCCACTTATTTTAGCAGCTGATTCATGCTCCATACAGAGGGCTCTTCTCCACACAATCCTGAGACATGAGACTGGACAAGTTCCCCGAACTGGCGGGGACAGATAAAGAGGATTCATCAACAGAAACCTACAAAGATCTACTGTCATGCACTGAACATAGCTCACCTCAGACAATTACTCTAGTCTCCTTTTTCCTCCCTTTTTTATATAGTTAAAGTATTGCTAGTTGAGATATCTGAACACACTTAAGAAGTAAGAAACACGCTGATGTTATGATGCTAATTTTTTAATATTAAAATTATTGGGAACTGTCCCTGCTATATTTTGCTAAACTAGACAAATATGGAAGACATTTCATTCAGTCCTTTTTGGTGATGCAGTAAGCTCTGCAAATTCAATCACACATTTCCCAACATTACATCTCCCTGGGCCTACCTGACACTGGGATTCGGATGGGAATAGGATTGTTGGGGAAGAGGAGAGATTATTCTGGGCTCTCAGATATCTAACAAACTAGCAATTTTTTAAAAAAATATACTTTTAGTGATTATAAAGAGGAAGGGAGAGGGACAGAGAGATAGAAACATAAATGATGAGAGAGAATCACTGATTGGCTGCCTCCTGCACACCCGACACTGGGAATCAAGCCCGCAACCTGGGCATGTGCCCTGACCAGGAATCAAAGCATGACCTCCTGGTTCATAGGTCAACACTCAACCACTGAGCCACACAAGCTGGGCCAAACTAGTATTTTTTAGAGTAAACTGGAGGCAACTTATAATAAAAGTTCCAAATACTATAAAATGAAAATGGTTAAAATTTTAAAAACCACAAACTATTTGGGGAACAATAAGGTGCTAAACTAACTTGTTTTGACCTGGATGCAACTGGAGAACTGAGAAGACTGGAGACTGGAGAGCATATCTTGTTCTAGAAGGAGGAATACATTCTGAATTGATCCAAGAGTCAAGTTTATTTCACTGAATAATTCACTAGGATTGCTGTGATTGTTACTATTATGAAGTCCTGTGTCTTCAACATCATTTGCAGAGACTGAAGAAAGAGGAATGTAGAGTGGGAAAAGTGGAAAATAGGACAAGCTAGCTAGAGTGAGAAGAGAATTTAGGACTCTCATATGCCAAACTTGATTTTTGTGTTCAGTTTAAGTCCAGCTGGGTTAGAGAATCAGATGATAAATCAGTTGTTTTTCACTCTTTTCCAAAAGCTCTGTGTTTATGATGCTACAGATGTATGTGCCCTCTTGCTTTGTTTTGGTTTGTTGTTTGGGTTTTTCCTTTTTCCCCCACCTCTACACTAGGTAACAAATAGCATGTCTTATTTCACTTGGCTCCCCAGCACTTAGCAACATGGCAGTAAGGTGTTCAATACCTGGGTTGGGGGGCGGGGGGGGGGGGGGTTACACTGGATAAAAGCTGGGTAACAGGCTCTGTCTACTTCTGAGATGGATTTAGATATTTCAGAGTTTACACTTGCAAAAAAATGCAACAATAACACGTGAATTCATAGTTACAAACAACAGTCCAATGAGAGCAGTTTGCTCCCGTTTTACGGACTCATAGATGTTGAATGAGGACTTTTGTGGGGTGTTGAAGTATAATGTTGCAACTGCCCATGTTAACTGTCAGCAGAGTATTTTTATATGCATACTTGCCTTATCTTATCAAAACATTGTCACATTGACCTCACTTTCCTTATTTAGCAACACTTCTACTGTTGCTATTTCACAAATGAAAAGAGAAAACACTGCATGGCCCCATATCCCAGGCCCTCCCACATGTACTATTTCAAAGTCTTACAATAGCCTTGAGGAAGCTATTCTTTCTTTCTTTCTTTCTTTCTTTTTTATTGTTGACACTATTACAGATGTCCCCATCCTCCCCTTTACCCACATCCAACCAGCCCCTGCCCCCTTTCCCTCTGGCCATCACCACACTATTGTCTATGTCTATGGGTTACACAGATATGCTCTTTGGTTAATCCATTTACCTTCTTTCATCCAGCCCCGCTCCTCTCCTCTGACAGCAATCAGTATGTTCCATGGATCTATGCTTCTATTTCTATTTTGTTCATCAGTTCATTTTGTTCATTAGATTCCACATCTAAGTGAATCATACGGTACTTGTATCTCTCTCTGACTGGCTTACTTCACTTAGCATAATACTCTCCAGGTCCATCCATGCTATTGCAAAAGGTAAGATTTTTCTTCTTTTTTATGGAACCTACTCTATGGGAGAACATGTTTATCAACAATACATATGATAAGGGGTTAATTTCCAAAATATATAAAGAACTTAGCAACTCAACACCAGAGAGATAAATAATCCAATTAAAAAATGGGCAAATGCCGAAACCGGTTTGGCTCAGTGGATAGAGTGTCGGCCTGCGGACTGAAAGGTCCCAGGTTCGATTCCGGTCAAGGACATGTACCTTGGTTGCGGGCACAACCCCAGTAGGAGATGTGCGTGAGGCAGCTGATCGATGTTTCTCTCTCATTGATGTTTCTAACTCTCTCCCTTCCTCTCTGTAAAAAATCAATAAAATATATTTAAAAAAAATGGGCAAAGGACATGAATAGACACTCCCCCAAAGGGAACATACCGAGGAAGTTATTCTTAATTCTGTTTTAAGGATAAGACAACTCAAACTCAGAAAGATAAAAAACAACAACAACAACAACATGGGGTCCAAATTATACGTGTGGTAATGTCATATTTAGGATTTGAATCTCGTGTGTGTGTGTGTGTGTGTGTGTGTGTGTGTGTTCAGGTTAGCATTGTTTGTGGTCCATGGTATTACATAGTAGTGGCCCAGGGCATGAAATTCGTGCATGGGGGGAAGGGGTCCCTCAATCCAGCCTGCACCCTCTCACAACCGGGACCCCTTGGGCGATGTCCAACTGCCAGTTTAGGCCCAATCCCTGCAGTAAGACATCCCTCTTGCAATCTGGGACCACTCATTCCTAACCACTCGCCTGCCTGCCTGTTCAGTGTGCATCATAGCAACCGGTCGTTCCAGTTGTTCCAGTTGTTCTGTTGTAATGGTCACTTAGCTTTTATATAGAGAGATTTTACCATATATATGGGATTACATTGGAGAAACATACAAATATATGTTTAATTGTATAAGTGCTTAATCTTTTCACATTAAGGATGTTCATATTTTAAACTTGGTGACAAAATTAATTTCCAGAATGTTGACGCTCGCCATACCCTCTTTATATTTTGCAATGTAATGATTTTCCATTGTTCTACATGCTCCCCAACATTTGGAACTGGCAGGCTTCCATTTTTCCAATCTGCTGGTTGGTTGTTTTAATTTGAGAATCCTCGTGTGTTTTTACATTATGATGTGCCTAAGGCCCACCAGTGGCCAAGCCACCCTCCTAACACCAAGCCCCAGAATGCACCAGCATGTGGCTTAGGGAATGAAGTGGGCACTGCAGCAGTAACAGGCTTTGGATAGGACTGTGAGGTGTGATCAACAGTCTTCCTCTCTCCTGTCTCTCTGGGGCATTGTTTCAGTTGGGCCTCAGCGAGATCCCAGGAAACCTGCTGTTTTCACTGGAGGATGCGTGTGTATGGCCATCACTCACATTTCCTCGTCTGAGTTTATGAGAATGTTCAACACAACAAAGGCCAGAGTTCCTGTCCACAAAATAGATTATAATCTATCAGTGTGAGAAGGACAATGCAGCTGGTGTGGCCCAAGCTCGGGCCTTGCTCATAAACACTGTATTGGCCCTAGAACACTTGGGACTGACAGCGAGGCCTGTTTATACAGCTCCTTCCAAAAATAAAATCGGAGGGAAAAGTCAGTACCGTCATAACGTAACCATTTCCCAAACTCAAAAAAAACATAGTGATATTTTTGTTTTTGATTTGAGAAAGAGCCCCATTGAGAAATAAGGTCCCAGATACTAAAGAAAGGAACTGGATCTTAATACAGTCAAACCTGTGAGGAAGGAATAAGGTCTCCGTGGACAAAGAGAAGGTACAGAAACCATTTCCTTAGATTTATTTAACTCTGGATTCTCCCATTTCATAGACTACAGGTGCTTGAATATAAAAGCACATGAAGAAATCCAACATTAAATCATAGTCCTCTTAACATGGACCTAACAAAACGTATAATTGACTTGGTTATAAGCACAGGCTTAAGAGACAGTGCCATTGAATCCAACCTATTGAGCTCATTAGTCCTACTTACTCATTGATCAATAAACTGACTTTCTCTCATGATGATTCTCTCAATACTAGAAAGAAATAAAGTTCAGCCTTAAAAAAAAAAGTCAATAGCTTTCAATGCCCCTAACCAAACTACTCTAGTTAGCTTTCTGTTTTTAATCTTCACTCATTCTTAGTTTGATTTTTCATCATGCAAGAAATACATTTGCATTATAGTTTTTAAAATACAGAAATAAAGAAAATAAAACACACCCAAAATATTTTACTATACCCAATCCCATTGCTTCCACAGAGGCTATCGCTATTTTTAGTGTGGCTTGGGTCTTTTCAATCTGCTTTCTGTACATTTATTTAGAAGTTCAGTACATGGTTTGTATTTTTTTTAATTGATTTCAGGGAGGAAGTAAGAGGGAGAGAGAGATCGAAAAATCAATGATGAGAGAGAATCATTGATCAGCTGCCTCCTAGCTCCACCCTGGTTTACCCCCATCTGCTCCCCATTATCCAGCAACAAATGGTAGTAGCATCAAGAACAGAATGGGCTTTCCAGAATTCTACTTCAGAGCAACTGCCCCTGTCCATTCTGATTGGTTGACACGCATGACCGTTATCATTTAGAATAGGATTCCTATACATAACCATCTGGCCTTAGATGTGCCTGCAGACAACTGGATCATGTTCTCTCTTAAGGTCCCTTTCACCTCCATCCCATTATCGTTTGTTACTCAGGAAGGGATTTATAAGTCTGAATTTTCATCAGGAGATGGATTCAAGCCAGATAAGTTGTTTTTTTTTTTTAAAAAAATGACCCAGTGATCCCAATTCTAGGAATATATCCTAAGAAACCCAAAGCACCAATCAGAAAGAATATATGCACCCCTATGTTCATAGCAGCACAATTTACAATAGCAAAAATCTGGAAACAGCCCAAGTGCCCATCAATAGGTGAGTGGATAAAAAAATATGTGGTATATTTACACCACAGAATACTATGCAGCAGTAAAAAAGAAGGATTTCTTACCCTTTGTGACAGCATGGAGGGACATGCAGAGTATTATCCTAAGTGAAATAAGTCAGTCAGAGAAAGACAAGTATCACATGAGCACACTCATATATGGAATCTAATGAAGAAAATAAACTGATGAACAAAATAGATCCGGAGACATAGAAACATGAAACAGCCTGATGAATCTCAGAAGGAATGTGGGTGCTGGTAGGTGTGTGGGAAGAGAATAACCAAAGAACTTATATGTATATACACATAACTCATGGACACAGACATTAGTGTGGTGAAGGCCTGGGGCAGCGGGCAGGGGCGAGTCAGAAGGGATCAATGGGTAAAAAGGAGACAGCTGTAATACTTTCAACAATAAACATAAATTGAGAGAAAAAACATTGAGTCATCACTTTCTGTTTTATTTTTTTTTTCATTTCTATCAGCATGCCTAAAGAACAGTCAATATATGGATCCTAATTTATCTGAATCCTAAACTTTACCCTAATAGAGTCATACATGAGTGATCTATGTAGCTTGCAAGATTCCACTCTGTCTTAAATGCTGAACTATTGCAATTGTAATTTGAAATGTATGGTAAATACTCAAGCTGATCCATAAAGGTAACCGAAACAATGCCAGCAAGCATGGCTGAGCATCTTAACACCGACAGTAGGTACCAATTCCACATAATTAGGCTTCCCAATTTTTATTTTAATCAAGTAATAAGAGAAAAGGGGAAAGTAGCATTGACCTCTGGGTTTCCTAATAAATATTCAACTAACAATAATTTCCCTCATATGTCCCATCTCTTACGTAGGGATCCGAGGAAGAAGAGAATGGATTCAGTAGACGCATGACCAGAAGCAGCCAGTCTAATCCCATAGGGGTTAATTTGTTCATCTGTCTTTCCTCCAAGGCCAGGATTCTTTTCTGTAACTCAGAAAAGATAAATATTCCCAAAGAGATTGTGGAGGAGAAAGGCAAGTTGGTGCAATGGAGCAAACATTTTAACCATCTTGCAGCTAGGACTTCTGGGGACGTCAAAAAAAATTATATATATATATATATATATATATATATATATATATATATATATATATATATGGCCTATAAGCATAACCAATGGATACAGACACCAGGAGGGTGAGGGCATGAGTGGGGGGGAGGGAGGGTTGAGGGGATAAGGACACATACGTAATATCTTAATAAATAAAGAAAAAACAACAACAACAAATACATATATAGCTTTGTGTTTACTAGTATGTGTTCATACAAACACATAGCACAGAATCAGGATACGTGTATGTTTGCTGAAGTTAGCAAAAACCAGTGGGAACAAATGCCTGAGAACTGACGCTCTGGGCTAACTTGCTATCTTTCTCATACAGAAGAGAACAACCTTGGCAAATTTAAATGTATTCCTGTGCCCACATCATTATTTATTTATAATAAATTTCCAATTGCTCTTATAATACCATTTCCAATGGGTCATTTATATCACATCTGGCTCATGAGTTTACACATCTACCCTCTCCCTTTTACACGAAGAGCCACTAAAGAAATGAAATTATCAAAGACCAAAGTGCATGGAAGTGAGTAATGTGAATGTCTGCTATGCTGTCACCAAGAGTAAGGGCTTTCCCTTCCCTTCCCCGGCATGGCTGTCAGCACTTCCAACTTTTGGTTTCTTTGTATTTCTTCCCAGTGTGGGAGAAACTCATATCTTCTGCTTTCTTAAGTTGCTTAGTGGCCCCTTCTGTGATATCAGACAGTCACATGCATAGAGAACTTTAACTCTTTGTCACAGTCTAACCTCCTGCTGACAGTACATGGTCCAGAGTTGTTTCAAAGGAATATATGATTAACAAACTCCCAGTTGTTATAGTTCTTCACTTTAAGCTTGAACTCCAATTATACACTATGAGGTGACCTTGACAAGGTATATGAACTAGTTCTTCATCTGGAACAACACAACATAACTAGTTTTCAGTCTTAATGTTAGGATTAAATGAGGTTTTTTTAGGCATAGAATCTAGCATAATGCCAAGTACATGGTAATATTTAATAATACTAGTAGTACCTAGTACTATTTTTCTTTTCCTAAAACAATAAAAAGTGAAATTCCATTGCTCATTTTAAACTTTTAAAAAGAGGCAGAGAATTCAAATGTCAATTTAAGAAGTCATGTAGATACCCACTCTTACATTTTTTAGATGAGAAAATTGAGGCTCTAGACAACATGAATAGTGATGCTGATTTCTGTAATCTTTCAGCTACAACATAGCAAAATGATCCACTATGTCCTAACCACCATGGGGATGATCTCTAAGAAATGTTACAGACCAGCCAGTGTGACTCAGTGGTTGATCAGCAACCTATGAAACAGGAGGTCACAGTTGGATTCCAGGTCAGGGCACATGCCTGAGCTGCGAGCTCCATCCCCAGTAGGGGGTGTGCAGGGGGCAGCCAATCAATGATTCTCTTTCGTCATTGATGTTTCTATCTCTATCTCCTCCCTTCCTCTCTGAAATCAATAAAAATATATTTTTAAAAAAGAAATGTTTCATTCCAAATAGATATCCTAGGCTGCTTATGAAACTTCGATGTCATGTATTCTCATAGCTACCCAGTCCTGGCCAGTAAGAACTAAAATCAAGCTCATTTTAATTTTAGCTAGAACAAGCAATATTTTGATAAAAACAAATAAAATTTATAGAAAAAATACAAATCTAAGATTTTTTTAATATGGGCAAGTTTTCTTCTCACTGGGAAATCTATATAAGTCAATGTTGGAATCTCAAATCTTTTCTGAACTCATTCAAAGTCTACTAGTTACTATAGGCCTCAGTTATCATCAGTAAGAAAAGTCTTATTCTTTTAGAACACACAACTAACTCACATACACTCATGCGTACTCATACACACATACATATATCATACACACAGTCATACTATTCTACACAGGTATTAGATGTTGATTTTCCTAGAGCCAAATCTATGGTCCATGTCTTGCATGAATATAAAATGTTTTGGTGTCTATTTTCAGATGAATTAATATTACCCTTGGCCTCATCTTCACACTTGATTTTTTTTTACTTGATTCTCCCTGGAATTTATTGCTTTTCTTTTTTGCATAACTTTGTAAACTCCTTAATGAAGACCCATAGTGAAAATGAAGTTTGAGATACACAGTCAGTGAGACAGCATTTAACTCTTGGTGTTCTGGAAAGACCACTTAATCAAGGAGTCACATCTAGCACAAGAGAACTGCCCGTCTTCACTAATTCAAGTTAGGGGTGTCTGATGTATGGCACGTTCCCTTCCATCCACCCATTTGCTAGGTGAATCCCTTCTTTCGTGGAGCAAACTGACTTCAAAGTTAGTTATAGCCCGTAGAATGTAAATACGGTTGCAAATATAATGAAACAGTTTAATTATGGAAAAAATCCTATGTTTGAGGTAGAGTATGAGTATATTTGACTAAGTTTTTTAGATGTGGGTGGCCTGGCTGGAGTTTGCCTACCTCTGTCCCTAGAGGATAGGACTACACCTGTCAAGACTCACCATATAACCCTTTCTTCCTGGAACAGCTGAGATAATACCTATTTCTTTCCATTGATGCTGTATCTGATGAGAGCTGGCCTTGGGCTTACCATCCCTCTGATAATAGGACAAATCAAGGCCCAGCTCCTAGGGGATGAGTGGGCTTGCAGAGCATGTCCACCCTCCTTGCCCACTACCAGCACATGCCTATCAGCCTTGAAGGAGGCGACAAAGATGCCCCACTCCCTCTGAACGCACCATGCACCTCTTTCTCGGGTCAATGGAAAAGGAAGGCAGCACGAACCCTGTCGTTTTATTTCTACAACAGGAGTCTATTGTCTCTGTATAAAGGCCTGTTCATGAAGAATAAATTGATCCACTTTGGGAATCTGAAAAAAACCAATAGTCTTTCATCCAGTTAGCACATCCACTCACTGGGGGAGCAAACTGTATCCAACTGCCAGGATAGTCTAGATTGTTGTTTCCAAGATTAGTGAGCCTCCAGCTAAGCTCTCTGAAGTTCCTCCCAGGTCTATTTAAGTGTCTGTAATTTTACCCCCTGTATCCTCCTTCTAAGCCAAGACTTTGGCTCGTAGATGAGGACAAAAATAATCGTCTATACAGAGTATGCCACAGGCAACTCTCGCGTCTCAGGAAGGACCAGGGTTCCTTCCACTTGAAGCTAAATGTCCTTTGTTAATATCTCGCTATACATTCACTGTCTAAAATTACAGTGGGAGGGATTTATAATAAGCCTTAGGAAGAACTACCTGATTCTACTTATTTCTCACTGAGAGTCTGGGCTATTTGAGAGTTGCCCACTATCTCTTAGAAGATGGCTTGAGCACAGGTGTACATGGAATCAAAGAAACGAAATGATGGTCTCTAGAGTGTTCTTCCATCTCTGTAATCTATTTTCTCTAATATTAGTATTTATTTTTCCCCTTACCATTAAAAAATAAAACATCGCTATGGGTTAACTTAATTATAATTGCCATGTGGAAGACTGTGCAAAGGTGTGCTCTAAGAGACTGTCATCTGAGTCCATTTATGGCTATTTTAAATCTGTGGCTCTTTGAAAGGGGAATTCAAGACTTGTGTCTCTGATTGGGTGGGCGCCCCAGAGGCGAAGACAACATAGGAGATTCTTCACAAAAGAGCAAGAAGCAACCCTATAAATAAACACTCAGAAAGCACTGACGGAGCCTTAGGCATGTTAACCTAGGGGGAGAACTCTGGGGGTGGGTTGTTCTAGAAGTAAAAGGGAAACAGTTCCATGCCTGCAACTGAAAGGAGCCTTGAGACCAGACAGATCTGCTCTTCAAGGTCCTTTATTAAGAGCTACCTCATTCTGCTACTGACTGCTCCTCCCCCATTTCCTTTTTCTTATGTAAGACAAAGCCTAAAGCTAAAGCAGTGACATGAGAATCAGAAAGAAACACGAAAGCATGTACATTATCAAGGCAATGTTTGCTCAGAAGTGATGTTTTTCCAAGTTTAACCCGTCCTTGCATGCTTATTAGGACAAGTTTCTAAAAGGCAGCAGTGACCTTCTGAGCTTTGGCATTGCCCACTCAAGGCTGCGTCATCTCAGGCCACCCATAGTTCTCTCCGGTCCAGTCTGGTTAACTGGCTGGCATGGTGGAACCCAGGGAGAAAAGCAAAACTGAGAACTCACATTCCCGGCCACAAGAGGTACAGCCAGTCTGAGTGATGTGATCAGACAGGTCTATCACTTCATTCTGAAACCCCACCTTAACCCTAAGGGAACTTGAGAAGTCTCTGTACCTCCGGGAACTATAATAAAATGGAAATCAGTCCCTACCCTGGCAGCTTGACCATAATGATATGATTTTACATAACGTCTAACCTTTCCCTTCTGTTCAAGAATGACAAAGTAAAATCTTAGCCCTATTCATGTGTGTTTGATACGGATGCCATCTACTCCTCTGATCCCTCCCTTCCTTATTCCCTTTTTTCCTTCTTGCATCTTCCAGCCCCTCTTATTTCCCTCCTGCTAATTTAAAAAATAGATCTGAGTTAAATTAATTACAATTTAAAAATATTAGGATCATTAGAAGTCACTGGGATTGCCATACACCACACCTGGAAATTCATAGTTTTGAGCAGGGGTCAGGCCAAATCAGATTTACCTACTATTTTCGCATGTCTCGTGAGCAAAGACTGTTTTTACATTTTTTAAATGAAGAAGAGGACTATTTCTTAAGGTGTGAATATTATAGAAAATTCAAATATCAAAGTAAATGAAGTTTACTGAACACTGTCCCTTGCATTTCTTTATGAATTGTCCCTGGCTGCTTTCCCGGTACACAGCAAAGTTGAGCAGTTGCAACAGACCTCAAAACCTAAAATAATTCCTATCTCACCCTTTACAGGACATGTTTGCAGGCCACCCCTTTTTAGTTTCCCCTTTATTTAACCTGAGTCTGCTATCTCTCAAAAACAAGGGAGTTAAGAATCTGCAGGAGTCATGGAGTGTCAAGTCACTTCAGCTGCAGAATTCTTTCATATTTCTCAGGTGTCCAGGGAGACAAGCTGAACTCTGGATTCAGAAATCCATTGGGTCAAAGGAGATATAGGGAGCTGAGGGCATATTTTACCATCTGCAGATGGCTGGGAGTTAGATAGAAAGAGGAGAATATGGATATTCTGAGGTCAGAATGAGTTTGCTCTGAAAATCTGAGTAAAGCCTTCCTCCGCTGAAGGCACTAACAGTAGGAATATGCATCTCTCTCCTTATGGCACAGGCATTCTCCTGAAAAATGTGCTTCTTGAAATCGTTCTCTTTGGTGAGTTGAATAATAACTTTCACACAGAGATACTCTATGAATTGAATTTTCCTCTGTGTTCCTATTGTATACAGCACTAGTTATCTGAAGATGCTTTACAATCACAAACTTAGCCACTGAAAACAACACACATTTATGATATCACTGTTTCTTTGGGTCACAGTTCATGCATAGCTTAGTTCGGTCCTCTGCCTGAGGATCTCAAAATGCTGCAACTAAAGTGTTGGCTGGAGGCTTGGCCAGTGTAGCTCAGTGGTTGTGTTGACCTATGAACCAGGAGGTCACCGTTCGATTCCCAGTCGGGGCACATGCCCGGGTTGTAGGCTCCATCCCCAGTGTGGGGTGTGCTAGAGGCAGCTGATTAATGATTCTCTCTTATCGTTAATGTTTCTATCTCTCTCTCCCTCTCCCTTCCTCTCTGAAATCAATAAAAATATATATTTTTAAAAAGAGTGGGGGTAATTGGAGGCTGGCCATCTTAGAAACTGTCCACAACATAAATTCTTTTTTGTTTCTGCAGGTTGCCCAGAATGTCCTCAGTGAAAGGTCTATAAATGTGAGAATTACAAGAGAAGGCCTAAAGAGAACTACTAATTTTCATCTCCCCTTTGTTAGATAAAAATTGGTCCTTTGCTATATTCAAGAATTAAAAATACAATATTTTTCTTCCAGGGTTTTAGTGTGCCTGGCTGATTCTAATCTCTCCTCCTTGGTTCTCCCCTCACTCCATTGTGCGTCCATCTGTCCCAACACACTGATTGACACACGGCAGTTGAAACATCTGGTTCCCTCACTCTATTCTGAGCTCCTTGAGGTGAGACTTCCATCTGATCATTGCAACCCCACCTGGCACAAAATAGTCTCTCAATAAATGTTTGCTGAATGTGTAGATGAATGAACAAATAAATGATTCAAAAAACTTTCCACATGCCTTTTCCTCTTTGAACCAACCCTTACAATACCTTAGCATGGTATGAATTATAATGTCTTCATATGTTTATTTTCATATAAATTCTTTATATAAATTCTCCCCAAATATTACACACTTAAAATCTAGACTTACAGTTTTCTCAGGGCCAGAATTTAAAAACCATGTTTTTTAATTTAAATTCCTTATTTTTCTTCTCTCTGCAACTTGATTTTTGACCTTATCTTTAAAATGCTGACCAACTGACCTTGATTCCCAGGTCTATGTATATCACACTTGATGTTTCCCTCATAGTATTGTATGAGGAAGTAGTGAAGGGCCCCAGGGCATGTGGCCAAAGAGCCCTTTGATGGAGGTGGGGGGTGAAGACCATGGAAGCATGTGTGTGTTTTTTATAGTTAGAATCCAGAATGTTCTGAAATACACTAAAAATAAATTTATTTTAGCAGCTTTTTTGCTAGGGTAAGGAATGTTGATTTTTTTTTATTTTTTAAGAATTTGGAAGAGAATGTTTTGGTGAACTTGTATACCGTACCATAAATATTTTTGCTAAAATTATAGAATTGTCTGTTTCCTTTCAAATTGCATCAGGATCCAGGCAAGAGCGATGAGTTTTTAATGTGGAAATTTCATGCACATGTTTCGGCTTCTTCCTTTTCTTCTTCAACTTTGCCAAGTCTCGTTTTATGTTTAGTAAAGATTGATTTATTGGTGCCTTTTTGGCTTAACCGATGTATTATGCAACTCCTTACCAAATTCAGGGACACAACCATCCGTTTGCAAACTAGTTTTGTGGTAGCCTGAGGGAGGTTTCTTAGACTCAGGCTGATGTATTTACTGTACGGAGTGATTTTTGCATAGCCTACAGCGGGGTCTTTCTATTTCCCTTCATTTCTTCTTTGATATGAAAAAAGAAGTGAATGAGACCCAGTGCCACTTGTTCTGTCTTTCGGGTGCCGAGAAACACTCTCTGATCTGCTGCTGTTTGGCAACTACAACATGATAGAAATTGTTACTTGATGGCCTGCGAGAGAAAGCTCTTAAAGCTTGATTTTTCCCCCCAAGCAAAATGCCAGGAGGACTGAAGAGAGAACCTAACAGGGCACTCTGAGAAGGAAATCCTAACTAAATAGCAGAGGAAGGTGATGGGAGGCGCTGTGACGGTCAGGGTCACTGTGCCTGGCTTCCACACTGTGGTTTACCCTCTGTGGGAAGACTTCAGATGTGGTTTCAATCCCACTGAGTGTCACTGACATGAATACTTGCTGGGTCAACACTCCAGGAATATATCTAGCAGCATCTCCTTCTCTCTGGGTGTTGCCAAGATTAGGGTCCAGTCCAGCACAGAATGAGTTTGCTCCAAATTTCTCATCAAACATAATTTTCACTTGTTTTCTAACTAATCCCCGAAAGGACCATCTCCTGTGCCCTTCAGTTTGCTGAGATGCACGTTCAGCTGCACATATCTTTGCTTTGCGTCGGTACAATTTGAGCTGGATTTATAATCCAGTGGATTACCTCATGTTCCATAGCACATGTTGAGTGGGTCAGGAACCTCCTAATGCTGGTGAAGAAGAAACGCAGAGTTATTAACCCATGAAAATGGGTAAAGCCTCATCAGGGATAGCTGTAATGAGCTGAATTGTGCTCCTCCCCTCCACAAATTCATATGTTGATGTTCTAACCCAGCGGTTCTGAACCTGTGGGTTGTGACCCCTTTGGGGGTCGAACGACCCTTTCACAAGGTCGCCTAAATACATCCTGCATATCAGATATTTACATTACGATTCATAACAGTAGCAAAATTACAGTTATGAAGTAGCAACGAAAATAATTTTATGGTTGGGGGTCACCACAACATGAGGAACTGTATTAAAGCGTCATGACATTAGGAAGGTTGAGAACCACTGTCTTAGTACCTCTGACTGTGCCTATATTGGGATACAGGGTAGTTAGAGAGGTAACTAAGGTTAAAAAAATCATTGGGATGTGCCCGAATCCTTATCAGAAGAAGAGATTAGGATACAGAAAACACAGAGCAAAGGATGACCATGTGAGGACACAAAGAGAAGCCAAGCAGACAGGCCTCGGGAGAAACCAATCCTACCGATACCTTCATCTCAGACTTCTAGCCTCTGGAAATGTGAGGATTTCTGTTCTTCAAACCACCCATTCTGCAGTAATTTGCTGTGGCGGCCCTAAAGAACATATAGGAAGCTATGTTCTCTCATGAAGTTGCCCTCTTCAGGCAAAATGACTTTTCCTGGGTGGAATGCTAGTTAGACCTCTTTAGATACGGCGTGGATTATTTGTGCCTGGGACTTGACAGGTTAACCCACATGCATCCTCTTGACTTTCTGTACTGTATCTTGGCATCAGGACTGTATACCGACTCTTCCAGGGATGTAGGAAAGCATTCACAGAAGGTCTATGGGACAATTTTCTTTGAAGAGAATATATTGAAAATAAGAACAATCTGGGTATAATGGAACCATTGTTTTAGTGCCCAGGTGGATACGTTTAAATCATATTATCTAAGAGCTCTTTCTCTTAAATGAAGATGGCTACTTGATATGGCAGGAAAAAAACATTAAATTGGAAGTAGATAATATATGTGAAATCCCCAAAAGACTATGAAGTGCTATGCAAATGCACTCTGTTCCTTACAATAACCCTGGAATATAAGTGGGCCTGGTGTTTTCACTGCGATGTTTTCAGCTAATGAGACAAACACTCAAAGAACTTAAGAGATTTGAAAATTAAGTATCTGAACCTCAAGCTCGGGTCTTCTGATTTGAAAGCCTATTCAAGTTCTATCCCTCCATACTGAACCGGTAGATTTAGGACATTCAATGAGGAAGTGAATGAAAGGCATGTAGCACAGGTCAGTCATGGAAAATGGTCAGTAATGTTAGGTGAGATTGATACTGTGATTGTAGTAAAAACTGCAATAAAAGAAGCAAATATGTGTGAAGGATTGGTTAGGTTTAGATTATTTGTTACTTACTGAGGGATCTTCATGCAAATATTTCTTTTGTTAGACATTCTTCATAAAAAAATAACACATTTGTCTATTTTATTAAAGAACACAGTGTGATATGCATAATTGGTGTTTTATTATATTTATTAGTCATGATGTCATTCCATTTTAAAATTTGCATCATAGGCCAGACCATTATGGAAAAGTAGGAGATGGTTTGAACCTATTCTGACCTAGAGGTCTACCTGAAATAAGCCACTTTAAGAAAAGTAGCAAATACTGTGCAGGCACTTTGGAGCCCATGAAATTTGAGAAGATTCATTTTTCCATTTAATGGGAAGGTATTGAGAACTTATGTGTCTTGTCTGGCGGTATGATAAGCAATAGAAAACTGTATAATAAAAATAATAATATTTGAAAAAGTTAATTGTGGAGCAGTGAGAAATATGCATGGGAAGAAGAGATAAAGAGAATTCATTACGAGGCCTTATCTCAGGTTTGATATGAGAGTAGCCACAATAGCATTTTATGGGTAGTTTAAGTTTCTTATAGACAGCATAGAGTATGGTCATCTTTTTAAACCCACTCTGACCATTTCTGTCTCTTTGTTGGTGTATTTAGACATTTCCATTTAATGCAACTGTGGATATGCTCAGAGTTAGGTCTACCATTATTACATTTTCTCACTTCTTCCCTCTGTTTTCCTCCCTCCCCTTGCTTGCCCATTTTTACTTTCTATTAGGCTGTTTGAAACCCTGTCCTCTCTTCTGGTAATGTATCGATTTTGGTTATACATTTTTGTAGTTATTTTAGTGATTACTCTAGGGATTACAATCTATATACACAAGAAATTAAAGAAACCATCAAATATATAGAAGCACTTAACATTGGAAACCTTAAAATCAAACTGTACATAGTAGCCCATCAAAAAGCTACAACCTGCATTTTTTAAAAGTATTTTCTCTACAAAGAATCTTATCAGCTATCCAAAAATCTGAGCAGTTTTTATACTGAGGCTGCATTTAAATTCACATTCTTAGCAAAACATTTACCTAAGCACATACACTCCACACACATTACAAGACAGTCGTCTGCCTCTTCCTCCTCCTCCTCCTCCTCATCCTCCTCCTCCTCATCTGATTCACTCATCTTCCTTAAGCCTGTTGACCTTTCAGGGCCCTTCTTTCCTGCTTCACTTTTGCCCTTGCACAGTATGTAGCAATAACCTTTTCATGTTTCTCTTTTCGCTCTGCTGCTTTCTCTTCATATAGTTGCTTGTCTTGGAAGGACTGTTCAGACCACACTTCACCCGATGTAACTGCAATATCCCCAATGGATAAACCAGAGTGTTCACGTCTGATCTTTGGGTGAAGTTCAAAGCTAAACAGGAAGAAGGCAAATGGAGTCTTAGCTGCTCTTTTTTATTGGCTAGGTTTTTGCCTCTCTGTACTGCGTTCTGGGTAATTTCTTGAGATTCTACTTTCCAGTTCACTAATTCTCTCTCCAGCTGGGTTTTATCTTTTATTTAACATTTACATTGAGCTTAATTCCAATGACTATAGAAGCATATTTTTCATTGATAAATATCTTCCCATGTTTTTTTTCTAACCTGTAATATTTTGTTCCATATGTTTTGGTCCATAGTTTCTTCATTAAGTCACTTCAAATGCAGTTATTTCTAAGCCTGCATCTGATAAATCTTCTACTGAATATTTTTGGAAAACTAATATGTGATTTGTGTAGGATCTTGCTGACAGTGGCTTGTTTCCATAAGCGGTACTTCTCAAACTTTAATGTATATTTAAATCATATGCTCATCTTGTAAAATTGCATGTTTTTAATCACTCCGTGGAGGGTAAGGTCTGAGATTCATCATTTCGAATGAGTTCCCAAGTGATTCTGATGCTGTTGGTCCACAGGCCAGTCTGAGTAGCAAGTACAGGAGTATCTTATTATTTTCTCTTGTTTACTTATGTTTGAGGGGGATTTATGTGGAGAAACTTTATGTGACCTGGATTGAAAATCCCTCTGAAATTTGTTTGTTTTAACTTCTGTCAGGAGCATTACTCTGGGACTGTGACGTGCCCATGCTGACTTTTTTGACTTATGATTTTCAGGACCATCCAAGGCGTAGGAAGGTGGAGGCCAAATCTGCATTAGGGCTGCATTATTATTACGAGCTCTCAGAGGAGAGTTTTGCTCTCTCCCTTTCCCTCTAATCCAGAGCCAGAAAAAGCAAGCCAAGGTTCTGTATCATATTTCTCTGCTGGTGGGTAGCATTTCTATTGTAACTCCCTCATTGAAGGTGTAATCCTTCAAAAATCCTGATTTTATTTGATGGTGACAGGTCCAACTTCCCACCTTGTGTTGGCCAAAGACTTTCTCTCCTCTTCCAGTTTATTCATTAAACCCAGTTCCTCAGTGGAGCCAAACAGTAAGTGGCAGCTTACTCTACGGTTCCAGATTTCTCTTCATTTTCGACCTCCGGGGATGTCTTTTATATTTTATATTGTATTTCTAGATGATTCATAGTGGAGTGTATTTCAAGATACCTAGTACACAGTATTGTTGGAATAGAAATCTGTTAAACATTCAGGAGATTTCTAAATAGGATGGTTAGGATTTTTTAAATGCCTAATATTAGCAATTAAAATCCTAAGAATCTGGAAGGTCTCACTCCTTAAAGATTCCCAGATAGATGGAATTTTACTTTATTTAGAATTTTGTCAACTAAACTCCACCATCAGTAACTGAATTTTTCCCTTTTTAACTATTTGTGTTGGCGTAGTATAGACAGCCTGAATCAGCCCTAGGCCCTAGTCAGTGGTCGGCAAACTCATTAGTCAACAGAGCCAAATATCAACAGTACAACGATTGAAATTTCTTTTGAGAGCCAAATTTTTTAAACTTAAACTACATAGGTAGGTACATTGTTATTAACTTAATTAGGGTGCTCCTACGGCTTAGGAAGAGCCACACTCAAGGGGCCAAAGAGCCGTATGTGGCTCGCAAGCCGCAGTTTGCCGACCACGGGCCTAGGGAATGGAAATTGGGTTTGCATCTATAAGAAGCAAAATAAAATAAAATAAAATGAGAGAGAGAGAAAGAGAATGATGATGATGATGATGATGCCATGGAGACTGATACTTTTTTTCTCTCTCTTAGGGAAAGATTTAGAACCTAAGGGATGAGCAAATTTAATTTCAGATTACTAAACCCAAGTACAGGTATGTCAACTACGGGCATTTGCAAATGTGGCTCTGGTAACTAAGACACTCTAAGGAGATTTTCTGCCAGTGCTTTATTCTAGTTTTGTGACAATGCCTGGCTAAGAAAACAGCAGTGTAGGAACTTTCCCTCTATCTCACAGATGCTTTAATTCTTTAAATTGTTCTTTAAAATAAGATGAAGCAAAATCTAAGCAGGGTTGAAAGATAGAGAAAGTTATACCTAGTAGACGGAGAAAAATAATAGGAGAAAGGCCAAGCTATGAGTGATCATTTTAAATATAGCAAGCAGCAATAGATTCTCAGGTAGCTGTTTATTATGCCTGAACTCCAGGGACAAACTGGTGAGATAATACAAAGCAATAGTTCAATGTGCAATCTCTAACTGAGTTCAAATTCCACCTTTACCACTTACTAAGTATATAATTCATTTAACTTTGCTCATTCATGTTTAATGGAAACCAAATCTATAAGGTTGTTACAATCATTATTTTGAGATCATAATGTAAGATATCTATTATCTGGTATGTGCTAAAAAATCATTAATTTGATAATGATGATGATAATGGTGGTGGTGGTGGTGATGGTGTCATTAGAATTAGCTAGGGTTTGGCCATGAAAGCTGGGGATAAGGTAAAACTTGGTTATTCATTCATTCATTTAATCATTCATCAAAAATTTAATACATGTCAGATACTGTGCTAGATAGCTGGAATTTTGGAATGGTAAGCAGAAAGCAAAGACTCAGGCATGGTTTTAGAGTGGCCAATGGAGCTAAGAACTCAGTACAAATGGGAAGCTCCACAGCTAACCACAGCATGTCACTTGCATCACCTACTCAACCCACCCACAGTGAGGCCACTTCTAGATGACATGATCTAGAAGGTGTTAAGACTGAATCCACTGATATATTTCCTCACTCATCACTACTGACTTGGACATGAAGAGGTTGACAATGATGGCAGCAATGGCAACAGTCTGTGGCAATAAGAAGTATCACTAAAATATGAGAATATAGTTAATTCTAAATTATCCACTCTTCTGCCAAAAGCTTGACTCTTTCTGACGGATACGCTGGTTTAAAAGAAAGTGCTGGGGAGTGCCTTAGAGTTCAGTGCTCATATCTGAGTGTTGACTTGACCACATCCTAGTTGCAGGAACTTTAGCACATGAATTCGCCTCTGTGATCTTTAGTTTCCTCATTATATTCACCATTGTGGCATCAACTGAGCTCTCGGGAAAGCACACAGCATAAGGGACAATAAAAAATATGTTGGGGCCCTAGCTGGTTTGGCTCAGTGGAGAGAGTGTCAGCTTGAGGACCGAAAGGTCCCAGGTTTGATTCCGGGTTCAATTCCGGTCAAGGGCATGTATCTCAGTTGCAGGCTCCTCCCAGGACTGGGCCCTGTTTGGGGCATGTGCAGGAGGCAACCAATCAATGTGTTTCTCACACTGATATTTCTCTCTTTCCTCTCTCTTCCACTCTCTCTAAAAACCAATGGAAAAATATCCTCAGTGAGGAATTAAAAAAAAAGAAAGAATATATTTGGGTGTTTTCAGATCCTCTGCTCATTTTTTACCCAATTCCTATGGAGACTTCATCAAAGGTTCCCTTGACCCTGACTTCTGCTTGACTTTGGCTAAGAGGAGACACTGGATGGATGGGAGGAGAGTGATCTCCACGTATGTATCTTCTCATACATCCCACATGATCTGTGTCACTCTAACAAAGTTCCTAATTACCATCAGAGGTCCTCTCGGCATAGTGTGCTTTCTAACTTCTGGTAGTTGCTTTGATGTCTGAGGCTAAGAGTAATCTGTCACTAGCCTCAGACATCAGAGCATCCCTTATTATAAGTTCCAAACCTGCCTACACCTTTATAATAATCCCTGCATGAAACCTACTCAAAAATTTCCAATTTCCTCTTGTTTGCTGCCAGGATCTTGAACTGATCGTGTGGACTCTGCAATATCAATCGGGACTCAAACTTGTCCCCATATCCTACTAGCCTTGGAAAAGGGTAAATTAATTCACCGCCCTTGCTTCAAATTCCTGATTTATTGTTTTGGGCTCAAGATTATTGAAATTGAGTGGATTGTAATAAGCATTTAATACATGAGAATGATTGATAAGTGAAAAATATTTTGTCAAATCTCAACAACTATACATAAGGAAGATTAGTTAAGGACAGTGGTTTCATTAAAACCTAGATTGGTGCCCTGTGTCCTTTTATGGAGGAGTTAGGAAAGAACAATTTTGCAAAAGAAAGTGATGTCAAATGTTAAATGAGAATTGACACAGGATCCTTTACTAGCCAGCCTCCAAGATGACCCCTAGTGACTCATCCACTAGAGTTCATGCTTATGTACAGTTCCCCACCAGGCTGAATAGGGCTGGCCCGTGAAAGCAGTAGAATATTGCAGAAATAATGGGGTGTGGATTCTTAGTCTGGGACATGAAAATCATTGTGGCTTCGTGGATCACTCATCGTGAAGAATGTCAGCTGCTATGTCATGATACACAAGAGGCCCTGTGATGAAATCCATGTGGTAAGGAAGTACGGCCTCTGCCAACAGGCAGCGGGTGCCTGCCGGCTACGTGAGCGAGCCATCCTTAAAGTGGATACTTCAGCTTCATGCAGGCCTTCAGGTGGCTGCAGGCACTGTGACATCGTAACTACACCCTCATGAAAGACCCTAAGCCAGAATCGCGTAGCCAAGCCAGCCCTAAGTTCCTGATCCACTGAATTCACATGAGGTGGTAAACATGTACTGGACACTACGATCGGAGATCATTTGTTACACAGCAATAGATAGCTGATTAATTTCCCTTTAGCGAATATATCTGTTGAATATTCAGGAATCTTTAAAAAACAAAGCCCTGAACTTCTTGATAATCAAAGCTAAGCCCAGAACTTCTTGATAATAATTAATTCAAATGTTTTAATCTCATAGGAGTCCATGCACAATGATCTTCTATTCCAATGAAAACAAGGCAGCCTTGTTTGTTCCATTCTGACTCCTGAGTGAGAGACTACTTCATCTTGGTCTGAGTTTAGTCTAGCTCCAAACAGAAAACAGCCTCCACTATCTCCACTATTACCCCGGAGACCTCATTTTATGATGTAATCACTCTAGGACACAGGAAAGCTACTCAATGAATTTAACATTGTTTTTACATTTCCCACGTTCTCTATAGCAGTAATACTGCATTTATTTTATTGCATCATGTAATCATTCTCATGAATGTTTAAGCTTTTCAGTGATCTATATACTGCTAATCCTGCCACACTCCTTCTCACATACACGTTAGACAAAGCCTATTATTTGGCCTCTTTAATTTCTCCTTTAATCTTTACTCACAAATCAGTTGGCTCATCTTCTTTCCTAGTGATTCCAGTTATTTGAACTCATTCTAACAGTATCAAGATAAAGGGAGTCCTCTACTGAGCAATATGGTTTGACCACAACACTATCTCAGCAATGCACTGAATGTTGGCTTGCAATATTATTCATTCATTTCTTAAGGCAAGGTATCTCCCAAGAATGGCAAATATTTGGGTTTTAAAGTCCATTACCTGTCATTAAATGTATGCCAGCAAAACATGGTGCGGCCACCAACTGTTCAAGGTATAGAACCTTGAACTCAAGATTGCTATTTTTGGACCACGGGATAATTAAAAGATGAAAAGATTAACCAGTTCCCTATGATTATACATTTTAATTTCTCAGTATCTGCCCTATGAAATACTTTTTCCAAATACTGAATTCAAAGCTATTTTCCACCAAAAAAAAAAAATCCTGATATTTTTGTCAAAGATTCCAAGCACTTAGCCCACCTACATTCATTATCTTTGTACTACTCCATATATTCAAAAATAAATATTTTTCCGGTCTTTTACTTGATTTGGTTTGGTTTGAAATAACATGGGTGCATGGCAAAGTGCTTTGGAATTCAGGGGCCTTGCATTTTTAATATTTTAATTCCCACTAATGAGAAATATTAAAAACTCAAGGCTCTCTATCATGGGGGATATTGAAAGGGCAAGGACTACACCCTCCATCTTGCCCCAGGGTAAGGGCTACGCCCTCCATCTTAGCCTGGATCCTCCATTTTGGGGCAGCCATGTGCTTGGCAAGGCTTCTTCCCGCAAGCCCAAGCCTCTGCTAGTCACACCCAGGACTTCTTTAAACTAACCAATGACAATCAAGGGAAGTGCGCACCATAGATATGACCACATCCTGTGTAACAAGACACCAACTTGCGCCTGGCCAATCGGCAGGGCCCACAGTCCTTTCTCCTCCCCTTACTCCAACCCCCTATAAAACCCCTCTTCCCACAGGGCTAGCTCTCTCTCTGCCACTTGCTGCTGTGTCAGTAAGGAGGGTAGGGGAGCCAAGCCCGGGCTTGAATAAAGACTCTTATGCTTTTGCATCGGACATGGCTGGCTCCCTGGTGTGGTTTCTTGGGGATCCTGAAATCTGGGCATAACATTTATCATGTTCCTTCTGTGTATTTCAATGAGATAATATCCCCATTCTGGCTATATTCATAACCAGAAAGGAAACATCACTCACTCTTCCTTTTGCAAATAATCTCAACGAAGCCGATGATGTTGAAATAAAATCAAATAATATGCACAGATCATTTACATTACAAAAGAAAGAGCTGAGATTAGAAATTTATCAGGAGAAAATAAAGATCAACATACATGTTTAGGTACATTAACTCCCATGTTTTAGTGGTAGATGTTCACGTTAGGCTACAAGACTGGACTAAGATATTCAAATTCTTATCTCTTTTCACCATCAAGAACCTGAATTCATGTAGCCAGCGCTAGAGTATCTTCAAAGGGTTGGAGAAATAAGTGTGATGGTGGGATCTCCATTTCAAAATCACAGAGTCACATCAACAATTGTCAGGACATTCTTTCTTAGTTGGGAAATCTTTCCACCAAGTGGTCCTGGCAAGTCACTTTTTCAAGCAAATGAAATGTCTGCCATTCAGTGAGGGCTCACAAGATCTTTATAAGATTTGCTGGATTCTCTGGGTTCCCTATATTCTTTATAAAACGAGAAGTCACACTATAGGCAAGATAGATTTTTGAACTAATAATCACGTGGGACATGGAATGCAGAGTCCTTCATATCATGCCTGGGATAGTCAGGGTCAATACATAAAGACAACAATAATAATTAATTTTCTCATGTAAGGGCATCCTTGCTTTAAAATATGGACAGACACTTAACTCATGGAAAGTATCACTTTTAATAGACCAATGTGATCCTCTAGTAAAATTCCTGTAATTGTCCTTTAAAGTCATTTCTATCAACCATGACATCTACTGCTTTTGCTCATGCCACTACAAAGAAGGAATACAACCGTAATGCTCTTGTCCCATTATCTTTCTATGCCATTTTTAAAAAACTCACAGTTGAGCTTCTCGAAGGGTAAGCACAAGTCAGAAACACAAGAAAATAACTAGACAAAACCAAAGGAAGAAGAAAACAAAACAAAAAAAGCCTTAGGTATGAGTCTGTCTGGACCTAATGGGAGAAGATAAAATGAAACCAGATGGAGAGCTATACCTTTATTTTTGTTTCACTGAATAGAGCAGATAATCAAAAACATTTCCTCAATGTTGGTTTTCTAATCTCCTCTGTCACCTTTCACGAAAACATTAGGCCAGACAGAGCCTCTCTGTGCTCCTCCTCTTCTATCATCCTTTGCTTTAGAGAAACATATGCTTTTATAATCACCGAAAGAAGCTGAGTAAATATTTTCAAGATAAGCCTGGGAGATCTTACTGTCTAAATCATCAACAGACAAAAAGAGAGAGACAGAGATAGGGAGAGGCAGTTTCCTATTCAAACATGTTGCTTAAGAGCTAATGGGAGTATTATTATGATGGATAGGCCAAAATCTTTGCCTTCAGGAACACTTAATGGGGTAGGAACTGACCAATATTTACATTGGAGGTGAAGCCATATTTTATTTCCTCTGGGGTCAAATATTACCAAATGTGCAATCCATCCCTTAGAGTGATGCTGCCTCTGCTTCACCCCAACCTAGGTATCTGAGATGCCCACAAAATCTTGCAATCCATCCCCATTTATAATACCCCCAAGCTTTAAGGTTCAGCAATGAAGGCTTACTGGACTGCTTCAGTAGGAACAAACTATAGGTGAGTCATGAATGTTATTCAGCCTCTGAAAACTATCAATGCTATAAACAGTTTCTTAACTATACAAGTGCACAAAGTCTATTAATGTAAGAAACATTCAAACCTGGAAAGAATTTTTGTGAGCTTATTTGAGCCAAACTGTCAACAATTGCCGGGATGCAGAATTTCAATGTATTGAGATAATGCTCTGGAGAATGGTGATTTTTCACCTAGTTTTATAAATTACCATCAAAGGAGGAGACATAAGCGGGTTACATGAAATCCATTGGTGATGGATTAGGAAGGTGAGAGAGAAAGCAAAGCAGGGAAACCGCTGGGATTGGATAAAAAGTAAAATGATAGACACATGCTTCTTTTACATAGGTGGTTATAGGATAGTTTACAGTCAACAATTAACAAGTTAACAATAACAATAAGGGAATTTGTGGTCTCCGCCCTGGCACCCTGGTGCATTGGCTATGCCCTGAGGGGTCTGAAAAAAAGGGAAGTTACAAGTAACCCCGACATTCCAAAGGTATGTATGTTATCTAGATAAAAGAAGATAAGAGGCTCAGTTAAGATCAAAGTTGATCTTTGTCAGGGAAGATATCTGCCTAGGACATGACTACCCACCATAGACTGCTTTCGTATTAAAAAGTTTTCATTTCAGACCATCCTTCATGGTTACTTTAGGTCACTGAGTTTGTAAGACTGTCACACCCATCTCACTGAATAATAGCCAAAGTCTCTATTGATATGCTGCTTCTCTCCCTCTTTCTTCTTATTTTTTTTTAAATTTTGTTTTATTGCTTAAAGTATTACAAAGAGTATTACATATGTCTCCTCCCCCCCCCCCCTTAACATTCCCCTGGCCTCCCCTACCCTCCAGTGTCTTATGTCCATTGGTTATGCTTATATGCATGTATACAAGTCCTTCTGTTGATCTCTTACCCCCCCTCCCGCCCCCCAACCCTCCCCGGCCTTCCCACTGTAGTTTGACAGTCTGTTCGATGCTGCTCTGCTCTGTATCTATTTTTGTTCATCAGTTACATCTACACAATGGAATACTATGCTGCTGTAAAAAAGAAGGAATTCTTACCATTTGCAACAGCATGGATGGAACTGGAGAGCATCATGCTAAGTGAAATAAGCCAGTCTTCTTATTTTTGTTTGTTCACACCCCCACCCGCTTCACCCCCGACATTGACTGCCTTACTCTTCCTTGAAGACACCAGGCACACACATGCCTCAGGGCCTTTACATGTGCTGACCCTTCAGCCAGGAACACTCTTCTTCCACATGTTTGCCTGGTTCCTTCTCTCGCCTCCTTCCAGTCCTTGTCCCAGTGACCCCTTCTCAATGAGGCCTTTCCTGAAATGCCTGTTTAGAATTTTATCCGAAATCCCCAAAGCGTCAATGGTTATCCCATTCCCTTACTGACTTTAATCCATAGCACTGATCTTCATTTCAATGTGGTTACATTTACTTATTTGCTTTATATATCATTTACCTGCTCCCTCCAGAATCCATACTTCATGAGGCGTGGAGTCCTGCCAGCTTTGCTCAAAGCAGCATTTCCTGCATCTTTTCCTAGAAGATGCTCAATGATATGGGCTGAGTGGATAAATAAAAGCAAAACTGGGAGTTTAACGATGTTTTCCTTGCAATTTCTTTCATTATCTAGTCCCTTTACTACCATAACTAGTCACACATTATCCTGTCTAAAGGCATGTCCTGCCCTACATTCAAGCTTGGGCACTTCCACATCTAATATACCTTAGAAATCTCTGTCATTCTTTCCATCAAATGTTATGACCTCACCCTCTTCCCTAGGGGCTACAAAATCAATCCCTGTTCAGTTGTTATTAATGATAGAATGTGTGCGGCCTTTCCTGTGGGAAATGACATTTAAAAAAAAAAAAGAGGTTCCTAGAGATTTCGTGTCCTGAAATCCAAAGTATGTGTCTACGTTTATGAGTTCGGTTCTTACACTTAATGCATCTTCTGGATTCAATGTTCTAAACAGATTCCTTCTTTCAAGTAGTCCCTGCTACACAAACTTTAATATGCCCTTTCATAGAAAGAAGAGGTTCATTTCTCTGTTTTATCTGCAGCCAAGGTGGTTTAAATATTAAAACAGAGGCAACTTATCACTCACAAGGCTGACAAATCCATAAAGTTCCAGAAGGACTTTCCATAAGGATTAGAGCTGAGGCTTATTGTACCTGGACTTCGCCTAACTCTAAGTTGAAAACATTTTTAACAGGCAATAACGGAGTAAGATCTGACCCTCTGTCCTACCATCAAACTAAATCCCTTTAGCCTCTTTCTTTCAGCTCGCAGAGCAGTCTGATCTGTCTCAGCCCAGTCTCCGTGAACGCCATCCTGGGGTCTATAGGCTGGGCTCCATTTGCCCTGGAGGAAAGGTATTTGTGTTGTGCAACCCGCTTAGATAGAGGCCATTAATTTCACATTTGCAAGTACCATAGGGTCTGGAAGTCCACTCACCATTATTGTAAGACTTCGGGGCCACTTCCAAACAATACTCCTTTATCCTGATCTATAAAAAACTGTTTCTTTAAGGCAGAACTATTCATTTATCGGATGTTCTACTCTCTTCATGACACTGGTCTATCTATTGACTTGTTAGTTGATACATTAACCATAAACTTGTGTTTCCATCTCATAAGCCTTCATGATCCTATGAAATGTGTGAAATGTGAATATTGCCTGACGGGTGTGGCTCAGTGATTGAGTGTCGACCTATGAACCAGGAGGTCATGGTTTGACTCCCATTGTGCAGGAGGCATCCAATCAATGATTCTCTCTCATCATTGATGTTTCTATCTCTCTCTACCTCTCCCTTCCTCTCTGAAATCAATAAAGATATATTTTTTTAAATGTGAGTATTCACACATATAGATGACTCATTCAATTTTAGCCTCAGAGTGGACTCACCTCCTTGATATTCTAACAATTTCCTCCCTTCTTCAAAGACCTACCTTATCAAAGTATTTTCAGGTGTTTCTCCTGAAACACCTCTATTAATTCTAATCCTTTATACTCTAGCACTGTCCTGACAACCTCCAACCTTCATTCATGAATCCACTCAACAGACATTTATTAAGCACCAACTTTGTAAACCTTAGAGATACAACAATGAACCAAAGCCATGTGCTCCCTTCCCTGCTTTCACACAAGATATCTAAAATAATAAATAAAAATCTCTCTATAATTATAAACTGAGATATAAGTAAAAAGAGAGTAAAGCATAGGGTAATATAAGACCTTACAGAAAGGGACCTAAATTTTTTAGAATATTTATAATTCTTCTTTTTGAAATCCTTGTTTTCTAATTCCATTATATAATTTCTGAGTCCATTTATACATACTGATTTTTCTCTTGGTCAGGGTCACGTGTACCTGCTTCTTTGTTTAATTATCTTTATTATGATGTCCATTGCAATGGCTTTCTTTTTATTTCTTCTTCCTGGGAATCGTGGAGCTTCTTGGATCTCATTAGTTCATACTTTTCATCCAATTTGGAAAAATGGTTACCATTCATAAATACAGGACTTACAGATATCAAGTGCTTAAGTCTTTGGACTTCATTCCCTCTTTATAGAGTTTTGTTCTGATGAGGAGTTCATTTACTTTCATATCAGTTTGATCGTTTTAAGGTTTGCTTGGAGGCCTTGTTAGGGTGTCTCTAGGTATGCCTTTCTCCTAATGTGTGGACTTAAGTCTACTGAATGCTCATGCTCTTCATTCAACAAGATCTCTTCACTGCAGCTGGGAGGAGATTAAAGTTTGCACAGCCCTGTCCATTCTCTGATCACTACTCATAGCTCCACAGGTAACTTTTATTTAACCAGTGGTTTTACTTTGCTCATGATCATGGGATATCATCTCACACATGGGCAGTTTAGCATTCACCAAATTCTCAATAGGATCCCCGTGCAGATTTTAAGAGCTCCTTCGCTACACAGTTCTTTCTCTGCAATACTCTGCTCCACAAATTCCAGCTGCATCAGTAGCCTTGAGCTCCAGCTCTCTCTCTTCAATTCTCCAAGACCATGGTTCTCTGATTGGCTTCTCCCTCCAGTACTGCTGTGCAGAAATTGCCTCCAGGCAGAGAGTTGGACCAATCACAGTGCTCAACTCATTGGTTGCCCTTCCCTCAGGGATCACGGAACTTTGCTACAGGATCCAACGAGCAAAAACAGTAATTTCATCTATTTTTTTTCTGGTTTTATGGTTGTTAGTAATGGGAGGATTAATGCAACATCGTTATCATTCCTGGCCAGAAGCTGGAATCTCTCCTTTATTATTTCATTCTCAGTTTCTGTTGTCGGATTTACAATTCTATCCTCTTCTTAGATGTTTTCAGGGTGTTATTTTTGGCATTCTCTTCATTCGATTCGCTCTCTGGGATGAGCTCATCGGCTCCATGGCTTCAATTATCATTAATATGCTAAGGACCCCTTAACTCTGTATCTTCTGCCAAACCTCTCATTCCTATTTTTTTTTTCAAACATGATATTCAATTGCCTATTGGACCTACTACTTAGACATGCTAAGACATCTTGAAGTAAATGTCCAAAACAGAATCGAATGTCCAAAGTTCTATCCACAGATGACCTTTTTCTCTGTATTCTCTATTGTAGTAAACAGAGATACACCACCCACCAGACACACAAAACAGAAATCTGGGGCTCTTTCCACCCTCCACTTCTTTCTAATCCCTTACAGCCAGTCAGTTACCAAATACTTCACTAGACCACTTCCTCTCTCTAGTCTCACTGCACTGTCTTAACCCAGATTCTCCTCATATCCTCCATAAATCACTGCAATTTTCTTCTAAGAGCATTCACTCATTATTCAGGTACTCTTCACTCACTATTCAGGTACTATTCTAATTTCTTTTGCATATGTTAGAATTCTTATAAAAATTACATAGGGTACTACAGAAGAAAAAATGAGAGCACAGAGAGAACTTCTCAAAGAGTTGCACAGTTATTACTTAGAAGAGCTAGAATTCAAATATAGGCAGTCTATCCCCAGAGTCTTTGGTCTTCACCACTGGTCAATACTGCTTCTCAAAATGATTTTTTTTACCCTCCACATCAAAAATAGATATGAAACCCACACAGACTTTTCTTAAATGTGAATTTGATCATTTTATCTTCCAATTAAAAACTTTTAATATATTCTCATCTTAAGGTAAAATCTAAGCACAATTTTCTATATAATCTACTCTGATCTATGCACAGAACATGTTCCCTTCTTAGTCATTTCTTCTTCCCTATAGTTAATCCCTTTTCAAGATAAAGTCCTCTTTTGAGAAAGTTTCCTCACATCTTCTCTCTTTCCCATGTCTGGGTTTCAAGCTCACACTTCAGTTCCTTAACATTGTAGGCTTATTGCTATATTACTATCTACCTCCCTGTTTAAATTATCAGGTAGACCTTGGGCTCCCTAAGTTCTGCGACGTCTTTTATTTCTTTCCCAATGCTAGCAGGGTAGCTGACACATTCTAAGTGCCCATTAAATACCTGAATAAAGGACTAAGTGGATACAAATACATAAAACCAGCTGCATTTATCCTAACTCAAACTTCTATAAGGAATTTATGACGCCACTAAGAGTAGTCCTAGGAATAGTGCATGGAGATGCCTTTCGATGAAAGTGATGAATCATCCTCAGTTTAATTAATTCTAGATTTTAAAATACCCGCCTCTTGACCTTGTGTATTTGAATGACATCCTATCATAGTCCTTCACAGAAAAGCATTTGTAGTGACAGAAAACTTCAGGAAACAATTAGGTCGGTTATCAGCAAAAATCTTTAAAAATTGAAGAAGAGATGATGGAGGTGGTTCGAAAGACAGAGGCTACCTGCAATTTCTCCTTGTTTACAGAGCGGTTTGGGAAGCAGCCACTAAAGAATTTCAAGTACCATGTACATTATCTATCTTCATAGTTATTTTGTAAAATAATTTAAACCCTGGTGGACAATTCTAAGCCATGGTCTGAAACCCAGCCTTAGATAAATTTAAATAGGTCTGGTTTAGCTACACAACTTCTGTCTTCTGTGTGACACCCCACCCATCGGTTTGCGTGCCACCCAACCCCCAGAGCCCCAGACTTCTACCACCTCCCTGTTCTCTGCCCATATTCACATATTTTGAAAAGCTTAGAAATTCATCAAGCTAAAGAACTAGTAAATTTAAAGTTTTCATTCTTTTCTAATTTTTGGATAAAATAGGGTTCAGTACTGTAAAATCTATTTAGGCATGATGTTTCTACAGGGAAATTCAGCCAGGGGCTAGCAAAAAATAATTCTGGCCTGCATACCTACATTTCTTTCCCACACTTCTTTTTTTGTTTTTGTTTTTTGTTAAGGAAGATGAAAAAAAATACATCTGTTAGGAAATTGCACTGATGATTTCTTTTATTTTTCACAGAGGTACCCATTTACAATAATAATACTAACCATAATTTCTTATTAATACCAATCTTGCCATCAGCAGGCTGTAACTGTATAGAGGAGATAAATGGATTTTGTTTCTGAAATCCTGAAGTTCAGTGTAATTTATTATTTTGTTGTTGTTGTTGTTAATCCTCATCCCAGGATATATTTTTCCCTGCATTGATTTCTAGAGAGAGTGAAAGGGAGGGGGACAGAGAGAGAAACATCCATATGAAAGAGACACATCTATTGGTTGCCTCCTGCACTCGCCTGGACCTGGGCCAGGGATCCAGCCTACAACCAAGGTACCTGCCCTTGACCAGAATGGAACCCAGGACCCTTCAGTTCACAGGCCGACACTCTAACCATTGAGCAAAACTGGCTGGGGCTCAATGTAATTTATTGATTGATCAAGCTGGTTTTCCCTGAAAATCTTGGTGACTCCTATTCTATCTCCAGGAACTAGACACAAAGACATCCTTGCTAGCATCTTGCCCCTTCCTACACTTGGGCTTTCATTCTTTAGTGGACATGTTGAAATATAAATCAGACAGAACAAAGGTAACACTCATGGGAGAGGCTTCAAACAGATATTTTTATTAAAGAAAGTGGGGCCAGCAGCAGACCCAGCCAAATGGCTCTAAATTCAATCAGCTGCCTGTCTACACAGTATTTTCCCTTTTCCATACCTTCTAGGGGAAGTCCAGGGGCAGATGCAAGACTTTTGCCTGGAGGTGAATGAATCTGATCTTCTTGATAAGTTTTATCTTAGCTCTCTATCTCTGTGGTGTACCTTCTTCCTCTCTCCCCACCTCCATCTGTCTGTCTCTCTCTTTTCTCCTCTCTCTCTCTCTCTCTCTCTCTCTCTCTCTCTCTCACACACACACACACACACACACACACACACACACACATACACACACACTCAGCATTGTCACCTCTTTCTCTCCACAAGGCACAAGGCTTCACATTGCATCTACTGCTTGACACATGCTAGTCTTTGGCACTTTTGCCTCCTTTTCTAACATGTGTTTGACAATGAGATGATTACAGACATGAACCTTTAAATAATAATGACAAACCTTGCCCCCAAAAGTAGAGCAAAGAGTGACTGTAGTATGTGTTATGGTCCCATAAACATAGTTTTTTATTCGTTTTAAAGATGGGATCTCTGTCTTTCGAGGGAAAGTGTTTGATGGCCTTTGGGTCTACAGAGAACCTAAGGAATAAATGCAAGTGTGTCAAAATAGGCTCCTCTTTTTGACACTGGACAAGTGGTTATTTCACAAGAGGAGTAGGTACATCTCCTGTGATTTTTTTTTTTCAGGATAATGATCATCTAGAGAATATGCTCACTAGCTTTAATAAAGAGACAGTTGTTACAGCGAAGGGTATTCATCCTCTCGCCCTTTATTTGTCCTGTTTAGGGAACCCCCCTTAGCAACAGTGGAAGCTGGGTTCATATTTAGAAAATTGCTCAGGATTTTCCCTCCTCTGCGCCAAAGGGAAAGAACGGGTTCTTATCTAGTATGTTTTTCTCCCCCCCCCACCCCAAGTCCATTTACATTTTATTTTCAGAGCCACTATGAGTGACTCAGAGTGACTTTGAATCAGAACAAACCCAAATTCCAGTCCATATACAGGGCGGGGCAAAAGTAGGTTTACAGTTGTTCATATGGAAGATAATACACTAATTGATAACTAATACCACAAGAATAAACTGCGTATCACATACTCACTACTGTAAGCCTACTTCTGCCCCGTGCTGTATATAATATTATATATATATATATTTAATATATTTTATTGATTTTTTACAGAGAGGACGGGAGAGGGATAGAGAGTTAGAAACATCGATGAGAGAGAAACATCAATCAGCTGCCTCCTGCACACCTCCTACTAGGGATGTGCCCACAACCAAGGTACATGCCCTTGACCGGAATTGAACCTGGGACCTTTCAGTCCGCAGGCCGACGCTCTATCCACTGAGCCAAACCGGTTTCAGCTATAATATTCTATTTTAAATAACTGTGTGTGGGTGTTTGTCAAAGATGGGAGATTTTGCTCAGGATCAGGAGTGTCCCCATGTATATGTGTGTAAGGGGTTGACATTCAGGAGATTCTTCAGTAAAGCCTGAGTTTTACTTTTTTGTGTGACTCTGACAAGCTCCCTAAATGCCTTTGGATGCCGTCTCTCCTGTAAGGTGAGGGGCTTGGGCTCCCTCTTCCCTTCTAGTTCCCACGCTATTTTATACACAACACACCGCGGTGTGTAAACGCTGCCACACGATATGTTTACGGCACAGGCAGGTCTCCTGTGTTTGCCCAAAGCATATAATAGAGACACGTCGTATGTCTGAAGTCACACTCAATATGTTGTATTAAATCCTTAACACAAAGTTGGTGTAGACTCACCTTACTCCTTCTATCTGAACCCGTAATTATAGGATTCGCAGGCTGTGGGGTGGACTCACTCCCAGGCCTCATTTCGGTCACAAGGTGTAATCTAATCCTCCCAAGCTGTGCAGCCCTCAAAATCGCACTCGGGCTGAAAAATGCCAAAACAAACATGTTTTTAACAGATTCAGGGAAAGCAGAAGTGAAGTGGTGTTTTCCCCAGGAAATTGTCTGCACTGTCCAAAGCCAGTGAGGGCAGGTTTGCTCTGGCCTGGCCTACTGACCATCAAATGGCAGCACTTTGCTCAAAAGAGGAGTCCAAAGGGGCTGGCAGGGAGGCCGGGCGGGCTGGGCTCTGCGTGGAGCTCTTGCTGCGGTCCAGGTCCGGGTGCAGGTCCGGGTCCGGGGCCAGGCGGAGGCCGTGCTGAGATGTCAGGCTCTCCCCTTCCAAGGAGTCCCTTGAACGACGGTTCTTCCTCCACTCAGCCAACGGGTGCTCTGTTGTTTCAACAACCACACCTCTCCTCCCCCGGGGTCACGTGTCTGGTTGGAAGAAGGGAACAGCTACATAATTTATCTTATTCCGCGGTTCGTTCCTGAGCTAGAAGCCACTTGGTGCCTCAGTATCCATGGGTGTTTACATGCGAGGAGGTTACTCACACAATAGAAAAAGGGCATTTTCCGCGTGCTCCTGTGGGTAGAGAACACAGGCATTTCTTCTAGATGTTATCAGAGCAGATTTTAAAAATGATATATTTGTAAAAGTATTTTGTAAGAAAAAGACGTTGGGAGGGAAACATAAAGATACAAATATCGTTATGTAAACAAGTCCACAATGAGCCCCGGGTCTGCATGTGTTTTCTTGATTCTGCGGGTAACCCAGAGTTCACTGTAAAATGCTTTTTTTTTTCTTTATTGATTAAGGTATTATATATGTGTCCTTATCCTCCCATTACTCCCCTACACCACCCCCACTCGTGCCCTCACCCCCCTGGTGTCTGTGTCCATTGGTTAGGCTTATATGCATACAAGTCCTTTGATTGATCTCTTCCCCTTCCCCCCACCCTCCCCTGCCTTACCCCTGAGGTTTGATGGTCTGATCAATGCTTCTCTGGTTCAATCTTTGTTCATCAATTTATGTTGTTCATTATATTCCACAAATGAGTGAGATCATGTATTATTTATCTTTCTCCAACTGGCTTATTTCACTTAGCATAATGCTTTCCAGGTCCATTCATGCTGTTGCAAATGGTAGGAGTTCCTTCCTTTTTACTGCAGCGTAGTATTCCATTGCGTAGATGCACCACAGTTTTCTAATCCACTCATCTGCTGATGGGCACTTAGGCTGTTTTCAAATCTTAGCTATTGTAAATTGTGCTGCTATGAACATAGGGGTGCATATATCCTTTCTGATTGGTGTTTCTAGTTTCTTGGGATATAGTCTTAGGAGTGGGATCACTGGGTCAAATGGGAGTTCTGTTTTAGTTTTTTGAGGAAACTCCATACTGTTCTCCACAGTGGCTGCACCAGTCTGCATTCCCACCAGCAGTGCATGAGGGTTCCTTTTTCTCTGCATCCTCGCCAGCACTTCTCATTTGTTGATTTGTTGATGATTGCCATTCTGACAGGTGTGAGATGGTACCTCATTGTTGTTTTGATTTGCATCTCTTGGATGATTAGTGACTTTGAGCATGTTTTCATATGTCTCTTGGCCATATGTCTTTGTCTCTTGGCCATCTGCCCTGATCCCTGGAGGTCACTTCTCTCTCCTTTCCTTTCCACAGCCCCCCTCTCCTATCCCGATGGACAGCTGGTTCATGCTCAGCAAATGCAAATTCACTGTAATATTAACATAGCTGGGAAGGCAAACCTAATGCCCCAAAATACATGCTTTGTGAGCGTAAGCAACTTTTGAATTGTCTTGTTTGGAATTTTCTCCCTCAGTGTTCCTCTGCATTTATACAGGGAAATGACGATGGGTACACATAATTGTGTGCACGTTTGTGTGGGCACGAAACGGATTATGTTGTTCAGGAGCACAGCGCTGGAAAGGTCCACGTGTAATACTAAACATTAAAGCCACACACTGAAACGGTCATGGGAAATCACTCCTCCAATGGATTCGCCCTCTTTTCCCAACTGTTCCACCTAAAAGGTCTCCCAAAGATATTGTTGAGTAAAGATTGAATGATTATGCAAGTGAAAGGTCGAATGGATGAATTCTGTAGCAGCTGATGACGGACTGTGTTGGTGGCCACCATCCAGAGTATGCCTACCTACAAGTCCTTGGCTACGAAAGGTAATAAACAGGATTAAAATAAAACAAACCTGCCTCCCCCCCCCTGCAATAACCTCTACTATAAGCATCGTCTTCTTTTCTGCAAAGCCTCCCTTTACTTGTCAAAGAACATCAGACGTTCAGTTGGTGAAACAAAGAGGAAGTGATTACTCTGATTATAGACTTTCTAAGAGAGATCTTCGATGCACAGTGTGTAGGTGATTTGATGTGCTCTTGCTGTTTGGAAGATGGGAGTGAGGCAAAATGAACATTCTGTGGAGTCTCCTGCCACTAACAGAAGGAGAAAGGTGATGAATGAGGTCATGTGAAGCCCACTGTGAACACATGCAGGAATCTGGCTGAAGTGGGGAATTTAAAGATCCCAGACTTACACTCAATGGGATACACCTATTTCAGTGTAGTTATGTGTCACTGGAAATCTAATTGAACAACTTGTACATTGAGCTTTAGGTGAAGGGACAAAGGCATGTACGTAGACCAGTCCCTCTGATTTTCTGACATCACTATCAACACATGATTCCACCCTGAGTTGGGCAACTAATCCACATGGGAGCCTACAGGTTGTAATCTTACCATCCTAGATCACTCATGGTAAAATCCTTAGAAAATACACATTGACACGGATCGAGACAGGAGTTTAAGCTCAGCAGCCTGTGGTTCTGCTTTTTTGTTTCCAGTTTTGCTGTCTTCCTTCTGCAATATCAGCGGTATAAATTGATTCCATTTGAATTTGCCAAATGGAAGTTATCAAGACAGGAGCTGGCGTTCCCACTGGCTGCAGAATACCCTACTCAGGCTCCACTCCCCTAAACCTGCCAGACAGGCTCTCCTCCTGGCAGAAGAACAGAACTATCAGGGTCCCTTTCCCTTCTGGCTCTCCCAGAACTTCCACTCCCAGGAAGGAAAGAACCACACTCTTTGCAAAAGATTGAGATGTTCATTTGACTATGTAAAACACGTCTCTATGCCACCATCATCCCTGTAATAGAAGTCTATAATCAGAGTAATCACTTCCTCTTTGTTTCACCAACTGAACGTCTGATGTTCTTTGACAAGTAAAGGGAGGGCTTTGCAGAAAAGAAAACAATGCTTACAGTAGAGGTTATGGGGGGGCGGGGGACGGGGGAGAGGCAGGTTTGTTTTATTTTAATCCTGTTTATTTCACTTTATCTCTTTCCAATTCTGGTAAGGAAAGAAGTAATTGTTGTCTTAAAAATTAAATGTCATGATGTTTTAATTTCATCGGCTAAATAGCTTGTTGCTGAGGTCGGAGGCCGCTGGAAAGGCTCTCAGAATCGGGCCCCTGGTAGCCAAGAACTAACTGTTTGAGCAGGACCTCAGCCTTGATGTGGGTTGGATCATGATTTGAGTCTGAGGCTAAGCTGCCTTCTTAGCTCCTTCAAAAAATATAATCTGATTTAAGGGGATTGATGTTGTGTCATCACCATTCAAGTGCTTAAAATAAATGGTGAATAATCTGGAAGTGTGGTTGAAGGTTGCCTGTGCTGGCATTGTATAAAAGAAGAAGCTGGATATAGTCTGTGTATTTGTATGAAAATGAGATCAAGGATTCTCCAAAATCCAACCAAACTGAACTGCCCACAGCCCTGTTTTGATAACTAAATAATAGATGATTTCTGTTATTACTTGTGTCACATACTTAATATCCCTAATAAGGAAAGTGTGTTTTGGAAGCTCTTTTTTGATCAGGGCAATTGGGGAGTTCCACATTTGCTACTAATGAATGACCTCTAACTCTCCAGAGAGGGGAAGGATGGTAAATCCATGCATGGTGTACATAGTGTGCACAATAGCATGGAAGATGGATGACAAAAATTATTCAAGGTAAATGGCCCTGTTTCCCACATTGTTTCATGTACTGAGGATTATACAGCTGATCACCTCAAATTGTGTCCCAAACAAGGGCTCATCTTCATAGACAATTACGGCACCACCAACCTCAATGGCAGAAAGGCCACCCGATGAACTTGAGGAGGTAAATTCTCACCTTCCAACCTGGGCCCAACTTTACCCAATGGTGGTTTTTGTTTTTTGTTTTTTTGTTTTTTAGAGGAATCTCTCCTAGTGAATTAAACTTTATGCTGTTTGGATTTTTTTTGTCAAAAAATAAACAGGGACTGAGTGAAAACATATTAATGTGTCAAAATAAATTTTCTTCACATTTGGAAAAAAAATAAGTCACTCTCTATAAACCTGTCTTAAGTGGAAGAGTTTCATGTGAGGGGATGAATAATATAATCATATTTTTCAGGATTTTACATATTTATTCCCCAGCTTAAAAATGTGTGCATAAAAATCATCCATTATGGTGAACATATTAAACAATTACGTTGCTTCATCAGAGAGTCATGAGAACACATTGTTCCCTCTCCTTTCTGGAAAGTTATGTGCCTTTATTCCTAGTGATTCTGAGAAATTAGGAAAAAATGCCAAATTCAATCTGAGGTAGGCAGATGTACTCACATAGAACATTTGCTTTTGAATTAGTTGTCATTGGCTGCTACTGGTTTTAAAAGGTCTGCCCTCTACATCATTAGCAAGAGGGTATCCCATGAAATCTAATTTAGATGTAGGAGAGCAGGAAACCAGTGGGTTTTAGAAATGTGGGGGTCTTAACAATCTTACCACGGCTGAACTTAAAATATATAACATTATATTGTCATTGTAGTCAATGCCCAGAGAAATTAAAAAACCACTAATGTACTCCATGAGACTCTCCTATGGTCAACTAAACAAGACCCAATTAGCAAGTGGTATTGTGTGTCATCTTTACAGAGATACCTTGACTTGGTTTTATAAGTTGTATTAAATACTTGAATCGTTGTGAAGTTGCTCAGGTATGAGAGTACAAGAGTTTGGAAACGAGAGGGAGGAAGAGAGAGAGAGAGAGAGAGAGAGAGAGAGAGAGAGAGAGACCCCACACAGTGAGAATATACACAGAGGGTGTGAAGACCAGTGATGGTTTAGAGGAGTGTTAATAGATTTATGCCCTTCCCCCATACTTTGGTGAACCACAGAAGAGAACAAATGGTGACATTGTGTTATTTGAATGAAATGGCTTCAACGAGCAAGTCTAGACAATCAGAGAAAGGGTCCTCAAATTTGGGGTTGTGTTGAATAACTCTAATTTGGTATGCCTACAGATATAAACATATCTATTGATGGTAAGAATTCAAACAAACTATCTACATATTCCCAATGATATTTTCCTCATCTAATCTCTGGAAAGCAGAGATTGTTGTTGGTCTAGTCTTCATTAATTTAGTGCCAAAGTTCGTGACAGATGGTTTCCATTGCATGAGGCTGAAAATGCCTTAGGGAGCCTGGGAGATGTTTTCCCTGATTTTGAATATTATACCTAAATAGTTCAAAGTGTCTTTATACTTGAGGTTAGATAGCAACCTACCTTCCTCCTAGAAGAGTCTCAAAATCTGCATGATGTCACCCTCTGAAATGAGGCAAGGGAAGCAAGGGGCGAGTTATAACAATGCTGATAAATGGGTTTTCCTCTGAGCATTACCTCGTATTTGCTCTGGCAGATTTCACTGGCTGGCCCACTGCTCTGGGAGCGTTTTTAGTTTGCAAGTGAAAGGAGTAGCTTGTGAACTGGCCTGTACGTCTATCAATATTTTTAAAACACAGGACCTCTATTCTGGCTTTTTTCATGTTGTCAATGCACAAGACACTGGACTGGATATTGTTTATGACAGATGTGACTTATCCAACTCCTCAGAAGAGAGAGCATTAATTCTGAAGCATGAAGAACAGAATCAATACTAGCTTTGGACATGCTCCCATCATTGGGTGGTTTATAAAATCACAATCCTTGTCTATCCTGCCTCCTGTGACTCTGACCTTCAATGGCAGAAGTGTTGTAAGGAAGCGTATGACTTGCCAGCAGTTAAGATCATACCATTAACACCTCCGATTCATTTGTGCCTCACGGAACAAAATGTGAATGCTGTGCTTGTTGATTTGTCAAAAATGCGATTATTCTCTTCTCCTTTGCCAAAGTGGAGACAATTTCTTATCTTGATTCCTCTGTCTGCCCCCAAAGACTGTTGAGTTTTGATAAATAGAGGCTTTGCCAAAATTCAGTCCCATATATGAGATGAATTGGAAAACTCTTTTCTTGGAAGTTGTAGTAAGGAGAAACATTGAAATACTTAAGTTCTTTCTTTTTTTTTTTAAGTAAACAGGGTATAGATGAATGTGTTCTGCTCTTTCTGTGTCCACTAGATTAACTTTCAGCTCTGTGTGGAAAGCATGTGCTTGTCTTATATGTCTGAAACTTTATAAATGCTAAATATTTGTTGAATAAATCATTTATTTTTCAGCTAAATCAATAGAAGCTGATTATCTACACCAGGTGTTGGCACACATTTTCCTTAAAGGGCCAGATATTATTTTAGGTTTCATGGGTGACAAACAGACTGTCACAACTATTCAGCTCTAAAACAGTAACTCACCGCCTCGATGAACAATATATAAACAAGGAAGTATGGGTGTGTTTCAGTAAAGTGCTATTAACAATAACAGGCTATTTGACCTACAGACCCCTGATCTATCTATAATAATAAAAGCATAATATGCTAATTAGACTGGAGAGCCAGACGACCTTCCCGACGAAGCTGGGGCTGCGAGGGCCGAGCCCCTCGCGTGAATTTTGTGCATCAGGCCTCTAGTAGATGCATAAGACTGGAAGAATGAATACTTCTGGGTCCTTGAAAATCTTACTCTCATAACTTTGATGGAGAAGTTTTCAGAATAGTACCCTGAGGCACAGCTAAGGTAAGTCCTTTTAAGGAAATAAACACGTTTTCCAATGGATGGTATCTAAAAGATATAGTCCATAAGGATAACTACTGCCCAGAAAACACTTTTTTCTATAAAATATTAATTATAATTCATGTTCACCAATTTCTACGTTCTGTGCTTTGTTGTGTTGAAGCCAAATGACAACTCATTGAGTGAGTTTACTAGTTAAGGCTGAACCCTGACACAGAGGATGCCCCAGAAACACCTGTGATGGGTGTGACTCCTGCTAGCTCTTTCCAAAGGAACTCCATCTGAAAACGGACAAAGTCTGATGCAAATGAGAAGTCACGTTTTATTGTGTCACTGTATCTATTTGATCACATAATGAAAAGGGGCAGTTAGAGACTAAGTAAAATTTCCACTCTGGATATTTCTCATATAAAGAATCTTCTCCTCGAATATTCATCAAGAAGACAGAAAGACAGAAGAGAAGGAAGGAAGGAGGGGAAGGAAAGAGAAGAAAAGGGAGGGAGGGAAAGAGGGAGAGAAGAAGAAAATAAGGAAATTCTATCAGCAAAATCCTTTTTGTTGTAAATTTATTTCTATTTCCTAGAGGTCTGTTTGGACAGGTGAGTTAGGAGATAAAGAGAGCATAGACAGCTAGGTCTTCACACTTAAATTATTTTTCTAAATGTTCTATTGCAAAAGGAAATGTATTTGGTGTAGCAGACTGGAGTTACAAAGCCCATTGTAGACCACCTTTCTTATATGATGTTAATATCTGCAATGTCATGTGATTCATAGTAATAGAATATTTACATGAAGCAACGTAAAAGTAATACTGATGTGAAGAGGATATCATATTTAAAAAACAAAAAACACTCTGTCATTCTAAGGTGAGCACAAACTATTCGAAAACATCGAGAAAGCAACCTAACACACGTTACCCAACCATTTGCTAAAAAACAGAAGACCACTACCAAGGCTGAAAGATGAACAAAACTGCAGAAGGAGAGAAAACACCATTTCCCTGTGAATCATATGTTTATTTAGAACCACTGTCACTTGCAATGGCTTATGATCTCTAGGACTGAAGAGATCTGTGCCAATGTGTGTCATCCAGACCACATCTATTTGCCCAGGAAGCACAAAGAGCTTTTCATACAGAAATCTGTTTTATCCCTTTCTGAACTTGAAAGGGTTAGAACATCAATACCAAATCCCATTTCCTTTCTTAGATGCCTGCCAACAAATGAGCTTCTTTGCCTTTGGATATAAAAGCTTTGCTAAAGAAATTCTAGTTTAAGGATCACTGGAGGCCCAAGAACAGTCTACGGGCTTAAGACATGGAGAAGTTCCTGAGTTGAAAAGGAAGTTTGGCAATGAGGAAGGCTGCAGAGGTCACCAAATGGCAATGGCATTGGCTCTAGAGCAAAATCATGACTCTGAGCTAATTATACTGTCTTCTCTTCTGGAGCTAACCTTAAATCTATGCAATTCAGAGACAAGGTGCTGATCACAATAAACATGTTTTCCAAGTATTCTTATGCACCCTTCAGGCTTTATATATCTTCCAAGTACTAGCTAGAGGTCCATCTTTTTAAAAAAATATAATTTATTTTTATTGATTTCAAAGAGGAAGGGAGAGGGAGAAAGAGATAGAAACATCAATGATGAGAGAGAATTACTGATTGGGTGCTTCCTGCACCAACCCCTACTAGGGATCCAGCCTGCAACCCAGGCATGTGCCCTTGACTGAATCAAACCTGGGACCCTTCAGTCAATAGGCTGATGCTCTATCCACCAAGCCAAACAGGCTAGCGCTAGAGGTCCATCTTTAACCAACAGAAAACTTTGATCCAACTCACCATGTCACATATATTTCATTTAAACCTGAGAGCCGGATCTCAATTTAGATTAGAATTTCAAAGAAATCAGTCCTTTATGCATATCTGGAACTCAGCTATCATTCTTTATTAATGCATTGATTTTAATAAATCCTATTTAAACCTCATCTGGATAAAATCTTTACTGATATCTTTTTAGTCACTTACCATAATTAATTAAGGGATCTATTGCTGTCTTGCCAAAGCTTACTTGGGGAGCTGAGTAAGCCTTTTACCCTTTTACATAAGTGCTTGAAATAATGTGTTTTCCTGGAGTAGAAAATTGAATTGAGATTTATTAAGAGAAAGAGAGAGAGAGAGAGAGAGAGAGAGAGAGAGAGAGAGATATTGTTTTTCCTCAGTTAGACTCTGAAATATACACAAGTCTTCCTGCTCCTTTTCTCATCTGAACTTTGAAGGCTGACCTTACAGAAGTGGAGAGTGACAGACACCATCAGGAACTGAGTGGATGGTGTCTGAGCGACATACACATATTCTAAAGGCACATGTCACAATAGGAAGAAAAGAAAGAGCTTTCTTCTAGGCATTTCTATTTTAAAATAATGCCTCTCTGCCCCCTCGGAAGGAAGATATTTAGAGCAGAGTAAATTAGTCATAATGGAAACTCCTTTAATTGAGTGGCATGGAAAATGGCCTGGGGCTGCCGGGGAAGAGACAGGGTGATCACATGCCATCCGGACTGCACCGCTGTCCACGACTCTCAAATCCAGGACTCAGAACCCACTTGAACTCTCATAAACTACGCTTGAGAACATAGTCCAGAATGAGTGCCAATCATCTCACTGAAATAAAAACACGCCACCCAGAAAATGAATCAAAGGCACAGGAGTTACAATACGAAGGGGTTCCTGTCGCATTCCTTCCTGGCGGTCTTGGGAGGCCTGAGGAAGAATCCATACAAAGTAAACACACCAATGCATTTCGTGAAACAGATGCAAATGTAAAATGTTTCTGGTAGAGGGATGAGATTTTCAGAATTTGGAATTCGTTTGAAATTCAGAAGTTTAAATATGTTTTTCAAATTTAAGGATTAATTCTAATTCCTCTTGTCCTATTTCTGCAAGTTCTGGAAGTTTGTTTGGCTAGAACTCTGTCCTGGCCACTGTCAGGAGCTACACATTCAAGCGATGAGTCCCACTCAGAAATTGTATGTGCCAGGAAAACAAAATTTTAAAGGAAATATATCATTTATGTCATTTAATACACACACTCAATCACATCCATACACACCCTGGAACATAGACAAAAGAAAATGCAACCCTGGCCTGATAGCTAGTTGGGTAGAGCACTGTCCCCATATGCCAAGGTTGCAGGTTCGATTCCCAGTCAGGGTGCATACAAGAATCAACCAATGAATGCATGAGTAAGTGGAACAACAAATGGATGTTTCCCTTTCTCACTTTCTCTCTCTCGTAAAGAGGGAGTTCTAAAATCAATTCTAAAAAAATTTTTAAAAAGAAAATGCAGGGTATCCCAATATATATCTTAAAAGAGAAGTCTATTGTGCATGTTGAGAAGCTACATCCTGCCCTAACCAGTTTGGCTCAGTGAATAGAGCGTCAGCCTGTGGACCGAAGGGTCCCAGGTTTGATTCTGGTCAAGGGAATGTACCTCAGTTGCAGGCTCCTCCCCGGCCTGGGACCTGGTCAGGCTCGTGCAGGAGGCAACCAATCGATGTGTTTCTCTCACATCGATATTCTGTCTTTCCCTCTCTCTGCCACTGTCTCTAAAATTCAGCGGAAAAATATCCTCAGGCGAGGATTAAAAAAGAGAGAGAGAGAAGCTACATCCTTAGAGAACCTGACATTATGTAACAGATGATGTTTACTATTATTTATATTTAGTATGTATTATATTAGATTTATGTGTTATGTATTATAGTGCAATGTTGCAGCTGATTGACTAATCTTGCTCAAAAGTCTTTCGGGCGCTCTAGCTATTGGGTCCTGAGGACAACGGAAGGCAGGGATCTGGTCTAACACAGCGGCTACCCAGCATTGGTCCTAGGGATCCTCATTTCACAGGAACAGAATGGGGCAGCATCAAAGATGAATGGCTGCTCTTTGTTGTCACTATGACAAGAAAGACTTGTAAAAAGGGGCTTCTGAAGGCAAGCAAAGGTTTCATGTATCCGGTCTGCAATGATGGGATCTTGGGAAGTCCACTGGTTTTTTAAGCTGTGTCTGAAGTGTGTGTGTGTGTGTGTGTGTGTGTGTGTGTGTGTATTGGGGGATTGGGTGTCACAAGAATTATGAAGACCTTTGAACAGGAACAGGACTTCCAAAATCACCAACCCAGAAACTGTGGTCTTTGTGTTTGATCGGTCATAAATTATGAGGCCAATGAATTCTGACCTGACAGCTCACCAGCCATTTGAATCCCACTGTATTATTATCACAATGGCTTTCAGCATACACTGGAGAGCTTGCTAAATATTTATCCAGATAATTAATGGCCCATTCAGTAACAGATGAGTCACTACCATTCAGCGCAGCAAAGTACTTATGAGTTTTGTCTCTAGAGTAGGATACACTCTGACAATGCAGCATCTCCTTGTATTCAAGCTTAACACAGGTAAGGGAGTAAAAAAGTTTAAATATCACAATCCCCCAATCTGCAAAAGGAGAATAACAAAAATAGCTAGTTTATAAGGTTGTTATAAGAGTTAAATGTGATAATGCATGTAATGTACCTGACAGTGATCAGTACATGTTAACCGCTGTTTTTTTGTTGTTTACAATACCATCATCATTATGCTCACTACCGTTCGATACAACCAATGTGATTTATGTACACTTCTGACTGCAAATAAATTTCCTTATATTGAAATCTGGTTCCTTAAGATTTCTTCCCATTAATTTCAATTTAATCCAGAGAGAGATAGAGAGAAGAGAGGGAGGGAGGGGGAGAGGAAGGAGGGAGAGGGGGGAGGGAGGAAAGGAAGTAAGCCAGTCATTTATATTTAGTTATTAACATGTTCCCAGTACAACTTCTCTGTTTCTGCTCTGCTCCCAGCCAACCCCCAAACTTGAGAGAGACAGAAAGGAGGAGGGTAGGAGTAGGGGCGGGGGGCGGGGGGAAGAGACCTAGTCTATTAGTTTGTTATACTGGCTAAAAGTGCCCCTATTCTACAAATATTCTTTCATTGGTATGATCCCTTCACTCTTCTGTCTCCCCTTTTCTGATGATGCTGTGATTTTTTGATTGTCTTTAAGGGAGAGTTACCCTGCATGAAAACAATATTTTCAGATGTTCTGACGAGTTCAAAAACTAGGAAAGTGGCAAAGAGCCTAGGAAGAGATTAATCCATTGTAAAACCCTGGCCATTGTTATCCTATCCACAGATCTGTTTCTTTCCCATCTACTTTCTGTGTATGTTCAGTTTGTTTATTTGTTTGGGGGAGTTGGAAGTAATGTTAGAGGTTAGGGTTCTTAAGATAGAATGGCCATGAAATGCATATGCAGGAAAGTAAATGGGTAACAGAGATGTATGTTGTGGACCAGTTGGATGGATAGATTTGTGCATGCGCTTAAAATAAAGAGGAATAGCAAAGTTCCTGTATAATTTATTGGTTCAATTCAGTGATCAAGAACATTCTAAGAATGATATGGAGGACTTAAAAAAACACACACAACTTAAATTTCAGTTACTTAGGCAGCAAATATTTTTTCATGTTAAAAGTTTATTGTGATTTATTAGAATCCAAAACATGTTAGAGACATGAAAGGCGGTGATACTACACTATCAGATCCCCACATATAAGAGGAATTGCATAATGTAATACTTCCTCCGTGCTTCTGCACTCAATCATTGTAGCCCAGTTGAAAAGCAAAGCTTAAAATAGTATTTCTAATGCAATCTAATTTTGTTCAGAATTATTATGAATAATTACATGACAAATGTGCATGTGTATAAATATATGTGTGTATTGAAAATTAGTGGCGTTTACCAAACTATTAGTTTCATTTCTCCGTGAGAAGCTGATTATAGAGGCCTTTTGTATCCTATGCTATGTTTGAATGTTTGAATAGTAAGAATGTAATGAATATATTGCTTTTGAAATGATTGCTTTTGTAATTAGAAGGGAAAAACAGAGTTAAAACAGGAAAGGCTTGATCTGTCTATATCTGTAAGGCAAGGATTATTTTTTTTCCACTTAACTTAGCATTTATCAAAGGAAGAGCAACCTAAATGCTGACGTGTATTATCACCTACAGGCCAAACCTATTAACCATTAAGCTACACTATACACTATAAGGAGGTGGGCCATGCAGTGAGTACCACTCCATCTTAAAAGAAACATATCCTAGAAGATCATGGTTGGTGCACAGCCTACACGTTCTGGAACATGTTTAACAATCTCAAAGCCAAATGGTCCAGGAAGGAAAAGTCACTTTCAACTGTTGAGCTCTGGCCCAGGAAATATCCGGGGCAACGGAAAGACAGAAGAACAGCCAGTCTCCAAGCAACTCGAGTTCCCTTCAGCACGTCGCTCCATAAAGCTTAATGAGCACGGGTTATCGCCTCCACTTGGGAGACACTAGCTCAGTGGGAACAGGGTGTTCTGGCTTCTGCACCAAGTGAATGAAGGGATCATAACGCCGGGGGACTCTGAGCCTGAGGCAAGCATTGTGATTCACAGGAAAGGTCCAGTCTCCACACTGAGGATAGAGGGTTGAATGAACAATGAGGAGACCGATTCCCTACTAACGACTTTGAAACGATTTCATTCATCTGACCTTCTACTGGGGCACCTGCTCTGAAGACCGTCATTCGTTTGAAGGACGAGGCACGTTTCTGATGGTGGCAAGATTATCGAATGGGGAGCTGGACTGTCCAGGTTCAAATCCACCCTGTGTGCAACACTTGGTGTTTGAATATAAAATTAGGGCTTTCAACAGAGAGAAATGTTAATTGCATTTCACTGATGACACCCTAAGTCTATGTTCATCATTATAACACATAGCAAATGCATATAATTTTCATAATGAACATAAAGTTATTCATGAGCCCATCACCCAGAGATGAGCACCATAAACGTTTTGGCATAGTTTTGGAAGGATTTCAACTCTCTGCATCTAAGTTTTCTCATCTTTTAAGTGGCAATAGTCACAGTGTTTAGCTCATCAGTTGCCACGAAGATTAAACGAGTTAATATTTGTAAACATTTACAACAAAGCCTGAAACATAATAAGAGCAGTATAAGTATTTTTAATTTTTGTTAAAGTACACATCTTAACTATTTTTGGCATTGATCTGAACCCTGAGAATTGGGTCCACTCCTTAGTTTTCAAATAGTGTTATCTTAAAAATTCAGACAAAGTTATGTAAGGTTACAAATAAGGAAACAATTCTATTCAAGGAAAAAAGGAAAGTCACTTCAGTAGAGAAAGCACTGGGTTTCACACCAAAGTGGGAGATTATTTGACCCCGAAAAGTAAAAGAGGGACATTCCAGGAAGAACAATAAACATATGCAAACACACAGAGACAACACATACATGCAGGGACATGCGGAAGCAACTGCCGTACTTAGAAAACATTGTAGCGTGGACAGAATGAGGTGATCGAAACCATTGGCTTCATGATAACCTCAATGATAACCGTTAGATTTTTTGATTGGTAATGAGCAGCCATGGAAAGTTTTATTAAGAAGGAGAAGACAGAAGCAGATTTGTATTAAAAAACTAATAATGATATATGCATAGCCCATGGACACAGACAGCAGTGTGGTGATGGCCAGGGGGAAGGTTGATGGGGCTGGGTGGAGGTGGGCACAGGGGAGTATGGGGACATCTATAATAGTGTCAACAATAAAAAAATTAAAATAAAAAATAAAGAAAGTTACTTATTCAAAATAATAATAATAAATCTGGCAAGCCACACACAAAAATGTGCTAGTTGGAGTGGGACAGGAAGAACATGGAGGAAGTTGTCCAGCTGAGACGTGAGAGCCTATATAAGACAGAGAAAGTGGGAGTGATGGAAGTGAAAAGGTTCTTGAGATAATTGGGAGGTGAAGCTGATGAAATACGGTGACTGAGTAAAAGTTGAGGTGAAGGGAAGCAACAAGGACAATATTCATCTTCCTAGTTGGGGCAATTGGGAAATGAGTGGTTCAATTAGGGAACAGTTATAGGACAAGACAGAAGGAAGCGAGAATTTGCTTCACTTTGGATGTTGACCTGGAGTTGCCTAGACAACCTTATCTAGTGGAGATCTTGAACAGAAGGTGAAAGGTCATTTTAATCTCCAGGGAAAGAGGAAGTTAAGGAACACAGATTCAAGAGTCACTGCACACATGGTTGACAGAAGCCATCGAATGAATGAAATTAATCAGGGAAAAAATGGGTAGAATGAAAACAGAGATGAAAGAACTCTGAGGAAAAAATACATTTAAGGAGTGGGCAAAAGATGAGGCTGAAGAATCCAAAAGAAAAGCTAGAAGTTAGAAATATCAAAATAAAGAGGTTTCCTATTTGTTTCTTTTTTATTCATTCAATTCAGTTCATTCATTCATTCAATATTTAATGAGCACCATTATGTCCCAAGACATGGGGATGCAGGGAGGGGAGACATGATGTAAGGGAAACAGACCAACTTCTTGTTACCATGGAGCTTTCAGTCTATTAGGAAAGATGATTTAAAACTATTCAAAAATAGTAAGTCGCAAGGTCACAGTCATACTTTTGTGCACCACTCTTATAAGACTTTAGATGAACACCCTTTTCATCAGACCTAACCACACTTTTCTCAGTGGCTGCAGCTCTTTCCAAATCGGCTGCATGTCGATGGCTTCTCTAGCCTTGCTCGGTCGCACTGTGCCTTTCCTCCTGTTACACCTCATGTATCACCATGTGTTTCTTAGCTGGTTGAAGAGTAGTCCACACGTCTGACAAATAACTTGGTGTTTGAATATAAAATTAGGGCTTTCAACAGAGAGAAATGTTAATTGCATTTCACTGATGACACCCTAAGTCTATGTTCATCATTATAACACATAGCAAATGCATATAATTTTCATAATGAACATAAAATTATTCATGAGCCCATCACCCAGAGATGAGCACCATAAACGTTTTGGCATAGTTTTGGAAGGATTTCACACATGCACATACACCCACACCCACCCACCCACCTCCACACACATACACATATGCACATGGATATACTGTATTTGATAGTTTAATTATAGCTCTAACCCGGATCCACATTCTCTTTTTGCTTATGTGAAGAATTGTGAGGACACCTGAATTGTGCTGAGGTGCCAAACTATAGAGTTGAAGACTGGTGAAGTCATTCCCTAAATGACTGTTGTTCTGTAAGAGGCAAGGTGAAAGAGACGGAATAGGTACCTTCATTACAGCTTTGCCCTCTAACTCTTCTTAGAACCAGGCCCTGTGGTTTTAAAGGGTAAAAGAGGCCACGGCATCAGATAAACCAGCAATGCTGATGCTATCTAATGAAGAGCCGTGAACTGGAACATAAGATAATAGCACACTATCTACACAACCAAGTTTTTCAAAGTGAAAAATTGTGTTTATGGTCCTATCTACTAGGGAGACGACTTTTTTAAAAAATTGCAAGCGACTTATTACAAAAACCTAATTCAAGCAAACTGGTTTTAAGTGTATAGATGAAGCCAATATCTCATCCTGTTAACTCAAAACTTCAAACCTTTTTGGGATTTTAGTCAGTAGAGCTTGAGATTTCTAGAGGATATGAAACACAAAGCCCTGCCCAAAATGCCACAGTAATTAGACTGTAAACAGAATATGCCGGAGGAGGACAGCAAACTGGGGAAGTAAGAGGGAAGTTCCGGAGCACTGGTATGCTGGTCTTTTCCACTCACGGGACCTGGTTTGGGTTGAGTGAGAGGGTAAAAAGTGAAGATTCTGATTTATATTGAAAACACCTGACCCCTAAAAAAATGGCTCTTTCACTTTCTTTTAAGTTAACTTCCCCATCGGCAAAACAAGATGTTGACTTAATATTTTTATTTCAATAAAGAGCCACTTACGCTCAGAGTTCAAGAAAGGTCTGTTTGCTACCAAATTAGACACCGTGGTAGCAATGATTACTTCTATGGGTTATCAGATACAGTAAAAATGATCTCTATGCCCCAAGGGAAAGCGTTGATATTCTAATCTGTTCATATGAACATATTATCCTTTATCTACTATTTCAGAAATAGGCCGCGTGAGCCACATTGTTGGGAGCCACGTCCTGGGAGCAGTGAGTGGGACACAGGTCGTGGCAGAATACAGGTCTGGATGTTCTCAGGACATGGATGTTCTCAGTCACCCTTGGGTGGTGTTCCAAGGTACTGCTAACTCCTCTCTTTACCTCTCTTCATTAAATTAAATAAAAAGCATGGATCATGTTTGGGTTTTTTCCCCCCGACACAGGAGACTACGTGGAGAAGTGTGTATTAAAAACTGTTAAATTTGTGCAACCGGATTAGACATTTCACAATAGGGCTTTCTGTGTTCATGAACCTTTAAGAACTTCTTGTTTCCATAGGGCTGGAGCGGGCCTTTCTTGCTACTTTCTGGCACTTCCAGTCTGAGATAAAACCAGGAAGTGTGATTGAATATGAAAGCAGGTTAAAACAGAAAGAGTTTGACAAATGAAGTAGAAATTCTGATTTCTGTCATAACTTCAATTATGGGACCGGGTAGATGTTTGAGAGGCTTCTGACTCTGTGGGAATCCCGTGCACTCAATCTCTGCCTCAGAATACAAGTAGTAAAATACTGTGATACCCATAGAATACACAACACCAAGCGTGACCCTCATGTACATTGTGGACTTTGAGTCAATATAATGTGTCAATGTAGGTCAATCAATTCTAACAAATGTAACTCTGGTGGGGGGTGGGGAGGTGGTAATGGGGGAGGGTAGGTAAGTATGAGGACAGGGTGTGTACAGGAAAATTCTGTACCTACCTCTCAATTTTGCTACTAATGTAACATTACTCTAAAAAAAAAAAACTAAAGTCTTAAAAAATACTATGATCCCTGGCTGGTTTGGCTCGGTGGATGGAGCGTCAGCCTTCGGACTGAAGGGTCCCGGGTTCAATTCTGGTCAGGGGCACATGCCCAGGTTGCGGGCTTGATCCCTAGTAGTGGGCGTGCAGGAGGCAGCTGATCAATGATTGTCTCTTATCATTGTTGCTTCTGTCTCTCTTTCCCTCTCCCTTCCTTTCTAAAATCAATAAAAATTTATTTGTTAAAAAAACTATGATATATCTAATAGAGAATTTGTCTCTGGTGAGGATATGCTCATATTAGACTTAGAGAAAAATCCCCCCTCTAAGAAATAAAGCACTTAGTAATGTAGATACTGCTAGACATACAAACATGCATTTTTACTTTTATGTTTCACAAATAAAGTAATAATTTGAAGATTCATGTTAAATTAAGTACCAATGACCTAAAGACTTTTTTTTTTTTACCGTTGGAGCCTGCCACAGAATTGGGCAACACACAGAGTGTTCAATTGCTACAACAGTTATTCTGACAGGAAGCAAGAGTTTGGTCCACATTAAAAATTCTTTCCCCCTCCCAATTTATAGCTTATACTCTCAGGAATGTATTTCTTATAAAACTTTTTTTTTCCTTCGATGTTATAAACTTTGGCTGGGGAGAATATAAAGCCAGAACCTCTAGCCCAGGCACCCATGAAGGTCATTCAAGAAAGGCCCAGCCCTGGCCGGTGTGGCTCAGTTGGTTGAGTGATGTCCAGGGAACCAAAAGGTCACTGGTTCTTTTCCAGTCAGGGCACACGCCCAGGTTGTGAGCTCTATCCATGTTTGGGGTGTGAAATGGAGGCAAACAATATTTCTCTCTCTCTCCTTCCCCCTCTCTCTCAAATCAATAAAAAAAATTGTTTTAAAAAGTAAGGCCCCACAATATTTCCCCTGTGCAATACAGCTCCGAGGTAATACATCCTTTGAGAGGATTTTTCACCAATGTGTCGCAATCTTCCATTTTCTTAGGATATAATTTCCTTCGGGTCTGCATGAAGTTAGGAAAGACAAGTTACCACCCAAAATAAGACTCTGCGTTCCTATAGCATCTGTTTATGACAGTGTGTATAAGTGAGGAGAGGTTCCACCCTGTATAGGACAAAGAAAAGAACATATCTTCTTGTGCGTTGGCTTTCTGAAAACGCAGCCAAAGGAGAGAATGTGGAGGCGGAGCCCAATATAAACACAATGTCAGAAAAAAAAAGAACCACCTACAAAAATCTTTCTTTAAAAAGCATCCTTCCCTAAAGAAGAGGCATTGCGCGTGGGCGCACTCACAGATTTACTACCTCCTCAGAGTAGCCTTCTGACGATGGCTTCTTCCAGGGAGAATCGTTAAACCTTGAGGTTAACAAAAATAACAAGCAGGTTATGATTCTTAGATACCTCGTGTTGTTCTAAATAGTCAACAGAAGTTGGGTGTGATGGGGACATGCAATTCTGTTCCCAAGAGTTGAACTTTTGGGGAATGATTTGAGAATCAACATTCAGAGATAGACAAGGTTAATCCCTGTTGAGTGCATGAGTCATTTTCTGGGTTTCCTTATAGTAACATTTTGAGATGGATATTGCTTTCCTTCTGCATACATATATATAATTTATATATTATAGAGGTATATATGTAGGTACACATGCAAATGTGTGTAAAATAATATTTTTTAAATGCATGGAAATGCAAATTGAACAGGACACTTTTTCATTTGCAAGCTCCACAACACATTGCAAGAGTGGATGCAGCATACTGGACTCCTTGGTATTAAATATTACAAATAAGTAGAAATATCCTATAATCATTGTGAAATCCCCAAATACCCACACATATTCCCACTGCCCCATGGAGGCTGGTACTGCCCCAGATGAGAACCACTCCATGAACACAGGCTGACAGGCAAGCATTAGACTCTCCCCTGTTGAGGACCTGGTGACCTGCTATGGTTAGAGCACTGTGTCTGTGCCCCCTGGTCCCTTGCAGGGAGCTCCTCCCACCATCAGGAATGTGGTTGGCGAGAAACCCTTTTGCAAAGTTCTCAACTTATAGTGTTTGCTTTAACCAGTGCCCAAAGCTGACCCACAGTCTGTGAATCTCTGACATTGACAAGTGAATGGAAGAATAGAAAGCCAGAGACAAAAGTTAAGTTTGGATTTTGTTCAAACTGTAAGGAAAAGTAAGTCATTTAAACAAAAAAAAAATGTGAACCAAATAACTAATTACACAGTTTCTAACAGGATTAGCCTTTCGGTGATCTAGACAGCAGTTATTTTTCCCTTCATCAACACTAACTTCATAAAAACAGATGATACACTGTATATTGGGGTCGTCACACATTTGGCGTCTACTTAGTCAGTGTTTGAAAATTTCTTTTGCACCCTAACCGGTTTGGCTCAGTGGATAGAGCGTCAGCCTGCAGACTCAAGGGTCGCAGGTTCGATTCTGGTCAAGGGCATGTACCTTGGTTGTGGGCACATCCCCAGTAGGGGGTGTGCAGGAGACAGCTGATTGATGTTTCTCTCTTATCGATGTTTCTAACTCTCTATCCCTCTCCCTTCCTCTCTGCAAAAAATCAATAAAATATATTTTTTAAAAAATTTCTTTTGCATGGGTTGTGTGATATTGTATAATTCATTCATTCCCAGATATCTTTAAATTGACTTCTGAAGAGTTGTTCTATACTTACTGTGCCCTTTTTATTGAAACAAATGACTGGCAGTTGTATAATTCATACTATAAGTTGTGGCTAGAATTTGAGGCCAGGTACATGCACTTATGGGAAGTAAGAGCTAACATACAAGGTAGGCAATGCAGAATTTTTTCATCGAAGCCTACACCTTGTGGACAGAGAAAACAATAAGGTTAGTGTTTTGCAACACACTGCAAGTGAATAAATATGGATCATATCAATCCAAATAAATCTCAAATAAGGAAATATCACTTCACCCATTCAATGTATCACACAAATAGTGGCCCTGTATAGTAAGCATAACTATTAGTATTGATTTCACTCAAAAAGTCTGGGTTAAAATCCCAGTTCACCCAGTAATAACATAATTTTGAGCAAGTTTCTTAAAATCTCTTTGATTCGGTTTCTTTATGTGAAAAGGAGAGTGCTACTACCTACTTCAAAGGTTCTGTTGATGATTAAATGAGATCATATTGGGTGTCAAGTGTTCCTAATAGTGTGTAGCATAGAGAAAAGTTGCTTTTATTTTTTGTGTGTGTTTGTTGCTATATGTTAAAAATATTATTTGACTAAAGGGGGCTAGTAATCTCATTCTAATTATAAGACAACTCAGTAAAAGTATTTTTTGTTTTGTTTTGTTTACACCTACATGCATCTGAGAGGTAACCTGACATTTTTATTGTAGAAATAGTCTGAAAAATAAAGGTGAAGCAGTTTATGAATACCCATGAACACAATGACTCCTGATGCTTTTTTCATGATTTCCTTTCAGACTTCAACACCACTGAGACTCAAGTACCTATTGGAGTTTGATATAACACATACATAACTCCAAATTGCAATTTCCAGAAAACAGCTTTATCTTTACTCTGACGTACTGTTTATTTAGTATTTAAGATGATTTTATAAAAATGCTGAAATGATTCACTTCTCAGGGATGTTACTACTTTAGAAAGAGAAAATGTCAGAACTCCCTAAAATTCAGAAACATGTTATTGACCAAACTTTTCCAAGATTATGGTAGCCCTTTTCAAAAGTGGTGTTTTGGTTTTTTTTTATAAAAGTTTTCATAAGTTTCAAAGGTTGTCCAGAATTATCCTGAACAATTTAAGCTTTCCTGCCATTCTTTAAAAGGAAGACCTAAAGTTAACAAGATTGCCAAAAGCCAGCTTGGTGGCCTTGAGGACTCATTTTTCTTGCCATTAAAAATATTTATCTTGAGTTAGTTACACCAAGTCATTGTCTGGTAAACATAGGAGATGAAGGCTATTTAGTTAACACATATCTATATCCTGAGATACTGTGAGTTGTGACACACCGAACGGCTTAGATTTATTTGGCTTAATTAACGGAGGCATGGTCCTTACTCACGGGGCCTCAATTAATGACCCAAAGGATTTGCTTTCCTATAGTTGCTGGATTGATACAGGGCATTTAAGAATTACTTTTTAAAAAACTACGTTTTTATTGATTTTTAGAGAGAGAGGAAGGGAGAGGGATAGAGAGATAGAAACATCGATGAAAGAGGAATATCACTGGTCAGCTGCCTCCTGCACACCCCCTACTGGGGATTGAGCCCTCAACCCAAGCACGTGCCCTGACTGGGAATTGAACCGGAGACCTCTTGGTTCCTGGGTCAATGCTTAACCACCTAGCTACACAGGCCAGGCTAGAATTACTTTAAATTTCTTAGGGAAACTTTTTTACACATTATGGATCCTAAATAATGCCATCTACAGAAGTAATCATCGCTATCACATTACTGCTGAACTTCAGAGTTAGAAGGTGACATTTCCTAATAGATGTTCCCGATTGGTACAATAAGAGAAAGGAGGATGTGACTGACTGGGTCTTATATGAAAGAAAGAAGAATTTATTTCTAAAGATATTTTCTTTCTCCTTTTATGGCCCCTAAGGAACTAATTTGTTATGCAGACCTTTCTGGAAGGCCCTTCCAGAGCTCCAGGGACCAGTTCGTTGGCCTGCAAGTTCAGATGATTAAATAAAAAAACTGCATTTCGCCATCTTAATCCTTTTAGAGAAGGAATCTCAGTCCCTTCCATAGCTTTTCAAGAATCCGTATTTTCTAAGGTTGAAAAAGCTTTTCATTGTCTAACTTTTAAGCCACCCATCATGATATTTCGGCCCTCCCTAAAAACATGCGTGATGATTCCTCTAAACCTCTGGGAAGGTGAATAATGCAGTTTGTACAGGAAATGGAAGTGGCAAGAAAGGCAATGATGGGCAGGCAGACAGGCAAAAGTGTCAGCAGATAGATTTTCCCACCCATGAGGCAGACATGTAGCCTTGTAAGATGTAAGTTTCTCAGCTTCCTGGGTCAGTGAGGGATGGATGAGTCCATCTGAAAAAGTGTCTGTCCCAAGGATGGCAGATCAGTGGCACTGACCACCTGGTCTGGCTGGAAGTGGCTCTTTCGTGGCCTGGGGGAGGTGGTAGACCAGAAGGAAATACCTTCCCCTTGTCCTTTCCCTCTCCTGGGTGAGACTTGCCATAAAGACAGTCACAGTGGATCACCCAGGTTTGTGTTCATCCTCCTGGGTAAGTTTGACTGTTGGACATGAAAACAAGTACCTTAAGGACCTTAGGTACCAAATCCAGCTGAGTCAAAAAAAATTCATGCAATATATGTACCTCTACAACTGGTATAGAACCTTGACAAATCAGTTAGCAGAAATCTCATAGATAGAAAGACATTTTGCATCTGACCAGAATTTAATTGCCTTCTATTATGTCTATCTACTTGTATCATAAACTCAAATTGCATGGCAAAATATATATATACTAGAGGCCTGGTGCATGAGAATTCGTGCACTGGAGGGGGGCGTCCATCAGCCCGGCCTGCCCCCTCTCACAGTCCGGGAGCCCTCAGGGGATGTCCTACTGACGGCTTAAGTCCTTAAGTCGCAGTCTGGCCTCCCTCTGTGGGAGGTGACCTGCCGATCAGGGGAAGGTACTGCCCCCATTACCCCCTCACTGCTGCTGCCTCTGGCCTCCCTCTGTGGGAGGCGACTGGGCTGATCAGGGGAAGGCAACGCCCCCATCACACCTCTGCTGCTGCCACTGCAGGCCCGGCCACCGCAGCTGCCTGAGCCTCGGCCCTCACAGCGGCAGCCGCCATCCGTGGCTTGCATGAGCCTCAGGCAGCCACTGTGGCTTTGTCCAGAAGGACATCCGGAAGACATCCGCTCTAATTAGCATATTACCCTTTTATTAGTATAGATGATTGGGAAACAGAAACTATGTGGATTCTAGCATTGCATGCTTCTGTGGAGCTGAAAACATAAGGAAATCCTGAGTAAATGTGCCTCACATAAATCAGAAGGAATCAAACCGTAGTTGCATCTAATGACTATAACAAGATGCCTGTTTCTGGCTGCTATATCCATCAGCTGTGGGCAGTCATTAATTCCTGGCCTCCTCTACGTCTCCTCATGCCATAGGAGGAGGAGGGACAGCCTCTCTACCCACTGGAAAGTAAGACAAATATAACAAGGTTAACATTGCACCTTGGGTCAAGTTGCAGCAGGAGTGATGGCAAATGCATGGGAATGAGTCAATGCAGGATTAGAACAAAGAATGTAATTCATGGACACCTCTCAAATGTACATGTTGGGATGTGCTGAGCAGTCGACGTGCGTGGATTTGTAGCAGCATGTGAAGGTAGTTTACATAAATGTGAACTCATGCCCAGAAAACAAATGTGACTTGCAAATTCACAAGCCTGGAGTCATGGAAGATGTCCACAGAAGCAGACACGTATAGTCAACAAACACCATTCCTCCCCTGCCCTCCTATTAAACATTAGTGAACTCCAGTAATGCACGGCTGGGATGAGACTGAATGAACTGGCCTCTCTAGTTGAACTGCTGGAGGGCCAAACCCGTGCCCCCTCCCACCTGTGAGTGAAAAGATTGCATTGTTGTAGGGGAGGGTGGAACTTGGATTCCATTCCACTGGAAGGGTTCAGGAATGCAGACAGAAGTGTTACTTTCAATCTATCTACCTTCTAGCAGCCTACTTGATGTGTGCAGCTGTAAATGTCCTGCCCGAGCCTTCAAACGGATGTGTACTCCTTCCTCTTCTCACAGTCCTCTCTCCTGACTCAGGTTTCTTAATTCAGCCATGTTGTGAACAATCTTCAACTCTTCCAGCCACCTTTTCCCTCCTGTGGTTCAAACAGTTGCTAAGTCATGTATATTCCTCCTTTGCATTGTCTCTGGAATTGATCACTTCCTTTCCATTCTCAAGTTCAAGCACTTATTACCTCTCACCTGAAATATTGCTCTAGGCCAGCCGTGGGCAAACTAGCTCAGTGATGGCGAACCTTTTGAGCTCGGCGTGTCAGCATTTTGAAAAACCCTAACTTAACTCTGGTGCCGTGTCACATATAGAAATTTTTTGATATTTGCAACCATAGTAAAACAAAGACTTATATTTTTGATATTTATTTTATATATTTAAATGCCATTTAACAAAGAAACATCCACCAAAAAAATGAGTTCGTGTGTCACCTCTGACACTCATGTCATAGGTTCGCCATCACTGACCTAGCTTCTGCCTTCATCTCTTCCTCCTCCAATCAACACTGTGTGTTTGACACTTCATCTTTCTCAAAGGCGCTACGGCGGCATCATTCTCTTACTCAGAAAACCTCAATGGTTGCTCACAAACTTCTATTTCAAATGAAATCATTTAAAATATTCCAGCTACTTCCAAATTTACTCTCCATGAATGTCTCAAAGTAACTACACTTTAGACCAGGGCTTCTCAATGGTGGTCCTATTGACATATTGCACTGAATAATTATTTGTTGTGGGCAGGGGGGAGCTACCCTGTGCATATAGAATGTTCAGCAGCATCTCTGTCCACTACCCGTTAGCTCCCCACCCACTCCAAGCTGTGACAACCAAAGATGTCTGCGGGCATTGTTAAAGGTTTCTGGGGACAAAATCACTGTCCTCAACCATGACAATAAAGGTTCATGTGTGGTTAGCCAGATAAGACTAGGTATTTAGGGATCTATATGTGTGCTTGCAGTGGCCCTCTTCTTGGGATGTCCTCCTCCCACCTCTACCTATTCAAATCATATCCAGCATTTCAGGTTATTCCTAAAAGCTCCCTGTTACCAAAGTCTTCTCTCCCTTCCAACCAGGCTCCCCGCATAGAAGGATCACCACAGCGCTTAATGCACTTCTTAAACCATTTATTTTACTTTCTCTGTTTTCTTTAACTTACCGGTTAATTTTTTTTAAGTTTAGGCCCATTATTTAAATATATAAATATCTATGGCGTGACTTATGTAAGCCACTCTCTATTCTGTTTGAACTTTACTTTCCTCATTCTTTCTGTGCGTGTGTGTGTGTGTGTGTGTGTGTGTGTGTGTGTTGCTTTTATTTTTGTTTTTTGCCTCTAACAAATCCATTGTATCTCTTTGCATGAAATTTTTACTGGCATATAAATACTAAAAATGATAATTTTTATGTAATTATCTCAAAGTCACTGGTAAATGCAATAACGTGAATCAATCTGTTTTTCAAATGTGATAGCAAATAAACCACAGCCTTTGTAGAGAGAAAAAATGAAAAGTAAATTAGAGTTTGCTGGACCTTTGAAACTCTCTGGCCCTCCTTTCTCAGCCCCTTTACTTGAAAACACCGGGGATTGTGGAAGGGCGCATGTCTTTCACAAGGTGATAGACCCCGTCTGTTGCAGTCACGTACCCAGAGCTCTTGTTCAGAATTTATTGCACTAGATGTGTTCCTCGTGTGGGGTCCCTGGGTCAGTATTCCATGGGAACATGTTACTCATACAAATTCTGGGGTCCCACCCCAAGCTCACTGACTTAGAAGCTCTGAGGTGGGGGCCCATCTGTCTATGTTTGGTCCAGTGTAGAAGTTTCAACGTCCCGTGCATCAGAGTAACTCAGAGGATCTGTGTAAGTGCAGACTGGTCCTTGAGCCTCTTGCAGTGTTGGCTGAAAGGTAAATTGTGGGGTCCCAAACCCAGACTGCAAAAGGCAGCTGTGCTCGACATCAAATTAACAACCTGACCTCGTTCCTGGAATTTACAACTTAATCCAGGCTCCTCTGTCAATGTAGTAAAAAGATTTTATTCAACTTAAATCACTGTAGTGTCTGTTTTATCTTAATTGAGAGAGCCCACTGAATTTGCATCACAGTTCACATAAAAACACACTAAAATTCATTCAGCTCTGACTTTTATCAAGTACTATAAGGCAGCGAGAGATGAAAGCATATTTTTGTCTTATTGAAAAATAGATATAAATGCAAATAAACTATAGGCATTTTCAGAATGATTTGTTTAAATACTAAAATGAAAAAGAATATATATTTATATGCCAAAAGAAGAAAAAGAAAAAACAAACATAAAGAAGAGGAAAGAAAGAGAGAAGGGGCCAGGAAAATAGAAAAGTTATCAAAAAATCGGTATAAAAATCAGGGAAAAAAATTACAAAGAAAGCTAGAAAATAAAGTGGGCGGGGGGAGATGTACTGGGAAAATTATTTAAAAACTAGGGCATCATTGCTATGTTAATGTTTGACATAATAATTCAAGGCAAAAAGCAAAAAGAGGGTTAATTTTTTGATAAAGTTGCATAAATGCTCCAATGAGATTTAATAATCATTAACATGGGCACTTAACAATATAGCATTGAGAAATACAGGAAGAGAGTACCATTAGGAATACAAGTAGAAATGGACTAGTTCACCATTATGGTAGAGACACACACATTTATCTCAGTGGTTAAGATGTTAAACAGATAAAAAGTATTGAAGCATATTGACTATTGGAATTATATGAACAGCAAGCATTTAAATGCATAGAATTTATACCTAATAAAGGGCAAGTCAATATACTTTCATTTCAAATAGACTTGGCATATTTACAAAAAGTGGCCATTATGTTTTAAAGAAAATAACACATTCCATATTTTCTGACTACAGTTCAATAAAATTAGAAATTAAAAACAAAAGACAGATTCCTCCCACAAAAACAAAACAATGCAAAAAATACAACAAATATTCAACTTTAAGACTCTTTTGGATAACTTTTGGGTTATTACAAACTACTTAGAAATATTTTTAATGACAATGTTACATATCTAAAATCTATGGCATTTTTTTTCTTATAAAGAAACAAATGAGAATTACCCACAACCCCCCTATTATTATTATTTCCTTCCCTGTGACCATAACACATGTAATGGACAATTAATAATTCAGGCCCAAAGCCTAAAATTATGTGGTGTGTGTACAGTTTCTGGGTTGAACTTCCCCTTTGACTCCACCAATATAAAAAAAAAGACTCCTTACAAGTGACTCTGGGAATCATAGGAGATGCATTTAGTTTTATGTGTGTATATACAAGTTGTGTGTGTGTGTATGTGTGTGTGTTTGTATGTGCTTGTGTGTATATCTGTGTGTGTGTGTGTGTGTGTGTGTGTGTGTACAAAACAAGCCTCCCATAATTGTCAGGAACACTGCTTTCTTTTAAAAAAAAAAAAAGTCAAAGGAAAATACACGGTTCATTTTAGTCCATTTTGAAGAAAGATTTCAGGGACATGAAAATTTTGGCAAAGATTTGGCTGCAAATGAGGTGATGAAAACAGTGAGAAATGCTATCGGTACGGAAGCGATAGAGAGAGATTTCCATGAAATCCAATGAGGGGAAATCACTTTGGACACCGAGGTGAGGGGAGGAGGCTTTCTTACACAACCCACCCCATGGAGACACCTCCACTCCCTGGGAGATGACAGCGAGCCCACGCTCCCTTGGCTGGACGCTCCCGGGAGCCCTGGTTAGGTTTTGGGTCAATGAAGCCATCTTGCCCAGCCTTATGCTTCGGGCACCTTTGCGTTTCTTGTTTGGGCACCGGCCCTGCCAGAAGGGATGCCAGGAGGCCATACTCTTTTCTGGGAAAGAGGGAGAATAAGAAACGACCAGCGTGTCCAGACAAGCTGTGCAATCCTACCCCTCTTGCCCCCTGAACAGAGGCCAATGCCCCAAGATGAAGGAAATCCATCTGTAATCTGATAGGCCAGCGAGCATTCTGCCAAGAACAACGCCTTTCCTTCCTGCAGTGCCAGGGTCCAGGTGCCTAAATGCCAACCGTATAAACTCCAGGACAAAACAAAACAAAACAAAACAAAACAAGACAAAACAACAAGAAACCCTTGACACTGAACCCCCGTACATAGCAGGCGAGGCTCTGGATTGGCTCAGCCAGGTGGGAACGGTGCTCCCACCTCTCGCACGGACACGGTATTGGAGATCTTTGGGCTTGATTGCCAAGGCCAGGGCACAAATATAGAAATCTAAAATTAGACGGCTGTGATTGTTGTTCTCATTCTCCCTCACTCCACTGCAAACTTTGAAAATCGTACCTTTGAATCTCCATCATCTGTCATCATTCCAGGGGCTTGAACCTCGGGGAGCGTTTCCTAAATGGGAACACCACTCTTCTCTTTCTTGGGTGGATTTAAAGGTTTTGATTGGCAGTAAAGACTGTCTATATTAGAAGATGAAAAATTGCTATCACAAGTATAAAACTAATATATATATATACATACATATGTATATATATTAGTATATATGATTTATGGAGCATTATTACAAAAACTATCTCATTTCAAATCTCACAAAATTCTGTTTTTACTCTTATTTTCCAGTGAGCAAACCAAGGCTCAAAAGTCTTCAATAACTTGTGAAAGGCAACTTTTTGCCACCGTTTCCCTGCAGGAAGATGACTCTAGTTACAAGTATTATTTCACTAAGCGGGGCTAAATGCATCTTCATGGGAATGAAAAGATTGGGAAACATTAAATCCGTGCACAAAACCTACAGGAGTTCCTTTGCGAATGTCACAGAATTGCAGATTTCTTTAGGGAAAACCTGCATGCTAAATTTCACATATATATATAATTTTTCAAAAGTTCTGCTACCGAAGATTTAACAAAAGGACTGTCAGCGGGCCAGGAGGCTGGGCTGGGAGGTAGGCAGGGAGCTGGAGAGGGTTCAGGCGTACAGAGCACTTGGAAGACCCCACGATCTTAAAAATGGAACAGTATGATTTTCCTCTGGGAGCTAGAGGGTGAAACCAAGGACAGGATGCCTCAGAGCAGAGCTATGCGGGGACTTTAGAAGACGGGATGTAATTCTAGAAAAGAAGAGCTGGCAGCCTGTAGGTAAAAGAGTGTGGACAGATCAGCTAGTGCCATTTCTAAACTGGATTGGCCATGTTGTTTAGGTGCCTACTGAAACCAGCTACAATCTTCCCCCCCGCAGAACTGCCCCCCCCTCCCCCCCGCAAAAAAAAGGAACTGAAGAACTTCCTTGAGTGTCTAAAGTTGGAAGTTTTGCTTTCGTGAATCTAGAATTTCTAGACCTTTGTACCGAATGGTGATAACCACCAAGGGGACATTCCTCAAGCACTGTTAAATGCCTGTGTGGCTCTAGGTTCAGATGGTTTGTATTTGGGTTTGTTTTAGTTTGGGGGTTTTTTGTTGTTGTTGTTGAGGTTTTTTTTTCCCCCTCCCACATTAACCCACAAGAAGAATTCAAATTCCCTTTGAGTTTTTCCAAAATCATTGGAAACTCCAGTAGTGAGCAGCGTTGGCTTTAGTGAAAGCTGTACATGGGAAATTGAGGAGGGTTCTCAGCCCACCCTCCCCAGGAAACATCTAACTATTCTCACAGCTCATATTTCTGTGGGGATTGCTTTCTCTCACCTCTCCCCACTAATTCACTCTCTTTACCTCCCGAAACCCATTAAGATATGAAGCAAAACAAATGGCCATGTGGTTATTAGCAAGACCCTCCTTGTTAGACATGAGCAGCTTTATATATGCACCGATTTTTAAAAAAATTTTACATAATAACTGTGCCCCTAAAATGAACAGAGTCATAAACTCCTCTCTGAGTGGCTGCTTACATACCACTAGGTAGAAAGGGCTGGAAATTCTAAATTCAGGAGAGTAAAAATTTCCAACCTTAGACACAAGGAAGTCCTTCAGTTCCATTTCTTTGCAAGCACGCAGCTGTTTCCGTGGGCATTTCAACAACACGGCCAGCGTCGTTTTACAAACGGCATGCTTTTGACCTGCAGGCTGCTGGCTCTCCAAAAGGGGAAAAATCCCTTTCCGATTTTATCCCTAGAAAGGACTTACTTGCCCTGCAGAAAGCCTCCGGGGCGGGTGTGTGTGTGTGTGGGGGGGGGGGGGCTCCCAGGATGTAAAATGCTGAGGGGGACCCAGGGCCCTCCGAATCAAGAGAATGGACAGGGCGTATTCCCAGACAACAAACAGGACTGTATTCTGCCTCACCAGACACGCCTGGCACCTTTGCATCTTCCTTTCTAAGTAAATCCTACATCGCACACAACTGCATGCAAATCACCAGCTGGAAATAGTAACCTCAGCACTTTTAGAATCATGCCAACCTGCGGGGTCAGGATAGTCTTGCTTCACTAAAGGATGCTGGGAGGGAGAGGGAACTGTTCCTTCCAGCACATGTAACCCCGCAGGCCCTCGGAGGGTGTGAAGGGCAGGGGCCCACTCCCAATTCTGGACCCCGTGCTACTGTAAGGACTCCACTGCTGACATGCTGTTCCTCCCTCCCCCACCTCCCCATTGGGAAAGGAGGTGTTGACTGCAAGTAGCAACAGGATTTTTTTTTAAATAAAGGAGAAGAATTTTGTTAGCCTTCTCCACTAATTGCTTTTTTTGGCATTCTCCTGTGCACTGCGTTTTTTATTATCCTACAAATGAATCCTAACCTATAGAAGGTTTTAGACCAGTGGACTCAGGAAGCAGCACCAGATGGCCCAATGTGAACATACACTGGAAATGGACCCGGTTTGAACAGGCTCAGCATTGAGATGGTGAGAATGAGCCAGGCAAAGTTGGAGATTCAGGAGAAAGCCTTTCTCTTGGCAAATCTGGGCCTCCCTTCAATTAAACTTTAAATGAAGACTCCTGCTTGGATAGTTCAAACGTTTTAGAAGGAAGACGCAAGCGAGCTGCAGACTGAGCAAAAGTACACACTGTATTTATTATCATCGAACATGGCTTTTTATATAATTACATCCCTGTGCACTTTTTATTTTTGGTTCTTGAATAAAGTCACTCAGATTAAATTAAGGAGTGTGCAAGAGAGGTACTCTGATGCTTCCCTCTGTTCCCATGGCAACTCCAAGGCATCTTCTGCAACTGCCTCATTGACTGAGTGTGTCTGTGTGATGGGGCTACAACTCCTAGCTGATCCTGGAAGCGTCAGGGAGGAGTGCTTCATGGGTCTCATGGCGACCAGGAAGCTTCCCACAGGCCCTACGAACCCCTCTGGCAAGTTGATTCCACTTTCCCACGCTTTTGAATGAGTGGCTGCTCTCTGAGAGTGCCTTTGTCAAGAGTGCTTTGTTAGGGCTGTGTACACACTTGCCTTTGAACTTTATTGGTAAACTAGAGGCCCGGTGCACAGATTTGTGCACCAATGGGGTCCCTCAGCCTGGCCTGCACCCTCTTGCAATCTGGGACCCTTCGGGGGATGTCAGACTGCCGGTTTCGGCCAGGCTGAGGGACCTCACTGGAGCACAAATCTGTGCACCAGGCCTCTAGTTTGCATATAAGATCTTTGGTTAATCTCTTCCCGCCCTCCCCCCTCCATGCTTCCTTCTGAGATTCATCCGTCTGTTCCATGTTTCCATGCCTGTGTGTTGAGTGTCTTCCCCCTGGTGGTCAGTGTGCATCATAGCTACCAGTTGAACGGTTGAATAGTTGCTTAGCTTTTATATATATATATATATAGTCTATTTGTACAATCTGTGTCTAAGGCCTAATGCTGTTCCTTCTAAGGACACCCCTATATCCTATTTAGTGAACCCTCTCTTTGTTTGCAGGACCAAATAAAAAGTTGCTTAATGAGGACTTCAGATGTAGAAGTATATTAGCAAGAATTAAAAACACAAAAGCCAAATAAAACTATCCTGTGTGAAACTTGATTCATTTGTTCCTTGTACAGGATCAAACCCAGACACTTGCCACAGAGATGTCTTTCGGATCCTGTGACAGAATCAGGGAGGTGACGAAGCAAAGCTGATGTCACAGACCTAATCACAGAAGCAGAGTCTAGGGCAGCTGTGGGCAAACTACGGCCTGCGGGCCCGTTTGAAATGAATAAAACTAAAAAAAAAAAAAAGACCGTACCCTTTTATGTAATGATGTTTACTTTGAATTTATATTAGTTCACACAAACACTCCATCCATGCTTTTGTTCCGGCCCTCCGGTCCAGTTTAAGAACCCATTGTGGCCCTCGAGTCAAAAAGTTTGCCCACCCCTGGTCTAGGGTCTGAGGGGTCATTTAACAAAGAAATGAAAGAGCAGCTTCCAAGGTAGCAGAGTTTTTACCAAAACAACTTAACCCGTTCCCAACAAGACATTACGAAGTATTTGAGTCCATGGTGACATCCTTGAAAGAATATTTAAGTGATACAGGGAAGGCAAGAAGTATGTCTTTGCACAGTGCCTCATTCCCCATAAATATTCCTTAGCTGGTCGTTATTGTTATACTTTTTTTATATCTAAAAGCCAGTTGTTTTTCTCAATTGTAAGACAAAATGAACATACAACTGTACTGCTCATTTTCCAAATTGTGAAATTCCAGATCAAAATTTTTGAATAACCAACACTAACCATAGAATAGTTCCTCAATAAATTTTGGTCAAATTTGTGGGAAACTGTTTATTGCCTTCACTATCTGATAAGCATAGACAGAGAACCCCCTGAAGGCTGGGTGCCTTTGAAGCCCTAGCAAAGGTCGGAGCTAGGCGCCACCTCTGTTTGTCCAGACAGTGGTAGCTGAAACTACTCCCCCATTTATTATTATGTAAATCCTTGCTGATGGGCTAGTCTGCCTGTTAATGGGGGGTCGCCTGCCTAAGGGCTATGCTATGGGTGCATCCCAGATCAATAAAAGCTTGGTGAGGCCTGAGCACGGGTGGAGGTCCTTCCCCTTGAGTTGGACTTGCCCACCTGGTCCCCCAATATTTCCAATTATCTCTTGTCTTTTCATTTTCATTTGTGTGCGGCTCTGCTTCCAGTTCCTGAACCCTGATCCACGAGGGTCGTGGGAAGGAAACACTCAACAAAATTCAATAGAGTTTGTTTTTTTTTAAACACTGAACCTCTTAACAGCTTAGAATAGAATCTCAAAATATAATCTCTCAGAATATAATCTCAAAACTGAAATAAAAAAGATTTCTGAAAATGAGTACAGGCACCATAAAACCCCTGCATCTAAGCCATGTCTTTTGTGTGTTACCTGCATGTTTTTGGCCTGCCTGGCTCTGATGTACTATTTACATAATCCTTATGGTGAATGATATGATTTCCTCCACATAACAGATCAGGCTCAGAAACCTAAATGGTGCTTGGGGACTTCTGGCCTTGGACTAAACAGCAACAGGTGGTTTAATGGAAAAACTTTTAAAAGCACATCCTACTAGGAAGAGTTTGTGTGCCGCACAAGGAAATGCTAAAGAACACAGACCATCTTCTGAATAAGGCAGAGAACTGTATATTTTAGAAAACCATTCCTCCAATACAATCAACGCCTGGAGGCAACAAACTTCACTTATTTGGAGAGAGCCACTTATGTGTAATTATCCATCATTATTCTTACTAGTTAGCAACACTCCTGTGCCAATCTGCCTCACCTTCCTCCAACTCCTCCCCTTCCACGTTCTTCTTAACTGCCCCTCCCTCCCTGCCCTCAACTATTCTGCTTCTCCTAGTTTCCAAAGCAGATGATGGACTCATCCCAGTTTGCCCCGAACGCCCCCAATCTTTGCACTTCAAATTCTGCATCCTGGGAAACGTCTGTCCCAGGTAGACCAGTTGGTCGCCCTATTCCTGAACCAGGTATTGTGATTGTCTTACTGTAGCTGCATCTTGCAGGTGTTCCCTTGCACATATGTACCTTTTGAAAAAGTCATTCTAGCCTGGCCGGCATGGCTCAGTGGTTGGGCGTTGACCTATGAACCAGGAGGTTGTGGTTCAATTCCTGGTCAGGTTGTAGACTCAATCCCATGTGGGGCATGCAGGAGATAGCCGGTCAAGGATTCTCTCTCATCATTGATGTTTCTATCTTTCTCTCCCTCTCCCTTCCAAAATTTTTTTAAAAAAATTAATAAAATGCACCATAATAACCCTGGTACAGTGGCTCAAATCATTGGGTCACTAGGAACCTCCATCTGAACTATTTTGAAAGTCTCTGGGGTCTTAAGATATGCTAATCATGGATGTGGTTATTTCACAGATAAAATCTGCATTCTAATACCACCCCCTTTACAATCAGGCCTCAGCTTCTTATCTACAGCAGAGTTCTGATGAATTACAGGCCACAGGCCAAATTTGACTCACCCCCTGTAGCTGTAAGTAAAGCTTCATTGAAGCCCGGCCACACCATTGTTTTCCTATTATTTGTAGCTGTTTTCACACCGAGAGGGAGGAGTTGTAGAGGTTAGACAAGGATGGCCTGGTCTGCAAACCAGAAAGTTTACTATCTGGCCCTTTGTGAGACACATTTGCCTAAGCCTGATGTCTAACACGGCAATAATAATGTCCTGATTTGCTCTTTGAGAACGAGATAACATATAAGGAAGGACCCCGCACAGAGCCTGGGCTCCAAGAAAAGGGACTATGATCACTCAACAAAAATGTCAAAATCTAAACCTTATCATACTCTGTGGGTTTTTTGTTGTTTGCTTGTTTCTCCTCTGTCTTTTCTAGCCTCTCTCTACCTAGGTCATTCTGTCCAAAAACAAAATATGAGCTTGACTTCCTCTAAGTTGGATTAGACTAATCTGCCACCCCATGCACCTGCCTATTCAGGCGATTTCTATGGCTCCATTCATGCAAAGCATCAGGGTTCCTGACCCATTGTGTGCGAACTTGCGCTTTATGGCTCAATGAAGCCCAAAGATCTCGCACAGATTTGTGTTCAACATTTATGTTTTTATTTAGAAATAATAAAATAAGACATAATATATAAAAATATGTACAATCCATGGTTTGTGCAGTACAATAGGAAGACTTTAGGTACAAAAGGACGGCAAACGGGAAAATAGGAACTGTCATGATTGTCTGAGGCCCGGCTTGTGCAACTCGCCGGAGGACAGAGCTGAACCCAATGTCACTAGAAAAGAGATTCTAGTTGGGAGTGAGGGGATGGGAATGCAACACTTGTTTCCCCACCTTAACATTAGTCCACACAGAGTGAAAAAGAACCCACTCTATTAGTCAGGACACGTTTCTTGGCCTTTACCAAGTGGCTTATCATTAAATATAAACTGACATTTGTTATTTTC
>NW_005871194.1:1866048-1876444 GCF_000147115.1 Myotis lucifugus
TTGGGGCGGGGGAGGGAGGGTTGGGTACAGCTCATGAAATAAACATCAAGGTTTGGGATGGGAGTTTGTAGAGAAGAAAGGAAGCAAAGGGAGAAATAACGCCTTGAGAGAATTTTTTTTTTAAGGTGAAAACTTTCTCCAGGAATTTGGAAAGGACTACAGTGCTATAGTGTGACATCTTTGAAATGTCTGATTCAAGTATATGGTTAGAGGGGTAGAAAACTATGCCTTTCTCCATAATCAAAATAGATTCACTTTGTCTACATTTTATTTAAAAATAGGATAACTGAGAATCTATGCCTCCTTCCAAAAATATGATGCCCAGCCAGACAGGGGCAATGACTTCTTTAAAAGGGAGTAAGTCCTATGTGAATTCAACGAGGGTTCGCTTGCAATAAAGAAGCAACACGCGTCCAAGAATAGACCCCGGACGTTCCCGGAGTCTCTTCCACCTGCATTCTAGTGACATGTGTGCATGAATGAAGGAGACCCGGGCAGTAAGGACAAATGTTTTGAAGGTAAAATGCAGCAAAACAATGTGGTGCATTACCTGTGTCTTGGCTCTTGACCAAAAATAAAATAAAATAAAATAAAATACAATAAAATAAAATGCCACTTAAAGCTTGTAACTGTTAAAATACTAATAACTAGAAAAAAGCTTTCAAATGGACAGCCCATGCTGAAATAAATAACCGAAGAACGTAGCAATACAAACCTTATAAGGCTGGTAGATACTTGCTAAAACCATGCTAACCGGTAGCATATAGGTACTAGCTCTCAGAAATTGCTGCACTGAAATCAGACTTTCTATGGCAATATTTTTCCCTTTACAGACTTCTATTTACATTTGGCTTTAAATATGAAAATATCTGATAAACTTTATAAAATGTACACTTTTAAAAACATAGCTTCTGCAAAATTTTCTTGAAAAAAACAAACAACAAACAAACCTGTGCACCAGAAATGTTATTTTTTTTTCTCTATTTCAGAAAGAAGTTGAAAGATGTCCCTCCCTCGTTCCTGCCCCCTTGCCCACCCTCTTTGCAAATCTCTTAAGTCTTTCTTTAAGTGGCAGCTCTGTGTGTTGGGGAGGAACCTTCTCGGAGGTCAGCCCCACTCTCCACTGTATCTTCATTTAATGTACATATGACTGAATACTCTTTGGTTTGATTATTTTCCTTTGCAAAAAGATCAAAATAGCAGCAGCGGAAGCCCTCGGTACCCTCTCTGTCCACGGCCAGACGGTTGCCTCTTTGGTTGATTCTCTTGTCCACTCAGCCCCAGTTCCTCCAACTCTCTAGTCAACTTCCCAAACCTGCCTTTCAATTTGGATTTCAAAATAGCATCCACTTCTCTGTCTCGGTTCCCATGAAAATAACACCACCGTTTTCAAACCCAAGGACTCTGAAGGCTGACAACAGCAGGTCTGGTGACCTCATTGCAGGCACTGCATTCAGATATGGCTGCTCAAAACCCACAGACCGTCACAAACATCAATTCACAAATACAGGATTCTAGAACAAGCTTCTTTTTAATGGCATACAGGGATATAACACCATAAGAGAGTTGGTTTTGAGACTCCAATTAAAAAGAAAAGTCAGTAACCCCAGAATTCACAGACAGGGTACTTCAGACAAAAAATAAAGAGTTCCATTACTTAGCTAGAGTGAGGGGGAATTGTGGGTAGCAAGTCAGGCAGCCAGGCAGGAGAGGCTTCTGGGAAACCATGTGTCCGACAGTTCCACCGGGGACAAGAATCAGCTCACACTCAAGCATGAGTGTGGTTCTCAACCTGTGGGTCACGACCCCTTTGGCGGTCAAACGACCCTTTCACAGGGGTCGCCTAAGACCATCCTGCATATCAGATATTTACATTACGATTCATAACAGTAGCAACTTTACAGTTATGAAGTAGCAACGAAAATAATTTTATGGTTGGGTCACAACATGAGGAACTGTATTTAAAGGGCCAGAAGGTTGAGAACCACTGCTTTAGACCGTTATCTCCCTTACTCGTGACCGTGTTCTGTTTTGTATGGCTCTTGGTGGCCCTAAAATACTGAGACATTTTCATCCCTACCCTCTACCGTTAATATAAAGCCATGTTCCTCTCCCTCTCGGATACTTGAGCTGATGTGCTACATCCGCAGAGGCTCATCCACACCTTGGCCTCGGCCTTCGCAGCCCTCTCAGATGCTGCGGGACTCACTCCACACAGACTGGTCAGGAGGGACCATGCAGGAGGCTGCTGGTGGGGCAAAGTCGATCTGGCACCTTCCTGGGAGTCAGGGAGGGGAATTTAACCGCAAGGGTTTAATTTAATTTGCCTTCCATGTTGGGCGGCTCAGTTTTGAGAATGCCTACTACATTCAACCAAGGTCTTATTTTATGGAATCAATCTTGGAATGTGCAAACAGGGGAAACCTGGAGCAACCTCAGAGCACGGCACCATCTCTCACCTTACGCATTAGCCTGGCCAGCACTACCTCACAGGAGAGAAAAGATGTTTAGTGTGTGTGTCTGTGTGTGTGTGTCCTGTGTGAGAATTTCCCTTTCCCTTTCTTCTTCTTCCTTTAATACAAAACCCACACGAAAGAACAACATTTTAAAAGTACTACAGTCCCTAGACTCTATGTGTATGATGTCCTATTTTTCTAGAGGGCAGTTCAAGGTCTCGCTGAGGTTCAAAGTCATTGTCTGTTGATTTCAAGGCAGCTCTGGAGCTTTCCTTCCTTTTTAGTATAAGCTCCACTGTGCAAAAATGTGCATTATCTTTGGTATTCATTTTAGGTAGTCCGACTTAAAATTTGAGATAACCCATTAACATCATGAAGAAAAAAAAATAAAATACCAACCCGGAGGCTACCATTTGGCTAGCGTTACATAATGCCCTTATGTAACCAGAGGAGAGAGAGAGAAAAAAAAATCAATTCTAGCAAACAAATTACTGGCCTCAAAAAATCAGGCTCTTGTTTTGGCACTTGGAAGCGCATATCATGAGCTTTCAACCAAGTTCAATACTGACTTTTAAATTACACTATAGAAAAACTACACTGCAACAAAAATACAATTTGTGTTCATGTAGTTAGCAGCTTTTCGAGATTAAGGCAGAGAGTCTTGCCTTTGTTATGCCATTAAAAACATTCTTGTTCCCTAAAGAGACGCATTCTGGATAAGTCAAATACCCAACCAAGGCTTGCCTGCAAGTTCAAGTCTTATAAAACACACACAGAAACACCCCATAACTTATTCTACAACATGTCCATGTGCCGTCTGGTCATGGGGAGGCGTGTTGAGTGCGTTCCGTCCATCTCTGAGCTGAGAGTCTGCCTCTGGAACCATCAGGCTAGCCTCAGTCCCTGGTGGCCACTTGCCTTGACCCACCTCTTCGCCAGTACCGTCGTCTGAATCACTGTTTGGGGCCTTTGACCAACAGACTGTGTTTGAACATAACTATTCCGGAGAAGGAATCGGTCAGTCATATCTCTGATTCTCGCCGTAAGGGCCTGGGCTCTAGAGGTACGCTTGCCTGGTTGTGAAGGTCTAGGTCAGGGGGCGTGTCCGTACTTGTGCTTTCCGGAACGCCATTGTCACTGTCATCTTCCTCTTTGCTCGTGAGGGCAACTTCATTTTCATAGCAAAATGAATTTGCGTTGGAGAGGATATATTTCTTTTCTGCTAAGTCTCTGGCGCTGCAAAGGGGCGTGTTGGGTACTTCGTAAGTCTTGTGGAACCTTGAATAGTCCACTTTGTAGTAATGTTTTTCCTCAAAGAGGACAGGCTCATAGCGGTGGCCCCAGAGGATTTCGTTGGCCAGATACGAGCTCCGGCACTGGGTGGTCATGGCCGTGGCCTCCACCATGCCTTCCAGGATCACGACAATTTCAAAGTCTGCATTGTCAATGTCCTGCTTACTCAAGTCATAGAAAGGGCTGTCTTCATCAATTTCATGGACTATGGTGATCGGGGACACCAGGAATATACGGTCAATTCCACTGTCAAACCCAACGTTGATATCTATTTGATCCAGGGGGATGTACTCCCCTTCGGAAGTAATTCTGGATTTGAGGAGCTGGGCTCGAACGTGAGCCTCCACCAGGTGGCTTTTCCGAAGATTGCCCACTCGCCACATCAGACACAGCTTGCCGTCTCTCATGGCGATCACGGCGTTGTGACTGAAGACAAGAGTCTCGTTTCTCTTCTTGGGTTTGGCCATCTTGGCCATGACTGCGCCAATGATAAAGGCATCGATGATGCAGCCCACGATGGACTGGAATACCACCATGAACACAGCGATCGGGCACTCGTCGGTGACGCACCGGAAACCGTAGCCTATCGTGGTCTGGGTCTCAATGGAGAAGAGGAAGGCGGCCGTGAAACTCTTGACCTCCGACACACAAGCTTTGCTCTCCTTCGTTGCATCCAGATCCCCATGGAGCAGAGCTATCAACCAAAACACGCAGCCGAAAAACAGCCACGAGAGCACGAAGGCCAGGCAGAAGATAACCAGCATCCACCGCCAGCGGATGTCCACGCACGTGGTGAAGATGTCCGCGAGGTACCGTTGTCCCTTCTCCCCCACGTTGATGAACTGAACGTTACAGTGCCCGTCCTTCTTCACGAAGCGGCTCCTGCACTGCTGCCGGGTGTGGACTTTGCTCTTCCCGTTCCCAAAGCCATTTGCAACCGCCATGGTGGCCAGCTTCATGCCGTCTTCTTCCGAAGACACAATGCTGTAGCGGTTGGTCCGCACACTGCCCATCGCTTCTGCTGGGGACTCCAGTGCTTCTGCTTTGGAAAACAGTCTGAGTTTTTGCAAAAACCTTTGGAGAAACAGTTTTGAATGCTCAGTGAGGACACACGCCGAAAAAAATAAATAAATAAATAAGGAGAGATGGGGGGTCTCCAGGAGCCTTGAGGTCCTACCAAGGTCTGTCTACTGATATGCAGAGTTACCTTAGTAACTCAGCTGACATCCAAAGAGCAGGTCCTGCCAAAGACAGAGAGATCATCCATTACAAGAGAAGTCATTATTAAGGGCTCTAGGCCCCGAGGCAACATTTCCAGCAAGACACAGAGTCAGATAGATATAGATAAATATTACGTTGAATTATTGGAATTTTAATCCCTTGTGCCCTAAAAGATGGTTTTAATTTTCTTTAAAAGCATAAAAATCAGTCTTTCCACCAAAATTTCAGGTCCTTTTCCTCCTATTGTTTGCAAGCAGTCTAAAATATTCTACCTTATGGGTCTACCTCTCCCCTCTCATTCTCTTCTTCGGCTTTCTCTACTTGCAAGTTATCAAGCGGAAGAAGGACTGCCTAACGCCAAGGTGTATCATGCAGCTTTAAGAACTTGGACACATCTAGAGAACATTCCATAGGCATGCAGAATGTTAATATTAACTCAGTTGCAGGTACATTAGGGGAGACTATGACAAGGCTGAAATCAGAAGGCACAGGTTATTTTGTACAAATGACGCAACTCAGCAGGCCGTCCTTAAAAATTATCTGAAATGGATCCCAGTTTCTGGAGATGGTGTGGGCCGGCTCCATCAGTCCACACACTTCCAGCTGCCACTATGCAGAAATGCCCCATAACATCTCCGTTCATGCAAGTGATTCTCACTTGAAGACGCAAGTTTGCTCTGGGGGCTAGAGAGCTGGTTCTGTTGCCTAGCAATCGGTCCTGAAATTCTCCGGAGATGGGACTGCCGTGTGTAATGACTGGCTCGGAAGTAAGCACCTTTGAGCCAAAGGACCAGGTCTTTAGAGGATTGAGATAAGGCAGGAACTCACTTCATGTGAGTCCAATTCTGTGTTTTCCCAAACAGAGGCAAGGTTGTAGGAACAGATCATAAATGTCAGCTTACTTTCACTTCCACGCGCTGTTGTTTGCTATATGTTCCTATGGAGAAGGCACCCACCTTTCCCTAATGTGAACAAACAGTAGTTCTCAGCTCTCTCCTCTTGCCTTGTCCTGTCCTAGGGAAAAACTACCTACTGATGACGATTTTCCTTCTTGGCTCCAAAGACACTGTTTTTCCCTTGACGACTTGACAAAGGCCTGAGCAAAAGTCGAGGGTGTTTTCTTTATTGAATATAAATTAATGCAGCATCGAACCAAAAATCAACACGAACCTACTCTATCTCCTGGATTAAAGGGGGACAGGGAACAGCAGATTAAAAAGATCAGGAATCCGTTGAAGCCCTGACCATGGGGACTCCACTGTGTCTTTCTCCCTCCAAACCATAGGAAGGTGAAGCAGTTAACAAAACCAGTCGCAGCCAAGCCAGCTGCACACGAGAAAAGCACATCGCTTGTCTTGCTTCTGGGCACCCCCTTGCAGAGAGGCGAGGTGCATTGTCTCTGAAAACTGCCTTGCTACCGTCTTCTCCCCGCTCCCTCTTCATCCAAGTTATTATGCAAGAATGTGCCCCAACACATTTTTCCTGAGATTAGTCATCTGTGAAAATTGCAATGTGTGTTACATTTTGGCAGCTTTTGACACCTAAATGATGCCCGATTTAAAAGTGTCTTTGAATCACTTTATAAAAAGAAGTTACTGTGCCTTCCCAGTCTTCCACCTGCTTCAGTGTTTTGTCTGCTTCCCTGTGAGGTTTGTACTCGGACAAAAGAGAACAGACTCCTGCTCCTCAGGGTTCTAGATCCTGGACATGGGAAGAACTTTTTTTTTTTTAACAGTGGCCTCAGCTGATTGGGCTCAGGTGTAATTGCCAAGCATTTCTGCACAAAACCAGATAGAGGTGATATGACACCAAATACAGGTGTACTTTCCCCCCCCCCCCCCCAAAAGAGTGAGGAAGAGGCATCTTTTAACAAGTACGTGTATCCTTGAGTTCTGATTGACTTCGGAATCCTATAAACTGACACCAAGAAATTCCCTTTTCCTGATTCAGAATAACCCTTCCATCGGAGGGAGTGTCTCACATTTCTTCTGACTTACTTCTGCACTTTTCCAGATGAAAGCATAACAACCACAGGAAATCTAAAGACTGAATTACAACTTTCCAAAACTCTCGACCCCAGGACATTGGTCTGAATTCCACAAAACACACACTACCAGCTTCCTCCGAACAGCTTTCCGCATTTAGGCCCTCGACAAGAGCCTGGATCGAGGGACTATTATTGTCCTGTTTCCATTGCTAATGACAGAATGTGTTCCACATGCAGCGCATCATTTACAAATTTGACCCTTCTGCCATGAAAAAAATTTTTTTTGGGGGGGTGAGGGGCAAAATGGAGACTTTTGTCACTTTGAATAGAGATGCTCCAAAACAGATGTATGTGTATATATGTGTGCACATACAGAAGATACATTTAGACTCGGTGGAGCTGATTCCATAGCAAAAATCTAGAACCTGCCAGAGTCTGGTAGGTCCACTGTTTTAATACCCCGCTGTGAGGAATGGCTTTCCTACCAACCCGCCCACACACCCGGTGGTGGCTTTGGGCAAGCAGACAACTTCCTTGCTCCCTCTCACTGAAAATCATTAATTCATGAGCATCTGGGAAAACTTCCATTCGGAACAGGGCTTCTGTGCAGTAGTTTAGGGATAGAATCAAACTAATTTTGTGAGAAAGGATCGATGAAGAGCAGCTGAGAACACTCTGTGACTCCTTGGTGGGAACAAGGCAGGGGAATCGATATCTGATTGGATGAGCCACGCGTGCATTCCCCCTCCAGCCTAAATATTTAAGGGCCTGATGGCAATTTGAAAGACACACATCATCATTTCACCCAGGCGATCCCCAACGAGGTAGAAAATGTTTCTGGGAAATTGAGAGGCTGCATGTGGTGCTGTTCATGGTAAGACTATTTATAGGCTGAGCCAAAATTAAGCATAAGCAATGGAAAAAAAGAGTTCAGCGCTTCAATCTTAGGTAGATGTTAAGGGAGGGAGAGCTATGGATTAAAGAAAAGGAAAAGATCAAGGAGATAACATAAGGAGTGACCCCAAATCATGTTGATCATATAGGAAGTATTTCCGATATGGACCCTAAAAACCAGGAAAAATGCAATTGTGAACAATAAACAAGAATACATGTGTCCCATCCGGTGGCCATGGTGTAGTGAGTAAGAAAGATTCTGAGGATGGGAACTGAGGGTCGTAAAGGAGGGTGAGCCGGGCTGAGAGAGCGGCCTGCTAATGAGTGTTCAGAGTAGCTATTCCCCAGCTGACGCCATATAGACCAGCCTGACTGTGCTCTGGGCACATGTTGCTATGTGAGCACAAGTGCTAGCAAGGCAACCTCTGTGAAGCTCAGTAAACAGAGGGAGGGGCAGGGAGAGGGGGAGAGAGGGGGACACCCACTTACCGATGTGACCACTACAACACTGGCGTTCAACAATGCATGGAGCATCCCTCAGCATGTGCCAATGCTGAAGAATATACGGATTTGATACTCAAAAAGACACACGAAAGGAAAACTGAACACAGGCCATCTGTTCAGGTAAAGATGTGGTCAGTCTTTCATGCTACTGAAAAGTCATACAAGGACTCTACAGCTAACGGGAGATCCGACAACTGGAGAGTCTCAAGGAAGTAGAAATATTGCGGATTGTTTTTGGTTTTTGATTTTTAATGCCAAATTCACAAGAGTTTAGAACAAATATTCCTGGGGACACCAATAACATCAAAGAAAGTGCCGTAAACATGGGGAGGGGGAGGGGAGCAGCTGAAGGCAAAGTGAAATGACCTTGACCCCAACTCTCACCCCTCCCACAGCCCTGGATGTCACACCTCTTACCCCTGACCTTGGAGATCTTTCCGGATAATGGCAAATACAAATAAAACACTCCGGGGACGGGGGTGGAAGTGAGCAGGAAAAAGCTAACAAGTGCACGGTAATGTAATGGGCAGCAGACATACAACAGTGGCGAGAGGAAATCTCACTGCCTCTAGATTATGAATGTGAAAATAAAAGTAGTAAAAGGCAATATGCAGTCTTTGCATACCCAAAGCATGTTTTCAAATCGTGCCTTATTTCCTAACAGGTAAAGGTAAAGTCTGAGTCTATGAGAAGCCCCAGTGTCACAGTCCTATCCTGGTTACCATCCTACTGCTCTGCTTACTGAGGCACAAACATTAAACTGCCCATCTCCCATCTCTACTTTTTCCCCCAGTTGTCATGATCGGTCTGTTATGATGCAATCTCTTTGCAGAAAAAGTCGTTTCCCCCACTGGCCTCCCTAGAAACCATGCTGTCTTCCACGTAGGTATTAGCATTATTATTATTATTATTATTATTATTATTATTAAGAATTACAAGTTGCTTAGGGGAAAGTGACATAATCGTGTGAGCGTTTTGCGGTCTTTAGGCTCCATTCCAACTCGGGCTGCCTCTCTCTTCCCAGCAAAGCAACTTTGAGACGCTTGCTCCCTTTGGAACTGGACTCTATACTTCAAGCAATGACCAAGAAATCACATAAAAAGGCCAAGGATCAAGACTACTGCGGAGTACCCGGATCTGCCTAGCTTTGAGACCAGTACCCCAGTTACCCTATCCCCTCGCCCCTCTTTTTCCCCTTACAGCGACAATCCAACGCAAGCTCCCTCGCCCCTGCCTCCAAACTCAGTATCTCGCTACAGCTGGTGCATTGGAAGTTATGAGCACAAACAGATGCTGCAGAGAAATGTTTCGATTGCTCAACTGTTCCAAGCATGTCTCAGTATTTTTAGCTCTGGGATGTGCTGGTGCGCACACGAACTCTATAGGCATGCTCCGGGACTCGGAGGGAGCGTGGGTGCGCGCTACTGCAGCCTGACAGCTGGGCACCTCTGGAGCAGCGGGGCAGGGGAAGAGTCGGGAACCTACGGCAGCCCCAGCCCGAGTCCAAGCTCCCCAGGGCACGCGTGCAGCGAGACGGAAGCGGGGAAGAAAACACACAGCAGCCCTTACCTGTTGCTGGCGCAGGAGCATGGGGACATGGAGTGGAAGTTGGGGGGGCCCAGAGGCATGTAAGATCCAGTGGTTTGTAAGAGCGAAGGCGCCAAAGCGAAGCCGAATTCCCAAGACCCAGCTTGCCGGCGGCGCGGGGCAGGCGGCGCGCTGGCCAGGGCTCCAGTGCGCTCTGCAATATCCTGGGCTCTTTTGAGGCGGCCCACGAGATACCGGCGGCCTGGCCCCGCCCCCGGCCGCTGCTGGCCAATCGCAGCGCGTCTGGCCGCGCGTCCAGCCCGGAGACCCGCCGCGGGGAGGGGAGGGGAGGGGAGGATGCTACACCCGCCGCCCCGGGCTCTGCCAGCGGGGAGAACCTGCCGGGCTCCCACCGCCTCCAGCCTCCGAGCCCGGCCCAGGAGGCCGGCCCGGCTGGAGGAACTTGCGCCCCAGCCTGGACAGCAGCAGGTGGGAAGCTCCGCTTCCGGGCTTT
>NW_005871194.1:1876544-2163889 GCF_000147115.1 Myotis lucifugus
CCGAGCGCGTCCCCAGCGCTCCCCACCTTTCCATGCCCCCCGAATCCGCAGCAGAACCTGCGCGCCGGGCGGGAGGAGCCAAGCATTAAATGGGGACAGGGGCCGGGATCCCCGCAGATCCCGCAGGATTTAGACGCGCGCAAGTGTTGCAACTGCATAGCCGCCGGGCTCCTGCTATCCCACTGCTCGCCAGTTACTTACAAAGCGCCTCGACTTCTCCGCAGGGTGAACGACGCGTTCCCTCTCGCGTTGTCCTCCCTCAATCTCGTTCTCCACCGCCGCCTGACACGCTCTGCTGATCTAAAATCAGAGCAATTAGACAGTAATGAATTCTCTGGAACAGCAACTCCTACAGACACTCGAGCTCTGCCCTCGCACCAGCGCCTCCCAGCCCTCATTCCCAGCAACCAGGCAAGAGCGTGTAGACCCTGTAAAAAACCCATGTCGAGTTCAATGTTCACTGGATCTGCATCCTGGAACTTCGCAGATTGATCCGTGTGTGTGTGTGTGTGTGTGTGTGTGTGTGTGTGTGTGTGTGTGTATGTGTATGTCTGCCAAATAGTAGGTGCATAGTATATTTAGTGGTCTTTTCTTAACACCGAGTTTGAAACCCCTCCGTGTGTTTCATGTTAATTTCCTCAAGCGATGAAATTAACCTTTTGTGCAGCAGTTTACTCCCCTAAAAGGCCTCTTAGAGTCGCCAAACTACTTCGACAATCGAGTTCTTATTCTGGGCGGCACAGCCCGGGTGGATGTGAGCTGGGGGGAGAGGTGAAACTCCCAATTCTAGGAAAGGGTCTGTGCCCTTGCTCCCCTCCCAGCCTATATCCTCACATGGCCTCTAGGAGGCGCTGGTGAGATATGCTTAGGTTTTGCAACCATGTACTTGATCCTGTGTGAGCAAGTATGCCTCTTTTTGTAGCACTGAGCAAAACATTGAAATTAAAAGGGTGTGGACTAGGTTGTGTGTGCACGCAGTGTGACTGCTCTGATAGCCGAACACATTCCTGTTCCATTCCATTTGTTGAGATTACGCAGTACTCCAAGCTCCATTACCAACTCTCTTGCCCTTTAAAGTTCTGTAGGTGGGAATGATGGCTCACAAGGGAAGTCTACCTTATGTTTATTTATGAAGTCGTGTATTATTTATTTTTTAAAGATGTATTTTTATTGATTTCAGAGAGGAAAGGAGAAGGAGAGAGATAGAAACATCAATGATGAGAATCATTGATCAGCTGCCTCCTGCACACCCGCTACTAGGGGTCAAGCCCCACAACCCAGGCACCTGCTCTTGACTGGAATGAACCCCGGACCCTTCAGTCCGCAGGCTGACACTCTATCCACTGAGCCAAACCAGCTAGGGCAGATGTGGATTATTTTAAAAATCAGCTTCCCAATTTGAATGAAAAATGTTACCTTATTTAGCTACATAAGAAAACATGAGAGATTAAATTTTGTAACGGAAACATTGTGAATGCATGATAGCATCGATCCTATTTCTTCATTTTATAAAGGAAAAACATAAATGTGCATTTTCATCAATAAGAGCCTTTTCCCTATGTCCCTATTAGGAAAATTCTAGTGTTTCAATGCAATCAGCGTTTGGATAAATATACTTTTTGGAGTGATGTGTGATACAGATTTCTCTAGTCAGAGTACAGCTTTTTTGGCTGAATCAGTCTTTATTTAGCAAAAATCCCAATTAGTTTTGAACACCACTGCAGTTGGGTGCTGGGGTCCATCTGTGGATTAAATTTTTCCAAGGAAATGAGAATTATGCTCTTACTGAATCCCTCTATGGTAACCACCTAGGATATGAGGGCCAAATATTAGTCACAATCCTGATCTGCTGTCAGATGATGAATGGGGTGACACAGAAGGGTTGTGTTCCACTTGGAACACAGATCTTTCCTTTGTACTTAGATAGAGCTCTCCAGCCACTGGGTATAGCTTCAGCCTTCCATGATCCATATATGCAGCCCAATTTCACGATGGAAAGAGGCGAAGAACTCCTGTCATTGGCATCTACTGGGTATTAAGAACCACTTCCTCATCTTCACAGCAATAATCCATAGTAACAATACATATATGTCAGGTTGATTTGAAACGTAGATGGGTTGAGTTTGCAATCTGCTGCTATGTGGACAAGCCATCTACCATGGTATTCTTATCTATGAGAAAACAGCTTTGGCAAGTTCACGGCATTGGTAACTTTTCATCTTCATATTAGCGTCAGTCAGTGTATTGGTTGAGTGGCTACTTTGTGCTTTAGCTATGTTCTAGGTTATGATATGGGAGCCCCTAAGAGCCCCAGGAGGAGCAGTTGCTTCCCTCTAATAATTTACCTTCTCCACTTGAGCAGATAAGCAAGGCACACATGGAATCAAATGACAATATAAGGCAGCCTGTGATTAAGTGCTAAAATGGATCATGCGAAACAAAAATTCCGGAAAGTGTCTGAGGAGTGGAGTGAATGGAGTAGAATTTATGGAGGCGTCTCAGAATGGAAGACTTGATGTGTACGACATATCACCACGTGCAGTTGTGTTAAGGATGCTGAGAACATACTAGAAGGCAATCCTGTTTGTGTCCTAAAAATACCTGTTTGCCTCCAGACCTGTCTATATACGTGCATGTAATCATGTGTATAAATTCTAAGCTGCTTCTAAGAATGTCATGCATGCCACTGCCTACACAGACACTGTGTCCCCTAGAGCAGTGGGATGTCTTCCACAGGCCTTATGTGCCATTTGTCACTGGGACACGCAGTGATTATGCCTTAATTAGCTGGCATACCTGGGAATGTAACATATCACATGATGGTTTTCCTAAGTTGAAATTTGTTCGGGTGGGAATTATTTTCTCTGATGTATGCATCCTCAGTTTCTCAACAGATTGCCCCTGGAGCACTGTGTATATATTCCTAGTAGAGCTTATTTTGTTCCTCTCATGCTATCATAAGCATTTCCCCCTATATTTGTTTCTAACCATCAATAGCGACTTTTTCAAAATCCACTGCCGTGTATTATTTTTTCTTTATATCCTCATCGCCTTGCATATGGCCACATTAAAAAAAAATCAGTCTCATTAGATGTCAGTTGAATGAATAAATGAATGAAAATACCAATATTTGTGAGTATAATAGGACTTTGGAATACTGAGTCAGATTCATTTGAATAAACAAGCTATTTCATTTTGCCTGCGGTGGGTGGGCCTATCCGGGTGCAGTAAGAGCAGTGTCTCCTACATTAAATAACCCCAGACGAAGCGTGTTTAAGCCTCTGCTTGTTTTTCCTTCTCCATCAGCGACAGCCTTCACTTCTCATTTTTGCTTCCGCCAATTTGCCTCCTATCTTTCAGACTGTCACCAAAACTGTCTAATTTGCTGATTCTCATCTGCACTGGGCCGAGAAATTATGTAAGCAAGCTTGTTGAAAATGTACAGAAAGTAAAAGCAAATGGGCTCGAAGGGGCTCGAAGTGGATGCATGTCTTTGAAATAGAATGAGGAGATGCTAAATTTGCAATAACCTTGTTTTGTTTGGTTCTTTTTAGGGTGAAAACCTTCAGGATACTGGTTTACCACATCGATTTCAGCGTCTCAGAGCACTTACATGCTTCAGTTCGTGTATTTCCTATGTGAGGAAGACCTCTGGGTAAGTGAAGTGCGTGTGTTTAGATATGCCTGGGTTTATATGAACATGTACAACAAAACCACACCCTCTTCTATGGAGGAACCATTGAGTGCTTACTGTGCTCATGAATGGGGTCTTTATTTCCCATCAAATATTGTTTAAGCCAACAACAGTAAGTGGGATTGCTCCTTAAGAAGCTCACACTTCCTGAGCAGCCAAGTTTTTATTTAGTAAATTACACTGTCATGCGGCTGGAAGACTTGTCTCCCGTGGGCAAGACAGTTCCACTCTGAGCACACCACGTAAAGGACAGGTGAGTATCTGGGGCGTCTAGGGCCATGCTACAGCTCTACCTGGAAGGATAGGCTGGCCTTAGACAAAGAGAGGAAAGTAAATGAGTTGTCCCGTTGATGGTCAGCATCTGAATAAATTCATTAATAAAAGGGTATTTCAATTGAGCATTAAGTTTAGGCCAGATTTGAGACCCCTAAAACAAGCATGAGGAGTTGATGCTTTATTCTTTAGGCAGAGAGAGATCTCCAGGTGAGGCGTGGGAGGAGCATTTGTCTGATTCTCTCTTCCTTGTTGCCTCTGGCTGCAGCCCTAACATGTGATCATTTCTTCTGGGTTTTTTTTCTGTGTGTGTGTGTGATCTTCAAATGGTTTCCCAAATCCCAATTTTCATTTTTAAGGAAACGGAGACATAAAAAATATATTCCAAGAAAGCTCCTCTGTGAGTGGAAGCTGTAGGTAGGAATTCTAAGCCTGCTGGGCACAAATCCTGTGCTTCCTCCCCTGCTTTCTGCAGGAGGCTAGAGCTTTGCATAGCATGGCTGCCAGACAACTCTAGAAAGCATGGGGTAGGGCCTGAATTTTTCACAGCACCTACTAATTCCCCCAAATAATCTCTACCCCGACTATAACATATAAAGCTGGGCCTTTGGCTTTTCCTACAGGACCTAATCCCAAATGTATGGCTCCCTGTTCATGCTTCTCTGTGGGAGAGTTCCTCATGTTTTAGAAATAAATTCGATTGGCATCTGTGGATTGGATTGAATCTTTTCCTCCTTCCTTGACTACTTTGTGTGGTGCAAGCATATATCCTTCATTGATATTTAATTCCAGGCTCTTGATAAATTTGTTTTAATACTCAAAGCTCTTGTGTATATGTTACAAAGAAATAAAACGTGTATGACAATTATGCAATAATAAAATGCTGTGCTGCTGTCACCAATAACATGAATGACTAACGGTAACAGAACCAATCACATTAGACGATTATTAAAAGAAAACCCCTTATGCCATGACTCATTTTATAGGCGCTTACTGAGATATTTTAATAATTAGGCTCACGTGCAGATGTTTCTTCTCCTGCATTTGGATCTGAGTTAAATGGTCCATTTTAAATGTTAAAGAAATTCAAATGAATTAGCCCTCTAAATAAGTGTTTGAGAAAATTATTTCTATGATTTAGCAATAGAGAAATTCTGAATTTGTAACACAGACTTAAATCCTGCCACCCGTGTTTCAGCTTCTGGTCTTATCAGCAATGAAAATCTCAATTCAAAACTTGTGTTTATACCCAAATCTATTCTTTTATACGGCTGGCATGGCTGAGTCACCAGGTTTTAGCAAGGCAGGAATCAAGCCTGTAAACAATGCTGCTTTATGATGTGGTCATCAGCTCCCTGCGTGGAAACTGGAACACACGGAGACGCCTACTGTACCTGCTACACGACTCGGGGAACCAAAGTCCACTGGGAGAGCTAGCTTTCCTGTTTACCAACAGTAAATTTCTTATGCATGTAACATGCAGTAGTGCTTTTAAAAAAATCATGAAAAATGATATATCTCCCACTTGGGCAAGGCCCAAAGGTATTGCTCTTAATGTCTATTATTTTTATATAAAAAGTCAGTGTTTTTCAGTTCAGGATTAAGTGAAGGAAGGAGTATATTTAATAAATCAGTGGCAGAAAGCAGATGCAAAGTAGACATGGGCGCGCGCGCACGCACACACACACAGAGTTATATAGATTGGCTCAATGGTGACACGTCTAAAGACCTCCTAAGAGGATGAAGAGAGTTAATTTTTGAGTAGCAGTTACTTCACTCTGTGCTTAGTATTGAGATTTCCTATCTCAGTAACCTGCATTCATCATTTTGACTTTATGGTGTTTAGAGCTCAGTTATATTTTACATTATATTTGCAATTTTAAAAAAACATCTACTCACCCATCACACACACATTTCTTATGCATTAAAATGTGAAAAATGCAAAGCGGGTAATGGCAACTCTTGGTAGTTTCCAAAAGTACAATAATCTATAAAGCTCTGAGGCTAAACAGCTTCAATATTTCAGCAAAGTGCTAGCTAAAGGCACATAATATAAGGGGTTTCCTTTGAGTAGAAGATGATGAAAATGTCATTTGTATTTACTTGCTGAAGTTATCTGAACATCTACTGGGCAAAGCATCATGAGCCCAAGACTTAGGCTCCAAGGCCATACGTACAGGTTCAAAATCCAGGCAGAGTAATGGACACGTGCACGTCTGCTTAATCCTGGCCTCAGAATGAAGCAATGCTCTCCCCTAAGCCAGTGAAGCACAGAAAACAGTTGACTCCTTTCTCTGTCCTGCCTTCTCTCCTCATGCATTGCCGCCTTGCTTCATTTTTCCTCTCCATGGCCCACCCCTTATTTCAAACCCTTCAGAAAGAGGGTGGGGACCCAAACTGAGCCAATGATGCAGGCACAGTGCTCAGAACTGCATTACTGTCATAATTTAGAATTTGGTTCATTGCTGGACAGACCGCTCAGGAGCCGCGTGGTTCCAGCTCGCCGCAGGCTCTATGGAGAAACACAGCCCATCAAAGCAACAGGCCACCAAAGGCACCCAGCACATTTGAAGACACAAAACCAACCAGCACCCTGTAGGTGGCACAGTCCAGTTGGCAAAAATAAAATAAAAATCATGTTAGTATATTTTTTATTGATTTCAGAGAGGAAGGAAGAGGGAGAGAGAGATAGAAACATCAATGATGAGAGATTCATTGATCAGCTGCCTCCTGCATGCCCACAACTGGGGATTGAGCCTGCAACCTGGGAATCTAACCGTGACCTCCCGGTTCATAGGTTGATGATCAACTACTGAGCTATGCTGGCCAGGCTAAAAAAAATCATTTTTGAAATTATTTCTCCAAAAGAAAAAGCAACCTTTGTGAATTGACTTAAGGGCCGTGACATAAAACAAAACAACAACAAAAGATAGAAAAGAAAAAAAGAAAGAACCCTAGGCACTGACAGATGTCTGCTCTTTCTCCTGTCTCCACAACCCTCTTTGAGTCTCCAGAGGGGGAGGCAGCCTAACGTGCAGCCCATTTTGAGCAACGTGGGAATGGGGGACCGCCCTACAAGAGGTCTCACCCCAACTCCACTGAAGACCCCCTCTGACTGTGAAAAGTGTTTCTCACAGGAGAGCTTGAGAGCATCCAGGAGTTCATGCTCAAAGTGAATTTCATCATTTCCTCTCTGTGCAAATCCCAGGGTATTTATTTCTCTTACGTAATTTCCAGGGAGTCCGTTACACGACCCGGTCGACTCGGGGACCTTACCATCAAACAGTCACCATTGGTGAGAACAACCAAGGACTGATATATGACTGCAAAGGACCTTAACAATTCCTGGAAGGAAAAGGGTTAAGAGCCAGTAAAAACAGCATAAATTTACACATAACCTAGTGCGATTACACTTTGATTCTCTTCCTTGCAAGGAACGACAACAATGGCAACTCCATAACTAATGCTTCTGGTCTGGAAAACCTTCTCCCTGAAGGACACGTCTCACCCGCCACGGATGATCTCAACAGCCTCTGGTGAGAAAGGCCCTCTACACAGCGAGATGGACTTGCTGGTGAGCTTCCTTTCCAATGGACCTGAAAGATTCATGGCATCGTGGAAAAATAACCCAACTCTTGGGCTGAAGCGAACAGCCTTGTGTGATTGGTTTGTGATGGTCTGAGTCAAGCTGACAGGTTCTAGAGTTATAATTGCTTTGTTCCAATCTTAACTTGCTAGGAAAGGGGTGGCTTGAATATCCAGAGGACTTGGTTTCAGAAAGAATTAGGAGCAGATAAAAGCCATTACACTTACTTTAAAAAAGAAAAAGAAAACTGACCCTGGTACTATTGCCTTTCATCAAGCAATCAGGCATCATGCTCTGCCTTCTTTCTACAAAGCATAGGAAGAGGATTGTCTGAGCAAAGGGAAGATGGAGGACATGCACTTGTTGTCCTGTAAAAATCGATGCCCCGTCGGGTGAGTGAGGCAGATGCCTCAGTCCTCTCTGTCCTCACCCTGCAATGGAGGCTTCTCCAGATGAGCAAGCTAGTTGTCAATGGAGCTGGCAGGAAGGGTTCAGTTGGGGCAACAGGAAGTGGGCAGAATCAGAGCCTCTCCCCCTCCCCCACTCAGATCCCATGACGAACCAACAGCCCCCTTTCCTTTTTTTCCTCTTTTCCCTTTCTCCTCAAGAAATTTCCCACCAGTTGGAGAGCAAGGACATCAGCTGTCACACTGATGAGAGAAGTTGCACTTCTGCCCTTGGCTGTGGCCGTGTCTTCGCCTGTAGAACCCACTAGTGCTGGAAGGGCCTGCAGCAGCTGCTGCGGCAATGTCCCGCCAAAGGCCCCCCACTGCTGTCCTTTTCTCCTCTTCCTTAATGTCTGATCACAAACTCCTCAAGGTAAACCTCTTTCTGCTTCCTGGCCTCGGAGCTCAAATATCTAGATCACTAGGACCAGAAGAGCTGGTCTTGGGCCTTTTGAGGACTACTGATTGTATTAAACGTTCTGATGAAGAACAGAACGAAAACGAAAAAGGCAGCAGCCCAGGAAAAGAACAGACACTTAGAGATGGCATCACTGGGAGATTGTTTTTCCAAAAATCAATTCTTCAGAAAACTCACTGCTTTGTGTGGAGTAACTTCCCCGGCACCACAGACAGCCACCTCTGAAATGAGTTCTCCCAACGTATCCCATTCCTTTTGTGCATGAAAAACAATAGAGGGCTGAGCAGGTTTGATGGGAAAGTATCTGCATGGAGAAAATGACCCAGAGCAGAGATATATGTTTTGTAGGTGAATATCCTTATTATACAAGAGCCATGGAAAAGAAAGCCTGTTTCTGAAACCTGGGCTGATTTGGCTCAGTGGTTGAGCATCAATCTATGAACCAGGAGGTTTTGGTTCGATTCCTGGTCAGGGTACATGCTCAGGTTGTGGGCTCTATCCCCAGTAGGGAGCGTGCAGGAGGCAGCAGGTCAATGATTCTCTCTCATCATTGATGTTTCTTTCTTTCTCTCCCTCTCCCTTCCTCTCTGAAATCAATTAAAAAGTATTTAAAACCTGGGCCTTTCTGATATTTTATATCAAGGATGTCACTTTCTCCATGGTTCCAGGTCAGTGGTCTACAGACCACAGCTCTCAGGCCAAACCTGGCTCACCATCTACACAACTCATGAGTGTTTTTAGACTTTTAAATGTTGGGAGATGAAGGAAGAATAATATTTGGTGACACTTGACCATTTTATACAATTCAAATTCTATATTCATAAAGTTTTATTAGAACAGAGCCATGCTCATTTGGTTTGATAGTCCCTGTTTTTGTGCTATAGGGACAGAGTTGAGTGGATGAGAAAAAGATCATATGTGGCCCTCAAAACCCCAAACATTTACTATCTGGCCCTTTAGAAGTAAGTTTGTTCACCACTGGCCCAGAATAATGATATGGAACATAAGGCCGAATTGAATAAAAAGAGTGTGAATGCTATTCCTCATCTGCGATTCTAGTCGGCTGAATACATTAAATGTGCTTCCATAGAGAACAATTAGTCATTCAAACCATGTGGCATATGTGGGTAAATGTTCAGGATTGCCTCCAGGACTCAGTTAAATAGAAACACAACAGGGGGGAATCAAATATAAAGATGGATGGGGTTTATAAAATAATAAGTGACTGTATTTCATGAGACATTTTTGGAAAAAATTCATCAAACATTAAAAAGAAATAAGCCAGCTCATTCATTTTGGTGGAATTTTGAGTTTCAGAATCTAATGAAATGGAAATGGTGATATTAATGACCTCAAACAATACAGGATTTCCCCAATGCTCTCTATTTAGTATTAAAATTTTTTATTTGAAAAGGAATTTTAGTAATCTTTGGGGTTAAATATTCATCAAAAATCCATGGAAACATTAATTCTCTTCTTTATCCTGTTTTTTATTTTACAAACATGGAAGAGAGAGTTGAACACAGTCTTCCTTCAGGTTCCACCCAGAGTTATTTTTCTGTTTATCTCTGGCCAAGCTAAAAGGGCAGAAATTTTACCTCATTTTATTGGCCCTTTTAACAATTTGATCTACTAGAAATCAAGGTGTTATAATCAATTTTAAAAACTTCTGCATGAATGTGAGTCCTCTGGGAGTTATATAATTTAAATAATTATGATATAAATATAGTTCAATGAGTTATTACATAGTTCTCCATGCCCTGGGTGGTTTCAGTACTATGGCCTTTAACAGGACATAATTGTATTATTTCTCCTGTTTGTTTTTCCATGGTTACTTTAATCTGATGATCTCCAAAGTTTGATCTAAAAGCGGTGTTACTATTCCTAATATTATTATCCTCATTATCATTGTCATTTTCGTAACAGGGAATGCTAGGCTAGAGACCACAACTTTCTTTCTTCACAGCCAATAATTGCATATGAATTTAAAAGCAAATGACAATGTCTTGTCTTTTCATCACAATGTTCATAGAGGAATACAGAGCTCCTTCATTCAGGCTCCTGGAAAGATGAAGTATACTCGCAGCTATCCCTTCCAAACATCAGAAAACCAGAAGATAGTGCATTTTAATACTTTCAAGAGTGTTCCCTTGGTAAGTATTTGTAAAGAACCATACCCACAAGTGTTCCTGAGCCTCCCTGCTGCTTACATAACAGTTAACAAACATCAACAATTTACTGCAGCCATCTGATAAAGAGCAACTCTACGATAAACTAAATATAAATTCATTCCCTACTCGAATAGTATTACTATCGCATCTACAGCAACAAACACAAAATACGCATTCAATTCAAGTTGACTTGCATCCTTATTCATCAGTCAATCCTGTGAGGCCTGCCCACACACAGCTTCCCGAGCAGGACCCTAACATGAAGGGTGCCTCCAAGCCTCTACCTGTGTCTGCTGCTTCCTCCTGTGTCTGTGCTCGGTGTCACCCTGCCCTCCCTTGCAGACCAGTTGCCATCCCTTCTCAACTATTCCAGGACGCTACTTCTTTAATTAGCCCCTCCCTCCTACATTGTCTATTTTCTCCTCTCTATGGGATCATTCCCATCTGTTCATAAAACATGCTGAACTACCTCCCACTTACAAAAGAAAGAAAGAAATGCAGAAAAAGAAAGAAAAGAAAAGGAAAGCTTGACCCCATATCTCCCTCCGGCTATTACCGCTTCATGTATCTTCTCCCCTTTATATCAAAACGTTTCAAAAGGTGTCACTACTTTCTCACCTCTCATGCTCCTTCTCTCTGACCTCCCTGAGTGGGCATGGACCCCAGGCATTCACTCCAAAGGCTTCCATGCTGAGTCCCACAGGCATCTCTGTTCGCGCTCCCAGGGCCTCCGAGCGGCTCCTGGAGGCCCGTGACCTCTTGGGCCACTTCCTTTCCTTGGCTGGTAAGTAGCCACTCTTCCCGTCTTTCCTCAGGCCTCGCAGACATCTCGCTCCTTCTCGTCCCCCTCTGATGAGTTTCCTACGTCTCAGCCTCACCACGTGGCAGTGTCCCCAGCTCTAGGACCACGTTTTCACGTCTCCATCCAATCCCTGGCAGATCCCATGCAAACCTGCACCGGTAAAGGCATAGGTATGCACAGGGCCTCCAATCTTACAGCCTCAGGCCCGACCTTCTGTCCTGCCGCAAACTCACATGTACAACGTCCTACTTCTCCCCCCACCCGAGTATCCAATAAGCATCTGAAACACACTCCGGCCAACACAGAATTCTTGATTTCACTATTTCCCCAAACTCTGAAACTTCTTTGTGTGCCAGGGTCTTCGCACTGGCTCCGAACTCTATTTCCCAGGTACCCACATGGTGTCCCTTCTCTCTCCTGGGTCTAGAACATTCTCTTCTAATATCCCGAGCACATGTTTCCTCCAGCCACAGGCCTTTCCTGACCACCCTCGCTGAAAGGGCACCATCGCTCTGGGCCCGGACCACGCCTCTAGTTCCCGTCAGAGCACTCAGCTGCGCCTGTCCTTACGTTCTGCATTTGTTTATTTGCTTCCTCTCGCCCCTCTTACATTGGAAGTCCAAGAGGGAAAGGTCATTTTTCTGTTTAGTTCGTTATGGCCCACACAATGTCTAGGAATGGAGCCCAAATATGAATACATGAATTAATGAATTTTAGAAATATCAGGTACTGCAACTGAAAACTCTTATTTCACTGAATGCATTAATTCTAGTTTGGGCAAATAGACTAACAAACTAACAGGCAAGAAAGGCAGGAAGGGAGGAAGGGAGGAAAGAAGGGAGGAAGGGAGGAAGGGAGGGAGGAAGGGAGGGAGGAAGGATTAGACAGGAAAATAAAGCCATGGCTTGGAAGGAGAATTATTGTTCACGGCAATAAACTCTGGGTATAGATGCATAAGCAGTAAATGTGGATTGATGAATGGGTTCTACTATTTAATTATGTGAATATAGGCAAATGTTTTCTGATTCTTAGCATTTCATTAATAAAGTGGTTAGAAGAAGTACACGGGAGGTTTTCCTGTTTTAAATCTATGAGCTACATCTCTCATTTGTAGTGACATTATACCTCTAAATGAGACAATATGGGGACATCCTATGAGAACATCTTGTGACAAATATTAAGAATGGATACCTTTTTCAGACAATAAAAATAAAGATGGGTACCACGTACTGGCCATTACTCTGTGCTAAGGACTGTCTTAAGTATTTTTACTTGTAATGTGTCATTTAATTGTGACCATGTTATGAGGTAAGTACCTTTACCCCTATTTAACAGATAAGGAAACAGGCTGAGAAGTTTGAGCAGCTGGCCCATGGGGACACCACCAGACACCCACAGAGCTAGGATTCAAATCTATGTCCTTGGACTGCCTAGTTTCTGTCTAATTAAATTAAAGAGTGTAACAGAGAGATACAAAGAGAAAGACAGGGAGACTGATACACAGAGAAGGAGAATAAGAAATAGAAAGAGACTGAGAGAGATAGAGAAATTGTCATATTAGAGACAAACAGAGACCAAGAAATGGATGAAGAGACTCAGCACCAACTCTAGCTTGGCAATAGCTCTGTGAGAACGTATTACTCTCTCCTTCTTTACGCACACACATCCTTACTGGAACTCCATTTTTTCCTAAGACCTTCATCCCTGGTTAAAACTATATCTTTGAGCAAATGAGCCCTGATAATATAAAATAGTGGCCATTCAATTCCTGAATTTGTTACTAACTATGTATTTAGTCCCTAGCAGACGGAACTCGGTGGGAAGGTGGCCAATCCCATCTTTCTCTGTTCCTTACATCTGGATGCTGACATAAGTGGAATTTAGGAAACAGGAAAGTCCTTTAAACAAATATCACAACCCCTTGAAATGCATAAAAACTCTGAGATTATCATGCACATAGTTACCAAGCAAGTCTTTGCTTCTTATTAAAATCTTGTTTATTAAGCTGCTTCTGTACCAGTATATGCATTAATGTGATTATTCTGATACAGTAATTAATACCTACGTTCTGGCAGTTTTCTCTTGCTATAAATAGATTGCAGGATCTCAATGAACATGATCCAGATGATCATGTCTATATTTGTGGATAGAGAATAGCCACCCAAATGAACTCCAATTCCATCTTCTAAATATATATTCCATGTGGAGGTAGCAAAGGAAAAATCCAGTCCATGGAATCCATACTTAGACCACTGGCACTTGCTGCTTTTCAGGGGGAGCTATGTTCTGACTTGAGTGGTACCCATTGTCTTTCATTCAGAGGCCTTCCTGGCAATGTGATTCCCAAGTTATTCTTCCCAACAGCATCCCATAGAAGTGGGGCAGGAATGAAAACGCACTGGATTTACTTCATGGAAAAAAACATGTGTTCCCTTGTGACCACAAGGTGGCACAATGGTGACCAAGAATACTCAGCCTTCTCGTAGAATTACAATTACCAGAGGCGTTTACATAATGGTTGCTATTAATAGTTGTTATTATTATCATTACGGTATTTCATAAAGGCCGACATATCGCCCTGGCGTTTGGTGAAAGATAAAAAGGGCTTTGTTTACTTTGTGAGCTCTTCTGCCTGCAACATCATTACTATTTTGCTCTCACCGGATTCCCAGTCTCAGAAAGGACAAGTAGGTGTGCACATCCTTCATTTTATTTTTAAATAATTTTATTGATTTCAGAGAGGAAGGGAGAGGGAGAGAGAGAGAAACATCAATGATGAGAGAGAATCGTTGATGGGCTGCCTCCTGCACACCCCACACTGGGGATCAAGCCCACAACCTGGGCATGTGCTCTGACCCGGAATCAAACCATGACCTCCTGGTTCATAGGTCGATGCTCAACTACTGAGCCCTTCTGGCCCGGAATCCTTCATTTTATTTATTGCCCAAAGTTTTAAAAACAAAGAGCAATAACTTGGATAGTACGTTACATTTCTGGAAGAGGATAAACAAAACTTTATATTGTTCAATGGATCTGATGTCGCTCAGATCCATGATTTCATGCCTGGTCTCATTCTCCTCTGTAATATCAGAATAAAGAAGCCATTCTGGAAATGTCGGCCTACGGTGAAAGTTCAGATTTGTTATTTGCAAAGTGCTCTTTCCTGAGTCTCACAAAAGACATGCTATTGGGAAGGGTATCCGGAATATTCCAACGTGCTGTCCACTTATTTATGATTGTTTGGTATTAGACCATCTCTCTCCGGCTCAGGGGACTAAGAGACCACAGGTGTCTGGGAATCCAAGTCCTACAATCTCAGTCAGTTATACTTATGGGGCAGATCTAAAAAGCAGTCACTTCCCCCCAAATGGAAAGAAAACACAGGCTGGCCAGGTACAGTCGTTCAAGCTGCTCACTGCACAAGTCACCGATTTGAAGATGCAACACACAGGTTGAGTAGCACCTTGACCACACACCCTCCCCACAACTCGCATGGATGAAGCGTCTGCCATTTCATACAATCTAATAGCATCTTTGGTGTCCTTTGCTAGTTTGTCTTAAATGTAGGCCGCCCTCGTCAGAATGTTACTGCTCTTCTTTAGTTACCACATTGTTCTTGCCCTTACTTGCTTCCGGCCACTGTTAACTACAAAGGAAACATTTCATCTTTTTAAAAAATCAGACTTGTGTCATTTTTAACGCTCCTGTTTCAAATAGGTCCGATGTGAGAAAAGAATAGTAAAAAAAAAACAACAACAACAATCCTGTAAACCAAGTTCAGCAGATATTATTCTAAATGAACTGTGGGTTCACTATCATGGGAGCATATAATGTACATCGCAGTTAGCTATGCATTAAAGAAGAATTTTAAAAGAAGCAGAAAATAACATGAAATTAGGACTTTCCTGTTAAATTCAGGGAGCACCATAATCATGAGAATAGGAAAGATTACAGTAAATTACATATGCTAATGAAAAAAATTCTTAGAATGCCAACAAGAAACCAAAATAGAATCAGGACTAAAGGCAGAGTGAGGGGAAAATCATTGCATTTTATGGCTGCGAGGAATCATGAAGTAATTTAAAGCAACATCCAGACTGCACGTGGTTGGAAACAGTGGACCAGAGAGGCTGAGTAATTTTCCGAAATCCCCCAGCTCATTAGTGGCAGTGCTGGGACTAGAATCAATTACTCTTGGCTCTTAGGAGCAGGAAGAGAAAACACTTAGAAAATTGACTTCAAACATCAGGATGAAAGCATGACTATTTAGGAAATAAATAAGTTTGTGATAATTAGTAGAGGATTATTATCCTATAGCTAATAATGCCTTTGCATTCAGATTCCTTTGAAACAGCTATTATTAGTGACATATAGAAGGAAAACAGGTAAAACAGGTAATAATTATTGAGCAACTCCTATGTGCCTTACTGGCCAGATAGTTATGTGTATGTGTGTGTATATGTAACTCCACACACGTACGGCCCGCCCTCCATATCCACGGGTTCCATGTACAGGGATTCAATTGACCACCAGTAGAAAACACTCAGAAAAGAATTTGTTACACTGTTGCTGATGTGTACTCTGTAGTTAGGCCTTTTGTGGCTGCATCTGTACTAAGCATGTACAGACTTTTTTCTTGTCATTACGACCTAAACAGTACAGTATAACAGCTATTTACACAGCATTTATATTGCATTAGATATTATAAGTAATGTAGAAATGACTTAAAGTATATGGAAAGATGTGCATAGGTTATATGCAAACACGATACCATCTATATATATAAAAGCCTAAGCAACCGGAACAACTGGAATGACCAGAATAACAGGAACAACCGGTCACTATGACACGCACTGACCACCTGGGGGCAGACACTCAACACAGGAGCTGCCCCCTGGTGGTCAGTGTGCTCCCACAACCAACCTCCCCCAGCCGGCCAACCTCCCGAAGTCCCTCACCCCCGGCTGGCAGGCCCTGATTGCCCAATTGGGGCCAGGCCCTGGGCTGGGACAGGGAACTGGGGGTGGGTGGCAGCGGACACAGCCCCTTTCCCAGGGGGGCCAAGGGCCGGCTCCCTCCTCGAGGTCAGCGGCCAACCTCCCGTGCCCCGTCCCTCCCCCTGGCTGGCCCAGATCAGCCCACCGCCCTCCCGCCTCAGTGGTGGCGTGGCGGTGAGGGAAGGAGGAGGGGGTAGGGGGGAACCACGCAGTGGTGGAGCGCCAATGGTGGTGGTGGCGGCCAGCGTCCACTCCTTCTGCGCCCCGCCCAGTAACCATCGCCTCCTCTTTGGCCTGGTCCTGATCGGCCTGGCCCCGATCGGCCCTGATCACCGGCCCAGCCTAGGGACCCCCACCCCTGCACGAATTTTGTGCACCGAGCCCCTAGTATTCTATAAGGGACTTGAGCATCCTTGGATTTGGGTATTTTAGGGGTGGGGGTCGGGTCCTGGAAACAATCCCTTGTGGGTATTCTGGGATAGCCCTCAAGATAAATATCATCTCCTTGAAAAAACTGAGTCTCAGTGACAATGACAAAATTGCTCAAGTTCACACAGTTGCCAAAAGGCACACGCAGAATCTGAATCCACTTCTGTCTGAGTTGAAGACCCTGCTCACACAAAAGCCCTCCCGCTGTGTGCCATAGAGTAGAGAAAAAGGATTGTCCCTCCCTCATCCAGATATCCACAGGCCTGTTCTCTGGCACATGGAGTGAGGCTCTGAGCCTCCGGGTGGCTTGCAGGCACCTCACAGACCAACAGCCAGCAGCAGTCGGTTGGGGTTGTGCTGGGCCATGCCTGGCTAATGAGCCTGCTCCTCCCAGGACCCCTGTAATCTGCCGGAACATGTTGAGAAGTTTGCATAGAGTGCATGGTATTCGGACAGAAAGTAGTGAAATCGTTTCTGAAACAGCTTGAATGCCCACTGGGTCGTTCACAAGGGGGGTCGCCTGTACAGCACGCAATCTGGTTCCTTTTGGTTTGCTACTAGTCACTAAGCCTCCGCATCTCTGAGCAAAGTAGCAGTTTGGTTCCCTAAGCACCGTTTTCCTAATCCTGATGCCTCGTGCAATGGAGAGGAAGTGTGGTTTACATAACCCAACGTGGTTTTGATAAGAGAGTACACAAATCATTTGCATTCAGATGGGAATAATTTATATTTCTTCTACCCAATGATTGCTCTTTTTAATCCCCTCCTCCCCCACCTTTTTCTTTTTGCTTCAGTCAATGTTCAAAGTTATGGAATGTTAATTAATGATCAAAACACTAAAAGGGATGCTGAGTTTGCTGCTGGTGATAATACCGTACCCTTTCTTAGGCCTCATTATGTGCCTGGTACTTACTGTTCAAGCACTTTGCAAATATCACTTGCCTTAACCTTATAACAACTCTGGTGGTGGTGGTACTGTTCTGTTCCTCACTTCACAGTTGAAAAAACTGGGGCATAGAGGTTGAGTAAATTGCCCAAAGTCACATAGGAAGAAAAGAGTAGAAATAGGAGCCAAGCCCAGGCAGTCTGGTTTTAAGCTGCTCTCACAATCGCAACTTCATACAACGAGAAAAACTCCAGACAGGAGCACTGAGAATCAGAAAGGCCAGCTGAGTTGCTCCAGGTTGCACAGTGCGGCTGTGGTCAGCACGGGTCTGTGGGACTGTCTCGGGTATAGTTCCTGTCCTTGCAGGTCCTGCCTCAAGCATGGACCACGTGCATTAAGGGTTGAAAAGCCCCGTTACTCATGGTGTTGGCCGGTTCCGAGCCTGGCCCTGCGGAGGACTGAATGTTCCTGCTCCGCAGGTGAGAGGCTTGGGGGCGGTGATCACCAGGCATGAAGCACTGCCCTGAGAAAGGGGGAGCCTTTTTCTTTTTTAAATATATTTTATTGATTTTTTACAGAAAGGAAGGGAGAGGGATAGAGAGTTAGAAACATCGATGAGAGAGAAATATCGATCAGCTGCCTCCTGCACGCCCCCTACTGGGGATGTGCCTGCAACCCAGGTACATGCCCTTGACCGGAATCGAACCAGGGACCTTTCAGTCCGCAGGCTGACGCTCTATCCACTGAGCCAAACCAGTTAGGGCGGGAAGCCTTTTCTTTTGAATTCAATCATTTTTGTTCACATTTTGGATGAGATGCTCCTCACTGGTCATTGCTCTTAACAGCTCATTCCACATTTACTTTTCCTTGCCCGCACACCAGCCTCTCTAAATAATGACAAATTAACAGTTCAGCTCAGAAAGCACGTTTACAAAACAACAGGCTTTTATTTCATAGCGGGTCTTGGAGTGATCACTTTTCCCAATGAGTGACTGCAGCATGAAAACATCTCAACCTTATGGTCAGTGGTGGTTCCAGGTCCTGGGCTCTAGGCTATCCCTCCACAGCTGTGTCCCTGTGGGCACCTAACTCCTCTACGTTGGAGGGGTCCGCATATGTAAAATGAAATCTGGCTACATGACTTAATGTTTGAAGACATAATCATCTTTGGTTCTGGAATGGGCTAGCTCTTTCCTTACCCTGGTCCCCAGGGCTAGTCTCCATCCCCTCCCCCACCCCCCTCCCCCAGGCAAACTGGTATCCGATAAAATCAACAGGTAGCACAAAAAATAATTGCTCTGAAACATGTGCTTCTAATTCAAATAAAGAGTCTTTACCCACAGTGCACAGGGCGCGTGACCCAAGCATTTTATGTGGACGTTGGAAGGTTTCTGGTAACTTTCTGCAAAGAAGTTTTCTCAAGGTCTGAGCCTCTGGAGGCTCGTTCTGTCTCAAGTTCAAGTTACTTAGATAGTGATTAAGGCTGGTCGATAGCCCCCGTGGTAAATGATAGCACAGAGAAAAAGCATGCTGGGGCTATGTAATTTAGCAAGACCCAATCTAGCTGTTTGGGTTTTCATCCCCCGGGCGCGCTGAAAGCTCTCAATGACTAACCTGTTCCCCTGCCGCCCGCACAGGCGCCCAAGTTTCCAGGGACGCCCCGACCTCGGCGATTGCCCAGCTCGGGTTTCCTTATTTATTTAGAATCCCCTCAGTCTCAGCCCAGCTGCTTTTTCGTGGGACGACAGACTTGAGATCCAGCATTTATAAAACAGCATAAATCAATGAGACCCAATAGTAAGAGGCCATCACTGATTTATTTGTCTATTTTCCCTGCTAGGGACTCAGCAACGAAGTCTATTGAACTTGGAAACATGTAGCCATGTTGAGATTAAGTCTCCAAACTCAACACAAAAGATGCCCAACATTCCCCGGGAAGGAGCGCGGTGCGGGGTGACGTGACGGGGCAAGATGCCAGCTGTCCCCAGCCGGATCTCAGGACCTGACCGCAGCGCTGCCAGAGGGCTGCACGGAGTGGCTTTGGGACACGGCGCCGCGCAAGAACGTGGGAATTCACTCGGACATAACGTCTTCTTCCCGGAGAGAAGCTGCAAAGCCACGCAGGCCAAGGGTGGTTTCCTGGCAACGCTGTGATTTTTGTCTCTTCAGGAAGAGGGGGTCGGAGACCCTGCTTGCCCTCCGGCCACAGATTGATCTGAACTGAGTCCCTAGGACAAGCTTTCGTTTTCAAAGGCCTCAAGTCCAGGAGACCCTTTGCAGAGAATTTGGCAAGCGCCTCCCTGCTGCTCCGTGTGTGTGTGTGTGTGTGTGTGTGTGTGTGTGTGTGTGTGAGAGAGAGAGAGAGAGAGAGAGAGAGAGAGAGATCCCCACGGGCATTTCGGGGGTGGGGGGTAGGGCAAGGCAAAGTTATTTTCTCTGGCAAATGGGTCATGCTGCTCTTTTAAAAGTGAAAGGGAGAAAGAGGCCGCACCAAATTTAGCACTGAGGCAGGGCCTGTGATTTATAGAGGAGCGAGGGTGTGCACGGGCGGTTTCTAGAAGCCCAAAGGCAAAGCTTATATAAAATACATACACACACAGGGTCTGGTACACACGCCTTGCAGAACACAGAGAGCAGAAGAATCCATGCTCAGAGTGGAGAGAGCTAAGAGCATCTTTTACGCTGGGTGGACTTCGTGCCCAATCTTTCAAATAGGCGCGGCCCAGGGAGTCCACTGTGCACAAACCCTGGCCAACTCAGAAGAAATGAAAGACAAGCATTTCAAGGGCAGGCCTAGGTTCCTTGGTATGTATTTGTACAACTGAATACGGTGACGCGATGGGTCTCCATAGGGCAGGGGTGGGCAAACTTTTTGACTCGAGGGCCACAATGGGTTCTTAAACTGGACCGGAGGGCCGGAACAAAAGCATGGATGGAGTGTTTGTGTGAACTAATATAAATTCAAAGTAAACATCATTACATAAAAGGGTACGGTCTTTTTTTTTAAGTTTTATTCATTTCAAACGGGCCGGATCCGGCCCACGGGCCGTAGTTTGCACACGGCTGCCCTAGGGGGTAGGAGACACAGGAGACACAGTCCCAGCACAGTTCTGCTTTTGAGCCTGAGTCTCCGTGGATTTCAGATCCTTGGCCCCAGTCCGTCCCAGGAAGACACGGAATATCACTGGGGGGAGAAGAGCACGGGGGGAGGGGGGGTTGGGGGAATAAAGGGCAGCAGGCCTGGTCAGGCCTTTGATGGAAGTCACTCAGCCATCAGTGTCTCGGAGGGAGTTCCCAGCCAATACTCTCTTTTGTGTTTGTTTTACAACAGTGGTGTTTCCTAAACTGCCCAGAAAAGAAGTGGCTTCCGCAGACAACATGTCCGTCATCTTTTCCTCACCAGCCTCTGTTCCCTGCGTAACTGCCTTTAGACCAGCGGCTCGCCGTGCCAGTGGATAGTCATACTCCCTCTCACGCGTGCAGGGGGAATATGCAACTGGGCTGCTCCCCTTCCTCCTTCCTCAGTGTCCCCTGGAAGGCGTGTTCTTCATTCTCATTCTCACAAGAGGGTGGCAGGAGCTTCAACTACCACGTGTGAGGTTCGGAAGGAGGCACGCAGCGGGTAGAGGGCACGTGCCCGCTAAGCCAGCTTTTCTGGAAGGTCACATCCGGAGTTCTGCTGACATCTCCTGGGCCAGAAACCCCCCACATCAGCACCAGCCCCTCCCCCAGCCCCCCCAACTGCAAGGGAGACTGGAGAACATCACTTTTTTTTTTTTAAACCTGGACACATTGTGGTCCCCATTGGGACGTTGTTAGAAAGAATCAAGAATGAGATATTTGATGACCTGGACATTTAAACGATCCACCCGCCTTTCGGTCATGGGGATTAGGTGTGTATGTGCCAAGCACCTCCCAGAGCTTGCTGAGCTGGAAGTCCGCCAGCTCCCTCCCTATGCTCCCTCCTCCCTCCCTGTGCTCCCTCGCTTGCTTGCTCAGTGGGGACCTGTACAAGGTGGGGCCGTGCCCTCCCTCGCTTGCTTGCTCAGTGGGGACCTGTACAAGGTGGGGCCGTGCCCTGATGTCCCAGCTGGTGGCCCCCCTAAGTTCACTGAGTGATTTCATCTTGAGGGAGAAAGGAAGAAAACACATTTGACCTCCTTCTCATCCTTGACTCAGGATCTGAAGCTAGAAATGCCCTTTTTTTTAAGCTTCTGTGAGCATCACTGTATTGGGGGAGTTTTCTTAGGCGATGAAGCACAACCACAATTTACGAGTCTGTAGTACTAGTATAAATCATGACAATGCAGAGAAATGCCACTTTGCAGGGAGCCTTCTTGCAATGCTGACAGAAGCACCTAATTGTAATGCGGATGTAGCTATTGCACCAGCTGGTCCAACCCCAGAGAGATGGTTGGTAATTGCAGGCTTTCTCATCCTACGTGACAACAGTGCCACTGTGGGTGCTGCACCAAGGCGGACACAGCGGCAGGGTCTATGCCACCCGAACACAGGCAGGGGCGCACACTTTCTGCGTTTTGAGATCTTTATTGCTGAGTAACTCATCAGGGTGTCGAAGCATGTGATACATTTCAACAGAAAATCAGAGATAAATATTACAGGGGAATGCCTAGCTTACATTCTGTTCTGGGTAAGAGAATTTGACAAGTGAGTGTACGTATTGAGCGCTGATGTCTCCATTCTGATCCTCACAAAGTGAGGTCGTGGGTCGATGGGGTCCAGGAAGCAAAGGAAAGTGAAAGGAAACTAGATCACAGCTGCAAAACCCAAATCGAGACGCCCGTGCGAGGGAAAACGCGCCTGCGTTCCTGGGGCCAGGCAGAAAGCGCGTATCACCAATGCTAAGCTTGCAACTCGTGACCCCAACAACTCTCTTATCCATAAAACAGGAATAAGAGATGTGCACATGTTCAGTTAAAAAGATAAATTTGTTGCTCACAGGCAAAAGAAAGAGGGAAAGGAAAAAAGGAAGGGAGGGAAGGGGAGGAGAAAGGAGAAAGGAAAAAGGCAAAAAGGAAAAAAAAAAGAACACCATTTTATAAACCTATGTATTTTACTTTGATTGGTCATCTTGGAGTATGTGATTCAGATCAAGTTACTTGTGTGCTTTAATTTAAATAGAGGGAGACTGAGAGAAGGAGAGTCCCCAGAAAAAGTCAAAACTATGTGCGTGTATATTTATATTTAAATAAAATAAACCAATAAAAAACTGTGGCATATACTGATAGCCCACTCGGAAATCATGTTAAGAAAACATGCAGATAATTCTGAACGTAGCTAATAACTCTTCAGTTTATGGAGCAAAGTGATTCTTCATCGTAGTGATTGAATTTGTGTTTAAAGTAATTATGGAAATAGAGTATCCAGACATAGCTCATGTCCTCAAGTGTAAGCTATGGGACAGCCCTCAGCTTCTCCATTTTAAAATGTGCATTAAATCACTTTAATTACGTTTCACAAAAATCTTCCATTTAAATGATTCTTCTAAATTTGATGGAAAAATTTCTCAAAATCCGAAGTTCAAGTTTTGTCAAGTGACCAAGACAGGCAGCATACATAACTGCTTCCTGGTACAAATAAATACCTTACCCCATCTCCCCCCACAACCCCCCCACCCCCCGCCCCAGGAAAGCTGCAGTCCTTCAGGGCGCTGCTGAACAGGTTTTCTCCCAGAGCCTGAGAATGTTCCTCGCAGTCCAGGCCCTCACCCTCTCTCTGTGAGCCTGCTCCCTCCCTAGTCCTTGGAGAAGGTAGGAGAAAGCCCCCTTGTCAGAAAGCGCTTCCTTATCTCTGCCCTTCCTGGCTGGAGTCAAGCGGGGCATTTGAGGGAGAAATACTGCTCTGAATAACGCCATTGACTTCTGCCTCATGGTTGGAGGAAAAACAGCCCGGCACTCACTGGACATTACCTGGGCAAGTGGCTGTGGAGAAATGTCTGAGTTGGTGGCACTGCCTATTCCTCACAGCCGCTACCTCCTCCTGTGGATGCCAAGACACACTGGGGGGCAAACAGAGGGACTCCATCGGGAAAGCTGATGCCACAGTTAAATATCTCAACATGACAATCTACTAAATGCGTGCCTTGCATGGGTCTTGGTTAGATGATACGATGTCTTCACACTATGAATTATGATATATGAAATATTATTATTATTGATACTGGTTGCCTATTCTATTTTTATTTATTCCAGTATCCTTACCTTTCACCTTTCTCCCCCAATGGAATATTATACCTCCAATTGAAGATGCAAGTATATGGAATCATAAAAGGAGATGAAACTTACATTAATCAATTGACGCGTAGTAGCATCCCTAATACAAAATGTGCTAGCAAAAGAAAATTGATTGGATACTACATAATTTTTATTATCTTTCATCAAGTTTAACCTGCTCTTATAATCAGCATGAAACACAGCTATAATGTTCTTGTAAAGCCCTGTTTTATAACTACTTGCCTTAAGGTGATTGGCTAGAGAGCAAAAGGATGGAGTGGAATTACGATGTGGGACTACATTTGGGATTCCACGGAGATTCTGTTTAAAGTCAGGAGAGCTTTCTGGTAAGGGGCTTCCTTACACTCATCCAGGGCAGAGCTGGGGGTCTCCTCGGGGCTTTCGCAGCTACTGACAATGGCGACGGCACTAAATGACCTTCTCCTGACCTTGGTGTCCGACAGGCCGGATCCTCGGCCTCCGGAGGCCTTTTCCATGTTGTGGAGCTGCTGGTCCTTCCAGTCCAGTTGTTTGGCACTGCAGAAGGGGGCGTAGACCTCCACGCTCCCCTCGAACTGCAAGCAGTTCACTTTGTAGTACTTTCTCTTCACCTCCAAGACATCGTTGAACCTGTGACCCCAGAGAATCTCCCGGGGGATGTAGGAACTTCGGGATTGGTGGGAGGTCCCTGTGGAATCGCCTGTGTAGATGAATGTCACCAAAATCTCAAAGTTGTCCTTGGTCACTGCCTTCCGGTCCAGGGAGTACAGAGGGCTCTCATGGTCGATTTCATGAACAATGGTGACCGGCGTGACGAGGATAATCTGGTCATTGACCAACTTGAGGTCTTTGAAGGCCATTGTCATGCGGCCCTCGCTGTCTTCTGTGTAGCGGAGCAGCTGGGCCCGCACCGTGCCTTCCACCACGTGGTTGGGCCGGAAGTCCCCGATCCGCCACATGAGGCAGAGTTTCCCATCTCTCATGCCGATGAGGGCGAAGTAGCTGAAGCGGATGGTTTGGGCTCTCTTCCGGGCCGTTGCCATCTTGGCCAAGGCCGCTCCGATGATGAAGGTATTGATGATGCAGCTGAGGATGGACTGGAGGATGACGGTGAGCACGGCCACCGAGCACTCCTCGGTGACACAGCGGTAGCCGTAGCCGATGGTGGTCTGGGTCTCCAGGGAGAATAAAAAGGCACCTGTGAAAGAATGGACGTTGTCAACACAGGGCGTGATGTCTGGGTTATTCAACAGGTCTCCGTGGTGAAAGGCGATCAGCCAAAAGATGGAGCCAAAGATCAGCCAGGAGAGGATGTAAGACAAGGAGAAGATGACGAACATGTGGCGCCACTTGGTGTCGACCAGGGTGGTGAAGATGTCCACCACGTAGCTCCCCCACTCCCCGAAGATGTGCTTGAAGTACACGTTGCAGCTGCCGTCTTTGTGCAGCAGCCGCCGGCGGGCCCGCCTCTTCTCCGCGATGATGTGCTCCGGGGGGTAACCTGGGTACTTGGGGTCCACATTCACGATCGGGTAGCTGCTGCCGTAGTAGCTCATTCTTGCTGACAGCCTGCGGGCATCCAGGTGAATTTTGTAGCAGAAATAGTTCAAGGCCAGTTGCTTTCTGTTGGTTTGGGCTTCCAGTTAAAACCTGCAACAAAAAAGATACTCACTTTAGCTTTAATTTCTATCTTTACAGTAACTTGCCAAATGTGAAGCAAAGCTACGCCAAACCAGATAGCTAAGACTTGGTTTGAACACCAGAAATGCTCAGTATGGATTACTCATTTGAGTTTACTAGTAGGATTCAACTCAGCCATTGTAGGAACAAGATAGGAATTAGAGAAAATAACATTTTTATAAATGCATAAACACTATGATTATCCCAAAGGAAGCCTCAATACTTTTTCTGAACCAATGTAAAAAACATTGTCTCATTTTTATAGCCTCCTTTGGCATGAAGGCATTTAGAAAACAAAACAATCGATAATGCAAAAAGGCAGACTATATTAAAGGCTCAGATATTTATCTAGTAGTCTTAGGAGCTTTCTAGCTGTTCAAATCAGGTGGTTTTCCTTAGAAGAAAGCAATTAGAGTTCCCAACTTAGTGTTATAATGTAACTTACATGCGGGTGGCTATGATATAGTCCCTCACCTTGGGCTCCTGCTGCTTCCTCTCTTCCAGGCCGCTCCTCTTCCTGGTGTCCTCCCGGACAGGACAGCACAGAGCTGACTGGAACAGTAGTTCAGATTCAACTCCTTTACCCTACTTCTACCTTTACTCTTGAGAGGGAAAAAAATCTTTCTTAACCCCAGCGGAGTCACAACCCTCCCAGTCCGGCTTCCAAAAGGTATAAAATTGCTGTGCCTTTGTCTCCTAACACCCATCCTTTTTTTTCTCTCTCTTCTTTTTTGGCACTGAAAGCTCTTCTCTTTCTCTCTGAATAGAAGCCCAAAAATTTGCCAAAGTTGCTCATTTTATTTCCCTCTTAAAGGGAGCACACTCACACCCCTCCCTCCCTCCCTCCCTCCCTCCCTCCCTCCCTCCCTCCCTCCTTGGTCCTGGAGGCTCTCACAGTCATCCCCAGGCAAAACCATCTCCGTCCCTCCAAATCCAGTCTTTAAAAAAACACACATCCATACAGAACATACAGTTCCTATCGCTGTTAGCATTCACGGTCTAGGCCAAAGGTTTTCCTGAGAGCAAGTTTTAGAAATCCAGTGTTGAACGGCCTGTAGTTACTTCTGGAAGAAATGAAGACGCCCCAGCAGCCCACCTTACTGGAGTGTGTTTTCCACTCAGTCTACCTGTGCTGGGCCGGGGAGGGAGCGTCAGAAGGAGGGGGCGCTTGCGAGGACCCTGCCACTCTCTGCACTGAGAGATGCAGCCGGAGTCATTACTATTCCTGCCATGGAGACCCCCCCACCCCCACCACTGAACCCAACCGAGCAAACGGATCACTAAGGATTTGTCCGCACCTCCCAGCTGCCAAAGCGAGGAAAGAGTTAATTTCTCTCCAGTCACAAGGAATCATTTTTCCTCCTCTCCAGGGATCAGGCCCACTTTACAATAAACACTTTGTTCGATGGACCACTGTGGGGATGGACACTCGGCCAAAAAATCCCGCAAGGCATGGAGGAGTGTCTCTCTGTCCGCCCATCCACCCGCCGCTGATCACTTCACCGACCCGCCTGTTTTGAGTAGCCCTCAATCGTGTTTTGGGGAGGTCATTGTATAATTTCAGGATGTGACCCAGGGCTGAGAAAACGCTTACTGGCATGCTGAATGGAAGATATTTCTGCAAATTTTGTCCCCAACATATATTGTTCCTTGTAGGGTCCAGCCCGACTTCTCATTAAAAGATGGCTGCCCAGGGGTCCTCAGTCTCCACTCTCTCACCTGATCATTCGAGGTGGGAGAAGGGGCCAATGATAATCAAAGACTCGTATGTCTGCCCAGTTAGAAGCAGATTTGGAGATAGGGTTGTTTTCCTATTGAACGCTTCCAACCCAGTTCCTTAAAGGGACCTGCACGGATCGTGGGAGTCTGAGAATCACAGAGCACAGCTCATAAATCAAGAGCTACTGTGCGACTCGGAACTTTCCTGCTGCCAAAAGAAAAATGATTTTTATTTGAAATGGCGTTTGGTTGGCATCGTTTGCAATTCCAGTGGTGCCAACAACTTCCATAAATAAGCCGCTTTTAAAACACCTCCATCAGTATGCTCACTGGCAAATGAAATTTCAATTAAGACAAGCAACAAGTGAACAAATTTGAGTATGTGGAAAGTGTATTTCTGAATCATGGAACAATTGCAAGGATACAAGTTACAGCTCTGAGAATTCGGCCCCACACCCACCATGTCCTTCGCTGTGGTTCATGACTGGGGTCGTTAATTTTAATTTTCCAGAAAAAAGCCTTGAGATTCTGGTTAGGGCATACACTTTATTAACCTATTCTTAGATTCTCTACTTATTCAAAGGATGCATTTTCTAAAAGGTGATTATTTAAAGCTAACCCATAGATTATAACTATTTCTTTAGTCTAAATTCTCAGGCTACCCAATGAGCAAAGAAGTTTATGGAGGCCCCTTTAACAAATGGCTAGACAAGATAAACATTGATTAATCCAGTTTCATAGATCATGTTGATTAGAGCACTTTTCCAGTTATTCACCATCAAATAATAGAGGATTAGGCTTGTTGACTGACTGGGCGGCCTCTATTTAACACTTGTGTTTCTGAGGATTAAAACCAGGCTCCACATGTTCCTCAATGCTTTCATAATCATCTCACCACTGACTCCATCATGAAAAAGTATTGGCGGTGTTCTTACTTCTCTATTTCCTTTTGCATGTTAAGCTCCTTGCCCTTCAGAAACAGAGGGTGGCCATTTCATTGGCTGCAAAATTCTCTTTTTTCAATTGAGATTGGAAATGTGACCACTGCCGCTACACAACTGTGGGGTGTAAAGTTCAAAAGCACAGGCTGAGTCAGGTCAGGGCCCCTCCTGCACCAGGTTCCCACTGTCTCTCCAGATCATAATGACAAAGGGAGAAAAAGGACAGCAATTTCTCGGCCCTGACATGGGAGTTCTTTCCAATGTGCAGCCAGAGTAACAGATGGGGGTGCACCCTGAGATGGCCAGGGAAGCTTGTCACCATTTGTGAAGACACCGAGGGCAGGTGGAAGGTGACCGCGTTCACTTCACCCCACAGACACCCAGGGCAGAGCAACTTAGAAGGGACAGCCAACCCAATCCTGACAGTGACTTTTCTCAGAAGTTCCTTGTATTAAGCTCATTTACAAAAAAAGAAATGTTCCTCAATCCACTTAATCTACTTTGACCAGTGAGATCTGACCTTCATCCTCAGTCTCCTAGATCTTTGCCTGAGTTTGAGGAGAAACCTCTACTGATTTAGCATGCTTCAAATGAGCTGCGTGCATGACGGGATATTTCCAACCAAACGAATACTGTCCTATCTGTCTGATTCTCCATACGATTCTCCTCATGGGACTTGCCGGTTTGCAGCAAGTCTCTGCTATTCTGCCATAGCTTCTCAAATTCAGCTGTTTACCAAGCAGACACCTACTGTAATTAGTTCTCCAAGCTGTGTTGAGGTACCACACAATGCTTCAGGCTTTATAAACCTGTGCCACTTGGATAATAAAATTTGATTTTGTCTTCAGATCTACTTAAGATAAATATAGTAAGAGTAACTACAAATAATGGTCTAGAGCAGCCGTGGGCAAACTACGGCCCGAGGGCCGGATCCGGCCCGTTTGAAATGAATAAAACTAAAAAAAAAAAAGCCCGTACCCTTTTATGTAATGATGTTTACTTTGAATTTATATTAGTTCACACAAACACTCCATCCATGCTTTTGTTCCGGCCCTCCGGTCCAGTTTAAGAACCCATTGTGGCCCTCGAGTCAAAAAGTTTGCTCACCCCTGGTAGAGTATCTTTGGTAAAATTCATTGTAATGCCCCTGGCCTTTCAGATCTACCAGCACCATTTTTATCATGTAAATGGCTTACGTGAAGTCATCGTTGGAAACCAGGTTACTTTCCTGGCAACTATTAGGCACAATAAGTGTCAGTGGAAACTGGAGAGCAACCAGGCAGAGAGCAGAATGGGTAGCCTACATTCCCAGCACACGCCATTGTCTTTGAGGATGGGCTTGGGTGCCTGGGGAGGGGACAGGAGGGTCAGCGAGAGAAGGCATGGCCAGATGGCACATGAGGGTGGGCTCTGGTTGCTGGGGAGGATAACAGAAGGGGTGTTAATGAGTTAGAACAAAACCCAAACAAGTTAGGTTATTTTGCTCAAAACTCGTCCTACAAGTTGTTGCCTTGGAATTGTGCCTGAGCCGTATCTTGCCTGGAATCCTCTGAAGACACCCAGACACACGGGTGGAGCCCATCATTCAGCCACTGAACACCTGCTTCACCCAGGACCTACTCTCCAGGGGACAGCACTGTGTCCTCTTCTTCCCAACCCTCCCCTCCACCCAGTGCAGCTTCTCAGTGGCCATGGATTTTACATTTTCCCTGATACAACCCGGTCGTTTCTCCTTCTCAATCAATTTCAGAAAGTTTCTTGCCAGATACTGACAGGAAAGGAGTCATATGTGTTATGAGCAAACAACTGAACTGAACGCTGGTGCTAGGAGGGAGAGGCAGAAACCCCAAGTATCTGGTCACGTCACCTGGAGACCTTCCATAGCCTAGCTTTGCCTGAAGCAGTATCTACCTCCCACCATAACCCTGCCTCACCCACAAAGCTGCTGCGCTTCACATAGGAGAAGAAATCTGGGGGCTGGAGGAGGTTTCTTTATTTTCTGGATGTCAAGATAGTACCCAAGTAATATGAATTATAATACTCAAACTATTCTGGTTTAAAAGTCAAATTAAGAAATATTCTGCCCTAACTGGTTTGGCTTGGTGGGTAGAGCGCCAGCCTGCGGACTGAAGGGTCCCAGGTTTGATTCCGGTCAAGGGCATGTACCTTGGTTGCGGGCACATCCCCAGTAGGGGGTGTGCAGGAGGCAGCTGATCGGTGTTTCTCTCTCATTGATGTTTCTAACTCTCTATCCCTCTCCCTTCCTCTCTGTAAAAAAGTCAATAAAATATATTTAAAAAATACACATCTCCTTTGACTGGCAACTCCGTTTTAAAAAAAAAGAAGAGAAAAGAAAAGAAAAGAAAATTGTCCGAGATAAAATGATTTTTGTTGTTTTGGTTTTGCACAGAACCCGAGTTGGGAAGCAGACCCAGTGCCAAGTCGGCCCTCAGGGCCCTGAGCAATTCGAGTAAGTCACTGTCTCTGACCCTCAGTGTCCTCAACCATGGCATGGGGGTAGCACCTGTGTCACCGAGTTACTGGGAGGTCGCGGGGGATCATTAATGGGAGGCCATCTTCACTGTGCCAAGCTCACAGTAGTGATTCAATAACTATTGCTCCCACAAGGACTCAGTTTCCCCCTCTGTAAAATGTCACAGCATCTGTGGGAACCCCCCGCCCCCCAAGAGCTTTCCACTTGCTTGACAGCCAGGCAGAAGGTATGTGGTTCCCAAGAGCTGTTTTTATTTTAGGTCAGGGACTGCACCTCTGTGTCTTACCACTAAGCCACCTGGGCCTGGGCTCCTTCTCTGTCCTTCCACTCCTCCCACAACCCCACGGACCAGGTCATTATCCGTTCATTTTCACAACAGTTGGAAAATAAGAGGTCCCCTCCTTCCTTGTTCTCAACACACACACACACACACACACACACACACACACACACACACACACGTTTAACTTAGTTTAAGAATTTTATTGCTATTTACTCTGAGTAATCCAAGACCGATAAACTTGGCAGGATTTGACAAGTTAAAGAAATTTATAAGGTAATTACTGTGACGGAAAAAAGGGGTTCTATGGAAAGTAACCTCACAGGGTGATCTGATCATAAATCTGTAACTGGACAGGTCATGGTGGGTAGTTATGCCCCAGGCCCAAAACTCTCTAGTAAAAGGTCTACCTTTGCCTTAAGCTGGCCCTGTCCACTGCTCTAGTGCATCTAGGTTAAGGCGCCTTGGAAATGCCAGAGTAATAGCCCTGGAAGGGGTATTAATCCTCAAGAGAGCACATAATCTTATAACTATCCTGTAATCCAATCCCGCCTGCTTTCTCCTACATCCATGTAAATTCCCTGCTTAATTCCAGGTGCAAAAGAAGCTGCAAAACTGTTATTCTCTGGAGTATTAGAGATCTGGCTCCCCAGCAGAAGTTGTCACTTGGCTCAAATAAATGCTTATAAAAATGTTTGTACATCACTTCATCATGCTTATTCTTTGACTTAAATGATATGTACATGTTGTACTAAGATGACTCTGAAGGTTTCTAGTTTTTATCTTGAAAACAAGCCTGCCCATCCCTGTCTTGGTTGCATGGCAGCCGCCGCCGCTCAGAATTTACCTGGCTCTGACTGGACTGGTGCAGAAGTTCAATACTGATTGTTCCTATTCTTGTTTTGTTTTTACTTTTTTTTTTTTTTAATTGAGCTCCTATTTGTGTGCCAGACCCACCCATTTTCAGGAATGAGTGAACAGAGTCCCACCTGTATGGAATTTGCATTTAAGGGTTGGGCATCAATAAACATGAAGACGATACAGTGAGATAATCGCTGATCTTGGGAAGCAAAGTGAAGTGGTGATGGGGAGAACGGCTGGAGAGAACGGAAGGTGCCGTGTAACAAGGGCGGTCAGAGAAAGTTTGGCCAGGACCTCACAGTCAGCCCAGTCTCCTTTTTCCCTGGCTCCAGCCTTGGGTAATGCTCTCAGCTCAGGCCTTGTTCTCTGTCCTGATTGTTTGTTTGAGGCCCGTCACTATCTATCTGGTTGTCAAGGCGCTCGCTGTTTCTAGGTGTGACCTGGCTGCTGCATCCTTTGTTCTGAGTTCATCTGAAGGCCTGGTTCTCACAGGAACCTCTCATTACAGGAACTCATCAGCATTTTATCGCCGAGTTCAGCATCTCCTGACTGGTTTACAGAACAACCTTTAAGCTTTCCTGGCCACTTTCACCCCAGTGATTATTCTAACCTGAAGTGAAAATATCCCTTCTGCTACCATGGGGTGCTGGCTGAGCTCCACCTGGTCCTGCAGTTAAAGGGCAGGAATATGGAGATCAAAGCCTCAGATGATAGCGATGGTTCTACCACATCGTAGCTGTATGATGCCAGCGTCTTAGAAATATCTTAATGCTTCTTTGTATTTATTTAAAACACAGGACGATAGCTGACCTCGCAAGTGGTTTTTGTAAGGAACGAATGAATGATATAAAAGAATATAAAGCCTAACACCGTGAATGCACTCATTCCCCATAGTCTTCCTTTAACTCTTAATTTGAATAATCATTTCTCCTCTGTTTCGATCTGGTCTGGGAGAGATGGATACCTGAGCTACAATTTGGAAGATGGATGGGACTTCACTGAATAAGAAGAAACAGACAAGGAGTTTCCCGGGCAGAGGAAGAGCATTTGCAGAGGCTCTGTGATTCACGGATGCATAGGGCATGCTTTCCAAAGAACTGAAACTGAGGCAGAGGGCGGGTGTCAGGGGGAGCTGAGCCTGGAAAGAGAGAGAGAGGTGGGACATACATGACCTAGTAGTGATATGATAAAGTTTGCATTTTTAAAAGATCTCTGACTATTCTGTGGAAAACTGGTCGGATAAATTTAAAAGCAGACATGGTGGAGATAAGCCAGGAAGGTACTCCATTGGCCAGGGAAGGGATGATGGTGGCTGGTATTAGGATGATGCCAGTGGAGGTGGCAGAAGCCACCTGTTGTGACAGTGTTTCTTCACCCTGCACGGGAGCAGGGTCACGTGACAGTGGAGTGGCCAATCAGAACTTCTTGAGAAGGGACACAGGGTGCTGGGTCCTATTATTCTAGGCAACTACAGGGATTCAGAGGCCAGTGGTGGGTGGCGCACCTAAGTCTCCCCGGAGAAGGGCACAGTCACGGCGCCCAGAGACAGTCCTGAGATAAGATTCTGCCTCGCCTCTTGTTTCTGCTCAAATCAGTTTCCTTCTCCTCAGACTTCCTTTGAGGCTGTAAGCTACCTGATAGCTTATCAGTAATATTTTCTCCGCTTTGTGTAAACCAGGGCTATTTCTGTTGCTTGAAACAGAGAAAATTCAGCTTAATTTACATTTTAAGAATATCTCCAATATGCGAGAGGATGGCCCAATCACCCTCCTTTACTCCCATCATGTAAACTAGCAGCAAGTCCTGTTGGTTCAACTTCGAAGGAGATCTTCATTCTGATCACATTCATCACAGTCCAAACCACCACGTTTTCAGTGGACCAGGTCTTCAAATGACCACAACAGCTTCCTAAGAAATCTCTTTCTGACTCTGCTGTACTTGAATCTATTCTTAAAAAAAAAAAAATCAAAATATGGCACTCCTCCGCTTAAAACCCTCCAGTATCTTTCCACTGCAGTAAGAGTGAACTGCATAATCTGTATTTTATACAGATTATATATCTGACCTCTCCCTATCTCTGGAAATTCTCTCCTATGTTCTTCTCACTGTTCACTCTCTAGCATCACTGTATCTGTCTTTTTCACTAACTTAGGGGTCAGAAAATTATAGCCTAAGGGCCAAATCTCATTCACTGTTTTTATAAATAAAGTTTTATTGGAATACATGCAGACCACTGTTTATATATTGTCTATGGCTACTTCCTGTCAGGCCACCATTGCAGTCTTGAGTAGTTGCAACAGAGATCATGTGGTCCACAAAGCCAAACATATTTTCTATCTGAATCTTTCCAGAAAAAATTGTTAAATTCCACTCAAACACACACAATGATGTTCTTGCCCCAGGGCCTTTGCACTTCCTTTTCTGCCTACAAAGCTGCTTATCATCACTGAAATCTTATCTTTGATGTCACCTTTTTAAAGAGGCCTTGACTGATGAGAACTTAAACTAAAACCCTTCACACCAGTTTTGTGTCTCATTAACATGCTTTATTCATTTTAACACACTTTCCACTACTGAATGAATTACTTTTTTTTTGTTTGTTTGTTTTTTGGCTAGACTGCTCCCTGGACTACATTGTAAGCTCCATGAGAGAAGGTCCCATTGTCTTATTCACCACTCTGTCCCCAGCAGCTATAGAAATATGTGGCAGGTAGGCACTCATTAGTTATATTTTGAAGGAATGAATTAATAAATCCTCAAGCAATACAAACTGAGCACTCAGGGGATTTTAATCCTAGCAGGAGAATTGTCATTGCTGGAACTGCACAAACATCAAGGCTGGCAGGTCTGCAGACACCAGCTCTCAATGCCTTCCATTGACCTTACCTTCGCCCATCCAAGCTGCCAGCTCACACACAGTTTACAAAAAAAAAAAAAAAAGAAAAGAAAGGAAAATTGCATGCAACTATTCAATTATGCCGCAGAACTATCTGGAAATCTGAGGTTGAAAAAAAATGTGCTTAGTACTAAAAAGTGTTCAGTAAAATTTGTTAAAGTAGTGATTAAATTATTAGGAATGTGGTTCTTCTTACACTAATGCATGTTATTATACTGTCACATTAAAGATTCATTCACATATAATATACATAGATTTTACTTGAACTATTTCTGGATATAAGCTGGTTCTATGTGACAATAGTCTATGAACTTGGTACATCCTCTGATCCAGCAATGGCTGTGGTAGCAATTCACCTGAAAGACATGATCGTGGATGGGCAGAGAGCTATGGCTAATTTGTAGGACTATTTGTAGTAGTGAATGTTGGCCATGCCTAGCCATCAATAAATGTGGGTTTTATAGGTCATGGTACAATCATATCATTATTCTCTACTTTTAATGTAGCCATTAAAGGTGACAGAGTGAAAGAATGATAGGAAAAATGAAACCACTGTTTAGTGGAAAAAATAAAATGGGGCTGTGGAACAGCAGGTACAATATATACTTCTTAAGTTTTAATATATTTAAGCATGGCGATGGAGAAAAGACTGAGTGACACAACAGAATGCTCGCTGTGGCCTTCTCTGCTTGGTATGATCATTTGTTTTCCCCCTTTTTCTTCTGTTTGCTTATTTATATTTTCTGAAATTTTACAAAGAGCATGCATTACTTTCGCAAAAAAAGGAAAATAGGTATTTTCAGCTGGGACTGTTGAAGTGGACCGATTCTCAGGCTGCATACGGGGAAAGCAAACCAACAGCAATCTAAAAGCATTTATTAGCGTGTTGAAAAGGCAGCTATAAATAGCCCAGAAGAGGCAGACAGTCTTACAGACGTTCAAAGTCAGACACTGATGCTGTAATTTTTGCTGGAACAATCCACAGAAACAAATATAGTGACATTTAATTCATCTAAGTAAAACCAGATCTCATTTAAAACAAGGAAGGGGGGAGGGGGGTCAGAGGGAGTTTGGTCAGATTTGGCCACGGGGGACCAATTGGAGAAATCATGAAAGCAGCTGGGAACGAATTGGGGGCACAAGAAGCAGAGTTAAAATTAAACAGGCACCCAATGCAGCCCCCCTCCCAGCACCCCTCTCCTCCCTTCCCCATTCCAAAACATATTAAACTCCTAATACCTTCACTTCTTGGCTTGGTAGACCAAAATCTGTTTTTGGAATCTTTCTTTTATCTTAATATTTTCAATAACTTTGGAAAGAAAATGTTAAAAATTGTGCTGTTTTGTAACTTTACTACTTTAAGGTCTATGTTGATAGACTTTTAAGACCCAAGTAAATGGTCCTTTGAAATGGATAAATTGGAGGACAGCAATTAGATATTCATGATGTAGATTTGCCTAAATAGCTGGCCCTAGCCAGTTCTTAATAATTCATATTCATGAACTTCAAAACCTCATTTGGATGCCCCTACACACAGTCTAGTATGTCAGTGTTTTTCAAAGCATAGTCTTCTAACAATCTGCTTCTGAAATCCTAGGGGGCATGTTACACCTTGGATTTCACCCCAAACATTCTGATTGCCGCCCCCCCCCCCCCCAGCTGTTTCTTATACATCCTCAAGATGGAAATCTACCTTAAAGTCTCAAGAATTGAGAGGCTGGATCTGACAGACATGAGGTGCCGGGAGCCGGTCCATCCTTGCTGTTTCAAGGGACCTGGCATATATGTCATACTGTTCTTAATGTGTTTGCTCACCTTCTTGGCACTATGTGTTTTCATGAGATCCTCATCAGATCCTCATGACATCCTCATCAGATCCTCATCAGAACCTCGTCAGATCCTAACCAGAACCTAGGGAGAGAACATGGCAAAAGATCCTGGACAGAACCTGGCTACAGAACTTCACTGGAGAACCTAGACAGAACATGGCAAAAGAACCCGGATAGGACCTGGCTAAAGAACCTGGTGACTGAACCTGGCTGGAGAACCTGGAGAACCTGGCTGGAGAACCTAGCGAGAGAACATGGCACCAGAACTTGGTTGGAGATCCTGACCAGAACTTCGCTGGAGATCCTAGCCAGAACTTCGCTGGAGATCCTGGAGGGAGAACCTCGCTATGCTGATGAACTGAACCCAGTTTCCATGTCATTAATTCTTCGCCCGCTCCGTCCACACCTTTGGGGACCCCTGGACCTGCTGGGGTTGGACCCCAACATTGGCACCCGAACAGGGACTCTTAGGTAAGCCCCCCATTCCCCTAGGTAAGCCCCACTCTCGGGACGGATAGGACTCCACCGTAGAAAGAGGGTGGATAGTCTTCGCCTACTCCATCCACACCTTTGGGAACCCCTGGAACAGGATTCCCCTAGGTAAGCCCCCCCCCCCATTGAGAACCCCCACACTCGGGACGGATAGGACTCCACCAGGGTGCTACAGACCCCCCTATAGAGGATAAGTAGGGTAAGAAGGTGGATAGTACAGAACTTAGATTGAGAAGATGTGCCATACTGAGTCCAAAGAAAGAAGACTCTGTATTGATCCTTAGATTGAGAAGATGTGCCATACTGAGTCCAAGAAAGAAGACTCTGTATTGATCCTTAGATTGAGAAGATGTGCCATACTGAGTCCAAGAAAGAAGACTCTGTATTGATCCTTAGATTGAGAAGATGTGCCATACTGAGTCCAAAGAAAGAAGACTCTGTATTGATCTTTAGATTAAGAAGATGTGCCATACTGAGTCTAAAGAAAAAAGACTCTATATTGATCTTTTAACACATATGCTTGCTAGCAGAGGAGTTAAGGTTACTCCCAGTCAGATGGAATGTTTTATACAAGAAGTGTGTCCATGCTTTTCTGAGGAAGGAAAGGTGCCGGAAAGGTAAATGTAAAGGCATGGGAGAAGGTAGGCCCAAGGAGCCTTATCCTTAACCCCACTGCAGCCTTTCCACCCCGGAAAAGTGCAGGATTGGCAAGCTATCCCTGGGGTGATAGATCAGGACTCAGGTAATAGCGGAAAGCGCCAATCCTACTCTTAAAATGGATACAAGAGAGCATTTGGGGTTTTTCTTTTTAATGCCTGCCTTGGATTGAGTAAATGCATTACGTTCATCACCACAATGGACCCAGAGAAGCTCCCTGTCTCATCGTTCTAAAGACTTAGAGTTGCCCCGATGACAGAAAAGCAGAAAAAAGAAGCAAAGGAAGGCTATGCAAGGGACTGAGGTGCCAACATGGGGTCAGCTGAAGAAGTTAACAACTGAGGCCCAACAGATGGTAGAAAAGCAAGAAGTGGAAGCTACTCTCTCAGCCAAGTCCGAGGACTCTGAGTAAATCAGCAAAAGAAACTTTCATTTAGCAGAAACTCACTTATTTCGTCAAATGGGAAGACTTATTTACAGGAGCCTGGAAGGGACCTGATGTACTTTTAACCTGGGGGAGAAGAGATGCTTGTATATTTCCACAGGATGCAGACTCACCTGTGTGGATTCCAGACCGGCTAATCTGACCTTATGTCACACCACCCTCCATCTCCACCTCATCCTCCTCCCCGGTATCATCCATATTGGCCAACCCAGAGGACACAGCTGACTCCGCCCTGATGGACCCTTTTATGTAGCCCTTCAACTTGCTGACGCTTCCGGGAAGCCCGTCGCCAATGATGCTGCCCGCTAGCCAGATCAACAAGGACAACCAAACCACCAACTTGAGGACAGCTGAAATCCCTTGGCTAAAGAGGCCAGCAACCTTCTACAGGAACAAGGCTCCGTGTGCGCTCCATCCACTATGTTTATAGCTATGCTCACTATCATTGCTTGTCAGTCTTGTTCTGAGTCTTAAACAACCCAATCCGAGAGGTGGCCGCTGACTTACATGCGCTATCATTTAAAAAATAAAAAAGGGGGAATTTGCCGGGAGCCGGTCCATCCTTGCTGTTTCAAGGGACCTGGCATATATGTCATACTGTTCTTAATGTGTTTGCTCACCTTCTTGGCACTATGTGTTTTGACCAAGGTCACCTCTCCGAGAAAGGTTGTTTCCCCAGGTGGGGATTTTTCCCTGAGGTTAGGGAGGGGATACAACCCCTTAATTAAGTGCCAGGCGGGTAGTTAAGCTACATAATCTTTACTCCCTGGAATGGAGATAAGAAACGCCCTAACCTTTGTAATAGAAATTGACAGGATTAAAATCGGCTGGTATAAATACGGATGTAACAAGACAACAAACATCAGATCCTCATCAGATCCTGATCAGTTCCTAACCAGAACTCCGACCAGAACTTTGGCTGGAGATCCTGGCTAGAGGTCCTGACTAGGCTGCTGATCAACTGAAGGCTGTCTTCGTGTCATTCCTTCTTCGCCGACTCCGTCCACACCTTTGGGGACCCCTGGACCCGCTGGGATTGGACCCCAGCAATGAGGCAGTTTAGATGCCTACTTGATTACTGGTAAGACTAACTGCATGTCTGCAAAAGTTACTCCATAGGACTGCATGGCAGGGTTAAATGAAGTTGTGTCCCCAACCTCCTTTCATAGTAACTTGTGTTTAATATATATGTAACTGTAATGCTTATAGCTTTGAGTACAATTCATTCAAATGCAGATCCAAGTGGAGAGAGAGAGAGAGAGATTATGCCAGTTTTTCACCATGAATTATTGATTACCACTTGCCCAGACTTGTTGGAAACTTCCCTTCTAGCACCTGGCTGCTGTGACATCATCCTCAGGGAGACATGACAGGGAGGGCGGCCCAGAAAACACACATGTAACATTCAGAACAGAAGTCATTTTGCACTAGTACCTGCTTTGCCTTCTAAATGCTGGGTTACCTATGACTGACCTTTCATAGCTCCCATGTAGTTTGGTTCGGGAGCTGCATTGGTTGAATCTGACTGTCCATTCCAAAACCACTGTAATTTATGGAAAGCATAGGTGCCGTGGCGTTTGACCCTCTCCAAGTTCAGTATTGATGGTATTCCAACAGAAAGCCAAGTCCTATCTTGCTGTTTTCCCATCTTGTGAGCACTACTTGCAAAGTATTCTCTTTGTCAATTTGCAGAGAGTCTATTTATTAGTCTATTCAATCTGCTGGGAATCACTGAACTTACACATGTGATTTGCTTGTAGATCAGGAACCCCTTGGATAGTGTCTATAACTTCTCTGACCTTTAAATGATTGAGTTCTGTTTTAAGCTGTTAAGATGAAAACTCAAGTGGGCTTTATTACAGAGGAAAGTAAAGTGACTGTTATTGGCTGTTACCTCAATTCCCATTTTCCCTTGTGGACACAGACAAATTGAGAAGGCCTTAAAATACAGGACAAAAGATCTCCCTAGGAAGAGGCAGACAGAGAGCCTATTAAGACAAAACCTTAAGCAGTGTGTTGCTGATCACAGGAGATTAGCCTTCTATTAGCCTGCACCTTTGCAAAGGCACTTGGCACAAAAGCATTGCCATTGACTACAGATGATGGAAGAGGTAGGTGGCTGACGGAAGTCAGAGCATTCGATAGGCTCTTGAATGTCCCTGTGTTTCATTTTCTATACTTGCTCCACCATGTGTTCTTGTGTCTCCAGCACAGTGTGATATAAGAAGAAGGAGTCTTCCTACTGAGTCAGAGGTTTTGATTCTTCATCTATGAATGCCTGTACAAGCAGAGGTGACCACAATGAGTGACACCGAAAAAGAGAAGTGGCACTGTTCCCAGCATCTCTTAGGTTGGACGTTTCATTGTGCTGGGCACTGAGGAGCTCAGGGAGGGGCAGATAGCACTTTCCCCTTAAACCTGGTGGTAAGATGTGAAAACCTTCACTGTGAGATACTCTATATTTATCTAAGTACTAGAGGCCCAGTGCACGAATTCGTGCACGAGTGGGGTCCCTCAGCCTGGCCAGTGATTGGGGCCGATGGGGGGACCCGCCAGCTGGGGGGAGGGACCACGGGAGGTTGGCCGGCTGCAAGAGGTTAGCTGTGGGAATGCACTGACCACCAGGGGGCAGCTCCTGCATTGAGCGCCTGCCCCCTGGTGGTCATTGTGCATCATAGCAATCGGTTGATCAGTCGTTTGGTCGTTTGGTTGCTTAGGCTTACATATATATATAAATACCAATGCTTGTAAAGGAACATGCAAACAGCCTTTATGAATTATTTAAGTCAGTCAACATTTAAACATCCGAGACAATGTGCGAACCGTCACTGAGGGTTGTGAGGACTGTTGCTGCCCTTGAGGAGGTCAGTATTGCCAAGGATACTATGGACATTCTATCAGAACAGCCTGCCAAGAGCACAAACTCTATGGCAGAATACCATTAAAGTGGCATGATGCTGTGGGTCCAAAAGGAAGGTGCTTAGGTTTGAGATCTTTCTTGGCAGGTGCTGTAGGGTTCAGAACAGGTCACCCCAAGTTGTGCAGACTGTTTTGAGCTCAAGGCAACTTTAGTCACATGCTCAAGAGAATACTTCTGTCCCTTCCTTAACCATACAGAAGAACTTGAATTAGGGGCCTTGTTCATAATAAGGGATGATCAGACATAACCTCTCCCACCTACTGATAGGCGGGACAAACTTCTTATCATCCTGCACCTTTGATGCTCCCAAGGCACCCTGTGTCATCCCTAGCTCAGGATGTCTTATATACCTCTGTTCTCTTTCTACCTCTAACCCTCTCCTGAATGTGGGGTCTTTGACACTCTCATGTATTCTGGGTTCCCGTACATATGCATGTATTAAATTTGATTATTTTCTTTAGCTGATCTGTCTCATGTCTATTTTATTATTAGATCTTGAGGTAGAGGGAAGTTTGTTCCTCCCCCACAGTGCAAAGGAGCTTTTCCAGCATTCTGCTTTTGTGGTTAATTCTTAATTTTCTAGGCTAATGCAGGAAGATGGTGCCATAGGTAAGCCACAGAAGGAAAGCACTGAGAAATCGATTTGCATTTGGCTTGGAATAAATCATTTGCTTTGGAAAGAATGCCCCATTTCTGTGCATGGTAGGCTATTAAAATGATTTTCTGTTCCTTGAATTCAAGCTGTCAGACAAACAGGATGCAATCAAGGGGAACATTCTGGGTGGTAGAGCAAAAGGCAGTTTGGGAGTTTTATTTTTAATCCCTTGGGCTAATTCATCCAGCAGATAATCTGCCTATGGAAATTTGAGTGGTGCTTGGTTTGAACAAATAGATTTCCCACATTAAAATCAAAATTCACCCCTAGCCAAAAATGCAGCAATATGGAGAAAGATTTCTAATATGTTTTGAAAATTAAACATTTTTTAGCTGCTGATTTTATTAAAATTATTTGTAACCATTATAAATGCAGCCGGCATGGCCTCCCTTTTATTTGAGGCTGATTGGAGGAGGGGATGGTAAGAAATGTTTTATATGGTAATAAAATTAACTTTTGTTTCAACTTAATCAGAATGCCACTTTGCACCCATGTAGGATAGATAACATTTATTCAACAGATGAGCCTTGGCAATACTTCAGAACTTTAAAATCTTAACAGAAAGAATATGCTATGAACTAAGATAGTTTTTTCCATTCTAGGACCAGAGGAAGAAATATTGGCTTTGTAACTGAGAAATGTAAACACTATTGGCATTTGAATCCCCACATGTCATGTAACTTTCTTGTAGAAACAATGGGATGCTCTCATTGGAAGAAAAAAAAATTAGAAGCCAATCCTCAAATCAGATTTTCAACAACTTGTGAATAGCCCATGCAAGTTTCTAAAGCTACGAACATTTAAGAGGAGAGACATACTAGTCATTCATATTTGGCTAAATGGTGCCAAAATCTCATGAAAACTAAAATATAAGATGAAAACTAAAACTAAAATGCCACTGCTCATTCCACAGCACCACCAACCCGGAGTTTCCATTTGGTTCTTGGTCCCAGGGCTACCTTGGTGTGAAGACATAATCGATATGCCTGTGCCATCAGGCAAAGCTGGTCTCCACTCATTCTCTCCGGCAGGGCCATTCATCACCTCCTTCCCTGTCATTCCATTCAAAGAACGCTCTTTGTATGGAAGTGACACACTGGGATTTGTGACCTTGCCCGTGTGTGGGCATATTTCCCCAGTCCCTTTACCCAAGGAGATTTTCCTGTCAGTTCAACAGAAGACACTAATCAAAATCTCAACTATCTCAACAGTGACAGCTGGGGAACTGAAAGTTCCACCCCGCAGTTCAGTGTGGTGCAGCCTTGCAGGTCCAGCTCACAGACCATTTGTGATGCTGACCAAGGTTTCCCTGTGTGTGCCCAGCTCTCACTTCCGGTGACATCTGCCCCTCAGTCTGGCTGGACCTCTTCTTTCAGAGCCTCGGTGCTGTGCCACTTGCCCCTCATCTGAACAACAATCCTGAAAAATTGGTGTCCTTCTATCTCTCGTGTCTTGTCCGTTCGCAGACTAAATCTTAGAGAAATGGAGTCTTCACTGTATGTCAGAGAGTTGGAAAGTGAAAGAACCGGGATTGTGTCCCACGTCTGCATGACTAGATTATAAATGGTGCATGAAGACTACGGTCATGTTCTTGGAGGTGCATATCTTTTGTATATAATAAGGCTCCAACCAGATTCTAGAATTGAGATTATGTGCTATTCCTGGGACTCCGAGCGCCAGGGATGCAGGGAGCTATTTGGGGATCTGTGGTTGTTTGCAAGCTTTCCTGAGATAGGTCTACACACTCTAGGGAGAAGCTCAGCTCTTGAATTGCACATCAGTATACACAAGCACAGGGGACCTTCAACCAGCAGAAGGCCACCTGACGGAGCCATTAAGAATCTGAAAAAGTGTCAGCCAGGAAAGAGACTCCAGAAAGAGCTCATGGGGTGATGCTGTTTCGTGGTGAAGAACGCTTCCAACGGTGAGACTACGCAGCCAATGAGTGGGCTGGAGGGAATGGCTGTTGCCTTTAGACACCCTTTGGAAATACGCCAAAGTGTCTGAACACAAAGGGAAAAACAATGGAGTGTGGATGATGTCACAGAGCATCCTGAGGAAAGCAGCAAGGGTAAAGCTTCCTACTGCTTGGATCCAAAGTCCACAGTTATTTTGGCATGAATTCCTTCTGCAGCCAGAAACCTGACTCTTACGGAGTGATCAGTCTTAATCATAAGGGCTCAGTGCTGAAGAGAAGGTGTGTGTGTGTGTGTGTGTGTGTGTGTGTGTGTGTGTGTGTGTGTGTGATCTGGTTCAACATTCCCCCACACATGTTGCAGGTAGTTTATGATTTCAATGTAATTAGGCAAAGGCCATTTTCACTGAGGGAGACAGAAAATTGGCTTGCTCTCCTCAAGGGTGTTCTCCAACTGTGATCAGAAACCTGCCTTCTCCTCCAATAATAATGGTGGTTCTGGGCCCTCCTCTGGCTGGGGAGAGACTGCCCAGCATTATTCTAAGAGGGCTAGCCAATTCTTAGAAACAGAAGGACCCGGCCTGGAGTGTGCTTTTGCTATACAGAGCCTTACCTCCTCTCTCCGGCCCGCATATCCAAGGAGGCAAAATTCTTCTGCCTTAATCATCCAGGACTAGGTACTGAGCAACTAGGAACCACCCCCATAGCCCAAAGCCTGCCAAATTATTCGAACTGGCCAATTATAAACTATTCACCCCGGCCTGCCTTTCCTTTCCGTGCAAACCCCGACAGAGACCATGACCTAGACCTTCCCCTCACTCCTATCTCCCACCTCCTGACCACCTCGTGTCATTCCCCTGAGGTCTTCTGTGGCATGCCACGGCTCCTGTTGTGAGGACCTATGAATATAATAAACTTTATTTTTCCTGAGCCCTGACGCCATCTCCTCTTGTGGCCACACCTGACTGGCTCTCTTAAAAAAGAATACAAAACAACCTAAGGTGGTGAGGTGGGGATGGAAAAAAACACACAAAAACACATTTCCATCTTCATTTAAAAACAAAACAACAACAAAAAACTGCACATGGGTAAAGAATGTATTATCATTAGAGTCTAGAATTATCATTAGAGTCTAGAATTTTTAAAAAGAATTATTTTGTAATCCTCTCCTGAGGATATGTGCAGGAGAGGAAGGGGGAGGGAGAGAGAGAAACATTGATCAACTACCTCCCCCATGCATCCCAACCAGGGATCGAACCTGCAACCTAGGGATAGATCCCCACAACCTTTTTGGTATAGGGGACAATGCTCCAACCACTAAGCCACCCAGCTGAGCTAGAATTTTTTTAAGTGGGAGTAGTACCTTCCTACAAGTGCAGATGGAGGGCAGTGTCCTGTGAGTGTTTTAGCCATGGGAGGTCATTGCCAAGGCTGGTCTAGCGGCTGGCCTGGCAGGATACACCACTCACAGCTTCTCACTCTGTAGCCAGTGGGCCCTGTGAGCTGAGAGAGTCACCCCGATAGCCTGGAGACAGTGTCGAATGCCTTCCTAAGTGTCAAATGTGACATACGTGGCTTAATAGGGGATATAATGGCCAGATTCTTAAGGTCAAAGGCCAAGAATTTAGGATTGACCTGGAGTGGGCCTTGGATGGGTGGAGGCAGGCCCAGCTCTGCCTGTGAGAGGACAGAGCTCAGGAAGCCGCTGGAGGGCAGGGTAGAGAAGAGTGATAGGGCTCCAGTCAGAAAGCCATTCGGCCACCAGGGAGAGGCAGGGACAAGGGAAGGGAAACGCGGAGCTGGGAGCTGAACAGAGGGGAGAGCCTTAGATTTGACTTTTGGCATCAGACTGATTTCTGTTTGAACCTCATCCCTACTGTTTACTTACATGAATCCAGACCAGTTACGCTACCTCTGATCCCCATCTCTGGGAAAAGGGTAACACTGAGAGCCCACTCAGATAACCCTGTGTAACAGCAGGTGCCCATCAATGCGCTTTGCCTCTGCTGATCTGAAACAGCCACTGTGACAACCACAGAGGCAGATGTTAGGATTTCTAAAGCTCCTGACGTGAAGTGACTGGTTTATCTTTATTAAACTATGTATACACAAAAGAATGTCCCTGGCCCTCACTCTCTTTACTGTATTACCCTCAGGCCAGCCCATCCCAGCATATCTTCCCAGACCTCAGCGGCATGGCTGGCCTGCGGGGAATGGGCTCCGCAGAGGGGCGAGGCAGCGGAGAGGAGAGGAGGGTGGAATGTGAGGTCGGGAAGCTGCCAACTGAACACCACTGGTCAGAAAACCTCACCAGGAGCAGGTCTGGGCTGGCGTATACTGCCTCTGACATCGCAATGGTATTCCACCTTCCTCAGTACAAAACTGCATCTGCTTTGTATTTTCACAAACCTGAGAACAAGAGGTATGTTTCTTGGAGTTGAGTCAGTTGAGATCTGATTCTGGGCTCAGCTATTATATCAGTTTCCCTCCTCTCTGAAACGGCTAATAATTATCATCTTCACTTAGTTTGTTCTCCCTAGGCTCCAGCTACCCTGTGGAATGAGATGAAAGAATATCGAAGAGGTGGAGATAATTAAAGGCTTCCTAGAGGAGGCAGAGAGGTGAGGCAACTTGGAAAGGTCACACTGCCTTTAATAAGTCACCAGTTTGGGCTCTACCTTCAGGACTATGGGCTTTCTGATCCTCTGGCAGTAATGCCCCCAGCTCCTTCTGAGCTCTCAGAATGATTTCACGGCTCTTAGCAGGGAATGGGTTTTATATAGAAAAGCTTAGAGAGTTTTATAGATAAGTCATGCTTTTGGTTAAACCCCAGGCCACACCCAAGCAGTCCCGGAGCTTCCGAGTGGACAGCCTGCAGTATCTCAACCTCCGCTCCCCCCACTTGTACAACAATTTTCACCCTACGTGCTGCACAGTTTTTAAAACACACAGCTACTTGGCTATTTAGTCAGGGCACAGACCTCTTTCCCCTTAGATTGTCAAATGAAAGAAATGATAACAGCCAACACAACAATAGCCGTCCATATGAATGAATCAAAATTATTCCTAATTTTTTTTGTCAGATCAGCAAGACATATTTTTTTGGTAGAATTGTAGTAATTTGTTTAACTAGACTGTCTGCGCCATGGGATGGGAAAGGTTGGGAATCGCTGTACTAGCGACTCGGAAATCTGAAGACGTGGGACGTGCCAGGAGCTACTTACTCCATAGCAACAGTTCTGAGTCGCAATGGAAGGGCAGCCATGAGTAGAAGAAAAATGTCAGAAATCAGAAAGCCCGGTGCTTCGATGCCGACTCAGACGTCAGTTTTCGAGGAGCTGATTGTTTATGGAAGTGACCTGTCAGCAGGTGCTTTTCTTTTCTGTCTAATGAGTCATGACAGCCTGTCTGTCTATATCTTTAGTTGTAAAGACGCGATTCATTACAGACCAATGACAGCATATTTTACCACACAGTTTCAAATTCTCAATGCCACTCTGATGTCCCCTCGGAGCCGTGGAAGGTGACAGAGACATAAAAAGAGACGGTTTTATGAATGATCATTTCCACAGGAAATTAAAGGCGCACCCTTTTCCACATTGTTCCACGTCAATAAGTAAAGCTCGGCTGGCTACGCCATCATGTTTTTAGTCTCTGAATGTTACTTCCCTTGATTGATCTATAAATGGCACAAACACTCTTAACCAGTTTGGTCCAGTGCTCCCCAGAGATGATATGAGACAGAAAGACTATTCCCAGCCATAGACGGTACAGCAATCAAGCCTGCCTACTGAGCCAAAGGAAGCACCATGCAGGTGCCTCTTAGCAGGCGTTCTACAAAACAGAATGAGCTTAAGAGAGCAGGTGAGCAAGGGGCTCAGGCTTGAATCGCTGTGTAACCCACCACACGGTCTTACCTTAGTTACGGATAATGAAGTTTAGGTCCAAACCCCATGGCCTTTCATCTTGTAAGAGCGCCGCAGCAAGGCACCTTTTGTCTCTTCTTCCTCGGGCTTTCTCTCAAGCTGTCAGCACCTACCGCCATGGAGATGAGAAAGCCCACAGGAGAATCTCGCTCTTCTTTGCCTTTCCGGGAGCATTCACCACACACAAAGGCCACTGAGTTCTGCTTCGCTCTAGTGAATCAACACTTTCTTTAACGGGTTCCCATGCCTACACGAGTGGACAGCGTTGCCAATGGTGGCTCACAAAAAAACAAGAACCAAGAAGAAATAGCCTCCCCACTGCCTGTCTACATCTTTGTTTTTCAATCCTATTCAATAATAAAAATCTCCCCCAAATAAAAAATAATGGCCAAAAATTGCCCCTAAATTTCTCACTGTTCCAGAGGGCTGGACTGTCTCTTATGAAGACCTCCAGGTCTTGTACAACTTCTTCCCAGTATGTCTTTCTTAAATGTAGGTGCTCTATTACTGTCATTCTAAAGATTTTTCTGTGTAAGTACACACCCTAACTGTGTAATCCTACACCCAAGACAAACAACGTCTTGCCCAACATCATTTCATTTGGGTTCTGAGGAAGTGTGTGCCCCTAGAAGACCAGTGATAACCTCAGCGGTGGTTCCAAGGACAGCGTTTAGATGTTTTTTCTGAGAAGTTGGTATTGTTTTGTGCCTTGTTTGCCTCTTGTACATTCGGGATGAGGGAGAGCCTTGGCTTCTTAGTCAATGTCCATTATTCACCCACAAGGAAGGTTTGCAATTTGGGTCAAGAGAATGTTGACATGTGTAAGAAATCAAGTGAATGCTGGTGTCATTTACTGAGATGATGGGACTGGGAGAGAAGAGATTTGAAATGGGGGACTAAATAACTGAGGTTCTGTTGTGGTAATAGCATATGCTCTCTGACAACCAAATGAAGATGTCGGGTAGACAGTATATTATCCTGGGGTTGAAAGGAGAGATCCAGAACAGAGGTACAAGATGGGAAGTTACCAGTATATACATGGTAGTTAAAACCATGAACATGGATGGGGCCACAGCAGAGAGAGAGTAGTTAGAAGAGATGGGTTCCAATGATGAAGCCCTGAGCAACCCAATCTTAGGTTGGGAAGATGAGGAAGATCCAACAAGGGATCCTGAGAAGGAGAATTGCTTGAAATGGAAGGAAAACCATGATGTGTGGTGTGAAGTGAGGAAAGTGTGACAAGAGAAAGGAGTGATCATCTGTCAGAGATGAAGGAAGGTCAAGATGAGGACTGAGAACTGACCACTGGATGTGGCAATGTGATGTCACTGGTGACTGTTGAAAGATGTGTCAGTAGAGTTTGGGAGGCAAATGCCTGATTGGACTAGGAACAAGGTGGAACAAGGTGAGCGGAAGTAAACACAATATGCATCCCATTTATTGGGAGTTAGGCTGTCAGATGGAGTAGACAACCATGATGATGGATGGGAAGGGATTTGGGGTTCAAGAGAGATTTACTTTTCATGAAGGGAGCTTTTTACTTTGCATTGTTTTAATGTGGGAGATGTTATAATTCATCAGATAAAATGTTGCCTAGTTATTAATTTTTAAGTAAATGTCCTACAATTACTCTTGTGTGTCATTTCTTTTAAAAATAAGTATGTTGGCCTGGCTGGCGTGGTTGAGAGTCAACCTAAGAACCAAGAAGTCACGGTTGGATTCCTGGTCAGGGCACATGCCTGAGTTGTGGGCTCCACTGCCAGTGTGGGCTATGCAGGAGGCAGCCGATCAATGATTCTCTCTCATCATTGATGTTTCTATCACTCTCTCTCCCTCTACCTTCCTCTCTGAAATCAATAAAAATATATTTTTTAAAACAGTATTTTGGGTACTTCTGAAGAAGGTATCCTGTTTGGTCTCATGGGTTTACTGCAGAATCCACATGATAATCAAAATGATTAATTCCATAAAGAAATATGAAATAGAGAAAAAGAGCCTGACTACCACATGGCACAATGTAGAAACTGGGTAATGGACAGAATTGTTTATTGGAACCTGGTTTTCCATGGCCAAGGACAAGTCTTAAGTTTTCTCATACAGCTTCAGCCACTGCTGACACTTTGCCTGCAGACAGATCCACACCAACTACAAGTTCCTATAGTTCTAATTGCCTGGCTAATACAGGAAACAGGGGAAGTGTCTGCAGTCCTCACTACTAAACAATGTGTTCCTCTTCCACTCATTATAAAAGTCTCTCCCCCTACCTGTATTCTAAAGTTACCTAAAGCAGCGGTCGCCAACCGGTGGTCCACGGACCACTGGTAGTCCGTGAGATCCAGAAGGTTGGCCGCCTGTGATCTAAAGCACACTGGCTTATTTTCTTCTCTTTGGTCAAACTGTGCTAAAGTGGAATAGATTTCAAAATCTGGAACCAGAAATAAATCAGTAGTAAGTTGGTTAGCATATACTTCCTCTCAAATCACTTCATTTTAAAATTGAACAGTGAGAATTAGTAAGAATGTCTGTTTGGGTTATTTTCTTTTTCTCCTGATTTTGAATGAATTGGTTTTCTGGCTGGTTGTTGCACCAACTCCCAAACACACATATTACCAAGCAATGACCCTGTGAGAACTGCCAAAACGTCTGTGCCAGGCACAGTCAGAGGAGGATTCAATTCAAAATGTGAACCCTCAGAAGAACATTAACACAACAAGAATTCATTGCTTGATATCCTCTCAAGTTGGCCCTCAGTCTCTGCTGAAGCATTTTCATTGACAAGAAACTCACTGACCCTTCACATGTCTGTTCCTGTTTGATGATGATTCAACTCTACCAACGAGGAAGTCCTTCCTTAAACTCAGATAAAAATATGTCTCCCCATAGCATTCACAAGACTTTCCTGTCCTCATGCTCTCCCTCTGCAGAATGTGTTGTATACTAGCCAAAAGCAGTTCTTCAGACAAAAAAAAGAGAGAGATAAGAATTTTATAGTTGCTTCTTATCTCCTAACTCAGTCTTTACTTCTTCCATTGAAAAATCTACAAAGCATCCTATTATTCCTGATATGCATGTTGATTATTTAATTTGTCCTTTTTGAGAGCGACAAGGGCATGGTCAAATGCTAAAATGATGAATCATGAAGGCAACAGGTGCCAACCAGGGCTGCTGGCAAATTGTAAGAGTGGGCTCTCTGAGGGGGATTGGTAGAGTTTTCCAATTTCTGTGGTGCAAATACTCCATCCATGGCCAATTTCAAATTACTGAGGGGACTTCCCTGAATGTGGAGTTGGTGAGAGGTGTGCGCAGTTGGCTCTTGTGAGCTGATACGAGTCGGCTCCAGCACAGCCCTGTGTGATGAGCCATGGCAGGGTTTGCTCAACATCCTAATGTCCTGGTTGTTCTCCTCGGAATATCTTTTTACACATCCAGACCAGAATCAGTCTCAATTCCACTTAAAATTCAACTGCAAATGTCCAATTCCATCAAAATCCGACTTCAAAGCATTTATGAATGTGTGTGTGTTTGTGTGTGTGTGTGTGTGGGGGGCATACAGAGAAAGCCTCTAGCTTCTAATATTTGGATCAGAAAAAAAATTGCTCTTTAGTTGATATATTAGGGTACATGCTCATTAAATTATATATATACCAGTACACCCTCATTAAAGTTGTCATTTGTTTAATGGAATGAAAAAGAAATGGGTTTAAAGAGGGATACTGCAAAAAATGATTTAGAGTTTTAAATATTCCCATATAATTCAGTAAACATTTATTAAGTCCTTATGACACATTAAGGAAACTATAAACATTCCACTTAAAACTCTACTAGTGAATAGACTTGTTCTTATGTTTAGCCTTTTTCTCTCTTGGGTAGGCTCCCACTTTCTTACAAACCATGGATGTGTTTGTTTTTGTTCTTTGGTGAATCCATTCTGCAGTAGTTACTTGTGAGTCACATTTCCCAAGGGCTATAATTTATGCCTATATTATATTCATACTGAATGCAGCTGTTGAAGATAAACCATGTTAGCACTGAATCAGCATTAGCAGGAAAAACAAAAATATTTATTTGGCTGGATCGTGGGATCTGGGGTGGTGAGAAGTATGAGATGGATAAGGTGGAGCCTCGAGCAGCATCTGATAAGCCAGGTTAAAGAATTTTGATTATTCAAAGGAGGGTGAAAGGGCTTCCACCAAGGGAGGAAGACAATCTGATTAGCATTCAAGAGAATGCACTCTGGCAGTGGTGGTGAGAATGGATTGGGCAGACAACAGATGGGGTGGCGAGGCAGTAAGGGAGTTATTGTGTAACCTAGGGAAATGGAGCCCAGGGAATACACTCAAGAGATACTTGGAAGTCAGAATCCAGGATCATCAGAAATCCATTGGAGAAGGAAGGGTGAAGAAGAGACCAGGATGGACTATTTGTAAGAGTAGAGGGATGAAGAACGGTCAGGGTAATTCCAAGAGCCGGTGCAACTGCAGTCAGTCTTCAGATTGGGTGGCAAGAAGTTGCTGATTTAATTTCCCTGTTAAATAATGGGATGGTGAGCAGAAGAGACAGGAATAGAGATTTCAAGGGAATGGAAAACATCTGAAATAGTCACTGTCGGGAAGTTGAAGAGTACGTCATGAGGGGCTGCATTGAGGGCCTATTCTTAGTAACATTTCTCAAGATTCTAGTTGAATGTGTGTCTTCTGAAGAAAGTGTTCCAGGCACTCCTGAGAGGTCTTCCCATTTCCCTTTAATGACCTGTTTCTCTAATTTCTAACGAAGGCCATCCAACGAAACAAACACTTCCTGATTGAAGAATTTTAACAAGGGAACTTGTGCCGTTCTTGGTTTCCAGATCAACCACTAAATGGCTTTTTTTGTGTGTGATAAAAGAACAGTGAAATTCCCACCAAGTATCTGTTGAGAAAACATTTGCTAGAGATACCCCTCCCCTTCCCAACACATCCCTCAATCAGGGAGGAGACAGAGCTCCCGGGCAGAACAATGGGCGCTGTCCTGGGGTGGGACTCCGAAATTCAGTCAAGGAACAAACCCCAGTGAGGTCATGTCTCGTTTGGGATTAAATGGCTAACTCTGATTCTGGGATCACATGAAGAAAAATGCACATAAAATGCCCAGGAATTTTCCCTTTGCTTCATTCGGAAATTAAACTTGCACACGTCATGTCTACAAAATGAGCATTTCACCAGGTCAGATGCTTTCTTGACTGGACTAGGATGCAAAAGAGAGTAGAGGACGTGCTGCCTTCTTCAGCTGGCTGGGTCCTGGGCCTTCCTGAACCCTGGAGTTCTGTATTCTCACAGGCAGCTTTGTCTCCACTGTACAAAATAGAGTCAATGTCCAAAAACCATAATCGAGTTACTTGGTGTAACCCGCTCAGCCAGAAGAGGCCACTGAGGTCACAAGCTACTCCACCTGCCTGATACCAAGTCCTCCTGATTCTGAGAGGAATGATTTTCAGTTCAGCAGGTGTGCAGCACCTGAATCGTCAAGACAACCCCTTCATTCTCCATACGATGTAATGCAGGTGTTGTCTTACAGCAGAGCTTTCTGGTACCTCATACAAAATGACAAAGGAACCTGGGCACGAGTTTGAACCAGTCCTAACAATGTTTCTGGCTTTCAAAATGATGGCACTGCAGTTACTACCCAGTGGCCCTCCATGATTTCTAAAGTTGGGCAGGTTTATTTTGCCATTTAATGATTTCTACATAGAAATTATAAACGTTGTAGAAATCAACAAAGACCACCCAACGGAGAACAAGGAAAGGCTGCCCTTCAGCTTTTGCTATAAAGAGGGAGCCAGCCATCATCACTGTGTTTAGCAGAGACTCGGAGGGAGGCAGAGAGGGAGAAAGCAGCACAGTGCAAACGGGAAGGTGGTACGTCTGCTCTCATCAGTGGCTGTTGGGCACGAGAAGATGGCATCAAATTAACTAGAAGCGGGCACCCATTTGATGGGTCCGGAAAAGCATAGTTTGCTTTCCTTACTGGTGCTAAGTCTGAAACACAGGCAACAAATGACAAGAGTTGGAAGTCAATGACCAAGTCTTGACTGTTTGGGGCCCATTGTTGCAAAGGCTGTGATTTGTCCTCTGGGCCTTTTACTGCAGAGGCTCTGGTTCAGAGCTATATTGTCACAGTCGGGGGTGGGGAACTTTTTTTCTGCCAAGGGCCATTTGGATATTTATAACATCATTCTCGGGCCACACATAATGATCAACTTAAAAATTAGCCTGCTCTATTTGGTCAAACATTTAATTAACTCACCCCTAATGCCTTGGCAGGGCCAGACCAAATGATTTTGCAGGCCAAGTTCCCCACCCCTGTCATAGATGGGCTTGGTCACTGTTGGTTTGTATATCCAGCCCCTCAACAAAAACAATACACTATGCTGGTAAGTGACATGTGGGACAGCAACCATACACAAACATACTTGTCATACCTACAGCCTCCACACCAATACTTACAAATTGAACTATTTGTGAATAAACCCCTCCCCCCCCCGATTTATTATTCAGATTCTTCCGTGGTATGACTAAAAAATGCATTTAATCAAGCATTTGTTGTTGTTTTTTTCAGGGCAACTTGGTTTTCTTAGAACCCTAATTATCTATGAGCCAATATATCACGGCTGGATTGATATCAGTGTAGTTGAGTCTTTCTGATATTAATGAAAACTGTTGTAAGAAATTCTCAATGATAATGGTTATTCTATGGAGAAACTGCATGGCACTGCAGTAGAGATTCTTGAGAACAATAGGCCCTGCCATCTCTCAGGACTGGTCAACAGCAAGTTAAGTGCATCCTGTTCTTGGAAACATGGCATTTTGCCCACTTTGCATTTACTTCCAAGTGTGACTATTTTAAGAGTCCAAAATTATTTTAAACGTAGGGGTGATAGTGCATAATAAATTTCATCTTGGTCGAATCTACCAATTCAAATCTGTCTGAGTCACAGAAAGTGAGGTAAATGTATTTTACCAGCTCCTCCCACCTTTTCTGTTGGCTGTGTTTCTCTGGCTTATTACCCCCTTGGCTAATAAAGTGCCCTGGATGGATGTGGTCATTTCAACATTTTGCCAGCCCTTCCTTTCAACCTAGATGGTGCCTGTGTTATCACTAGTTGCTAGAAACTCAAGTTCACAAAGGCAACACTGACTACTCAATAGTCTTTTCAACCTTGGAGATGTTCTCGTTCACAGATCGATTCATTTGATAGTCCCACCTTTCCACCATCCCCGAATACAGTGCTATCGAGGCCATGAAAATAAGGACTGAAAGACAGCCTAAGCTAAAACTGTTGACTCAGTTCTTCCATGCAGACACTCCAGGAAGGGTACTATTATTTCCACTTTGATTTTTTTTTTTACAAAGCCTTAAGTAAATGCAAATGTTGATATTGTGATTTCTCTTTAGGCTAGGAAGTCTGGAAAATAACAGCGGAAGCTCCCAAACACTCGGCTGTCTGGGGCACAAGAGAAGTTATAGGAGAAAATCTGAGTCATGGGCTGTTGAGTCAATCCCCAAATCTCTATTTTCTCCATGTTTATAGGATACCTATTTCCAAAAATACTTCATGGCTTTCACCTTTCCTCAACCCACAGTGTATGGTTCCTTTTCTTTGCCCCTTTTGTTTGGACTTTCCCTTCCTCGTTGTGAAATACACCCTTCCATTTTGTTTTTGTCCGCTTTAGGGTTGCCTGCTTACTGACAGCTCATCGAATGCCAATACTTATGGCAAATTACACAAGAACGAGTCTGGTCATGCTGCTTCAAAGGGATGAAAGATTCAAAGCAATAAGCAGAAAAATAAACGTTTCCATTGATCTTACCATTCTATAATGGCCAAATAAAGGCACAATAATAGAGGAATTATCAAGAAAAGGGAAGTCATTTTTCATGTCATTGTGTTTCTCCATGCTTTTCTAAGAAAAGTATGGAGTCTTTCATCTCATTGCCATTATCATCTGTTATGGGTTGAACTGTGTCCTACCCAGAAGATATTTTGAAGCCCTGATCTCTGACACCCATGAATGTGACCTTATTTAGAAATAGGTTCTTGGCAGATGTAATTGAGTTAAGATGAGGTCATTAGAGTAGGTCCCAATTCAATATGACTGGTGTATTGATAAGAAAGAACTCTCACACACATACACACAAAGAGAGAAGAGAGAAGAGGCCATATGAAGGTGGAGACAGAGATGGGAGTGATGCGGCCACAAGCCAAGGGACACCTGGGGCCACCAGAAGCTGAAAGAAGCTTTGAAGGGAAGGTGGCCTTGATTTCAGACTTCCAGCCTCTGGAACTGTTGTTTTAAGCCCCTTAGCATGAGCAGCCACAGGAAACAAATATCAACATCCATATTTGCTTTTGAAAGGTTATTTTACACCTTTGAGAACTTTCTTCTATCTATTCCTTCGTCTCTGAGGAATCTTTTATACCTTTCAACCTTTGCAAATTTATGGACTCGTAAGCAGATCAATTTTTTCCAACTATGAAACTAGCTGCTGAACAATAGTCAGGTTCTGAATTTGTTTTCCCAAAATTCCATTCTAGGTGCTAAGCTTACCTTTAGATTGTAACATATCGCATTATTGACAAGTAGTGAAAATCTTTAAAAGTTGCTCTTCAACTTTACATAGTAGCTACAGATCACTAGATGTATATTTCTGGGGTGTCATTAACAGTTTATTCTATAATTCTGAATATAAGCTAAAGGGAGCAAGTACATATTTTGAAGATACTGTTTAAAGTTATTTTGATTCTACATGGAAACTGAGACTCATAAAATAGTAAAGACTAAATTTAAAAAATTAAAAGCCTACTATGGTTCACTTAAATGTGCTTTTAAATAGATATTTTAGGACTGTCATTTAGGGTACAGGCCCAATTTTAGGTTTTTGGTATTGTCTAACACCTGTTATCTTGGCCTATGAATGAGGCTCTGCTTAAACAGTGCATGCACCCACCCCTACCCTACCAAGGACATCACAGTATTCCACATATTGACATTATTGCACTTGAGAGTCAAGTTAAGCGTGAATATTACATGAGAGGGTAAAATAAAGGAGAAGAGACTCTTCATGGAGTGGATCAGGATGATTGGAGAGTATAAGCTAAAATCAAGCCAAGCCTAAGCGTCTCATCAAGGTCCACCTGGGCAACAGCAGGAACCTGAAGACCCACCCAGGGCCACAGCAAAAAACTAGGCCTGCAGCCCATAGACTGGATGACCTAAAACCATCAGCAGGGGAAGATGAACATGCTAAGTGCCCACCTGTGAATTGGAAGCTCAGTCTATAAGTAGGGCTATGTGGTTAAATTAGGCCCCCAATTCAGCCTGGAAAAGACCCTGGGAAAAGAAAGCGCTTCCACTGACCTCAATTTCATCCAGCCAGAGCCTAACAAAGATGATCTGTTTTCAACAAGCTGAAGGTTTCTGAGAAGATACAGTGTTTTTAGGTAGACTTTCCCCCTTATCGCAGAGCTTTGAAACCTGAATTTTCATTCAAGGGAAAAACAAAAAGACCTGGGACAATGGCCCCATTCAATTATAAAATCACTGCCATCGGCCTTTCTCCCACTGACCCTTTGGACAGAAGCAGAAACAGCAGGTTCTGCCTAGATCGAGTTGCCCTGTTTAACCAGCACACATACTTTTGCAGGAAGATAAGTCAGTGATTAATTTGGAGGCGGAGCCTAGAAAAATAAATGCTGGAGCCAATGACTGCACAGCTCTCCTGAGGTCCAAGGAGACAGCTGAGCTGGGCAGAGGTGGACGCCACCGGTTCCCACCAGTCAAGATCTTCCCCAGCAGCAACGCGCCAGGGCCAGGCCGGAGTTAGGAGTGCCAGGCTGTCATATTCTGCCTTCATCTTGAGGGTGATATCACAAGATTCTCAACATAGCCCCGTGTTCTCTGTAAATACTGGAGTAGCCAGCTTTTAATTGTTTTATGTGCAGATTGATTTGGTAAACAGAGATATGGGAACCTTTGAAAACATGTAACATGAGGTTGCAAGTCTAGTTTATGGCTAAATACTTCCCTCTCTTGCTAGCAAGTTGAGGTGATTTATTAGCGTGCCCTCTGGTTACAAATGACCACAACGATGAAAACCCTGCAGTTTTACACTTTAGTACCAAAAGGGATTTTTTTTTCTCAGTCTCCCCAGAGTCAGGAATCCCACCTTTGGGAACTACTGAAATAAACAAATAGAAAACATGACTTTGGCTGGTTGTTTCTCTTGAAACTTCTGGAACCTGGGGACGCTGAGTTTATTGAAAGCAGGCATAACACTGCTCTCTTTCCTGGTAGTTAACATTCATGTACAGATTATGCAAGAATCTTAATTCAATGTAGAAGCAAAAATTTAGGTGGCTAACTGATGTAGTTTAAAGCCCCCAATTCCTGTTACAATACACCTCCGACCCTCCCCGATTTAAAAAGAAAAAAGCCAAATAAATGAAGAGAAGGCGACCCCAAGCATACAGCCAAGCACCTGGCACATAGTAGGTATATAACAAGTAGGTCCAGGAAGAGGACCAACAGGGAATCAGAAGCAGAAATCGGCATGATTTGCTTGTCCATACCCGTGTCGTCCACATAACTACCTAAGACTGGCTTTCATATGTTTTGGTGAACACGGGTTGGAATTTTTTTCAATCAGTTTTTAAATTGAATTTACCAATTTTTAAAACCAAGGACTTTTTAATTATTGAGCTGTATTTAGATATACAAGTTTTAAGCAATTCAAACTCTGGAACTAAAATTAGCCATTGGACAAAGCTGTTGTGAGCCAGCTGCCATGATCCCACGAACAAATAAAATGGTGACACAGAGAGGTCATGCCCCTTCTTGATTCCTTACAAGTTCCTGGGTGGAAAAAAGTCACCGGGCTCCATTTAATTTCTTCCCCATGGCAGCCACTAACGACTATGAGAACAGCCAAAGTTTACCGTCCAGTTTGCCCCTTAGTTAGAAACAGTCATCTCTTCCACCATTGAGAAGTAGCATTGCACCCAAGGAAGGTGATCACTTCGTTTCTGTTCTCCAAGGATCAAATTTATTGGATGAGTTGGAAAGAACCCTTGCAATAAAGTTCAATCCCCTGGGAGCGTCAGCATTTCCATTTCTAAGGTGCCTGCTTACTGTGTGTTAGCGGTTTCACACTCATTGCCCCAAACCCAATCCTCGTAAGAGGCTCTATATCATAGCTGTCACTGACCCAGATGAAAGGGAAAACAGAACTTCTACAGTGGGAAGCCCTTGGCCTAGGCCGCTGGTTTTCAAGCCCTCGTGTTCATCAGAATCCCCTGGAGGGCTTGTGAGACACAGACATGCTGGGCTCCAGGCCCAGAGCTGCTCAGGCAGTAGGTCTGAGGGGGAGCCAGAGCACTGGCACTGTTTACAAGCTCCCGGGGTTTCTGATGCTTCTAGTCCTGGGCCACACTTTGAGGACCACTAGCCTAAGTCACACAAGTCGTAGTGGCCAAGCCTGGAGTAAAACCCAGCTCTGTCTGATAAGAAGACGCACACGATGCCACACTGAGAAGCCCCCTGTTACCCTCTTAAGATTTCCCCACTGCAGAGATGGAAGAGGAGAGGAGGCACTAAGCAGCTGCATGGCGTGGGAAAGGGGAACGGATCTGGAGTCGGAACCCTGGAGTGGGAGCCCCCTCTCTGCCATGTACCAGCATGGCACTTAACTGACCAGATCGTCTGTATTTTCATCGCTATAATAAGAATTCCCCTGCTGTTCCTCGCACTCATCTCACCGAGTCGTTTGAAGATGAAAGGTGACAACCGCTGTGAAAGAATTCTCTAGGCCTTGAGGTGCTGCCATGAATGCTGTGTGTTCTTTTTATTAGGAATCAGGTCAGAAGAAGAGTCAAGATGAACAAAACAACAAAAACAAAAATATGTCCGAGAACGATCTGGTCTTTAGTTTAAGAGCTGCAACTGCGTAAAAGGAAATGCCGGACACAAGAAAGAAGTTTATGAGGACCTCAGAGACCTGTCATCTCAGAGATGCACTCACAACGAGGGGGGGGGGGGGGGGACTGATAAATATTTTCCAATAGCTTTTTTTTCTTTTTCAAGTTAAAAAGTAAACATCCTAGTTCTTTCTTCAAGAGACATTCTTTGGATGAATACTGAAATATGACTAGTCAAGAGTTATTTTGATTTAATTATTTTTGAATAGTTAAAATAGTTAAAAACTTGATTAGTAAAAAATAGTAAAAACTAAGACTTCTTTCTCCATAACAATTTCAAATACTGGCATTAATTAAGCAGTAATTTCTCACTAACAAAGTTAATATTCAATGGCACAGAGAAAAGGGGTCATTTATATATTGGATTAATTAAGAAGAGGCTTTTTACTAACCTAAGAAATCTGCCAGGACCCCTGGGCTCCACTTGTATCTACCAATGGCTTACTTACTATTAGGTCAATACTTGGCATTCAAGCCCACAGACTTCAATATGTGATTGGGACTGTAAAGAGTGGTCGCACCCTAACCAGTTTGGCTCAGTGGATAGAGCATTGGCCTGTGGACTGAAGGGTCCCAGGTTCGATTCTGGTCAAGGGCATGTATCTTGGTTGCGGGCACATCCCCAGTAGGGAGTGTGCAAGAGGCAGCTGATCAATGTTTCTCTCTCATTGATGTTTCTAACTCTCTATCCCTCTCCCTTCCTCTCTGTAAAAAATCAATAAAAATATATTTAAAAAAAAGAGTGGTCGCATGTTCCCCATCAGTGAAATGTTACTTCCCTTGGACTGAATATTGCACTTGCTCAGTGAAGTGAAATTTGTATTGATTTATCTTTCTCAAGTTCCTCTTGTGCTTACGAACTTTTGATAAAAATGGCAAACCTCTGAGCTCTGCCCCTTAAATCCAGTGCATAAATCTTTCTTTCTGTTTTAGATTTGTTTGGATTTATTCTTTAAATGCCTTGATAGAGAAAGTACAATGTAATGCTTGGCGTGCAAAATAGACTACTACAAACACATCAATAATCCGATTTCAGAGAGCAGGGTCCAGATGCTTTGATTCTGTCTCATCTTTTCAATGCCTGAGCGTTTCTCTGCCTTTCACTTGGAGTTATGTACCAAGGTTTCTTGATGATGGGTGTATAATCCAAATTATGTGGTAATATAATTTAGGATCCCTGTTAATCAAACAGATATGAATTTATGGGGAATTACGGTTCTTCAGGGCATAGATTAGTGGCTAAAGATGCATATTGTACAGAAAGACTGCCTGGTCCAAAATCAGCTATTTTTTTTTTTTTAGCTGTGTGACCTTCGGAATATTACATGGCCTCTCTGGGCCAGCTTCCTCCTCTGTAAAAATGAAATGCATCATGGAGATAAAGAATTGATATTTGTAAAGCACTAAGAATTATGTACACTATGCAATTAGCACCCTGTGGTTGTTAAATAAATACAAATAGGTAAAATGAAAATAATTCCGCTGTGAAATGACATTGTCATTGGTAGATGACCATTTTCATAAGTGTCTCCATATATTCTCATATCCATGAAAAAAATCAACAAAAATACCCTCTTTTCATGACTATGGCAACAGAATATCCGAGATATGGGAACAAACCCTTCAAAGAAATGAGAAGGACACTTAGCATTCTGACACAATCTTCGTCATGTGGAGAAAATGTGAAGTCTTTAAAACATACCAAATCTACCCTGTTATACAGCATCAAAAGAAGAGAAACTGAGGCAGAAGGTTAAGGTAAAGGTGTTAGTCAAACATAATCTTATAAGAAACAGTAAGGAAAATCTATGTAAGGTGATGCGGATACCCGAGTGGTTTTCATAACATTTTGAAGCTATTTCTTCTCTTTGATGCTTTTTAGAGTGGATGAGGAATTTTGATACCATTTATTAATGTACCTCTTATTTTTCCCAGCTTAATGTATCTCTTATTTTCCCCAGAGCAAGTTACACTTCAGCAGGACAAACGTGGTCTCTGGAAGAAGAGCTGGTGACAAATTCACAGGCACAATCCCATGAATGGACAGATCTGGGTTAGTGTGGGGATTTGGTTGCTATCCATTCAGCACCACCGCTCTCCCAAGTGATGAGACAAAGACCAAGGGATCTCAGGGAATCTAAACTTATTAAAATATCTAGAATGAATCTATTTCCTAGTGGTTACGTTTAAAAACAGAGGTAATCTAATGGCAAACACCAAGATGAGACTCTGGAAACCATTACAACTTGAACACATCTGAAGCTTGTTCGTGTATATTAATCTCACTTCATGCTTGTAAAAGTGGCAATGCAGTTCTATTATAACATGTATCAAGATGAATTTAGACTCTCCCACCACACAATTAGCTATTTGGAGGCAGGAACTACATCTCAATCATTTGTTTCATTTTGAATGGCAGGGGTCGGAGGTGGTAGATTTGGATTGTATTATTTTAGCTAAACCAGGACTACATGTCCCAGAATTCTATCCCCTCCATAGTTCCAGGTTAGCCGGAGACAGGGAGGAATTTTGCATGACATAAGGTAAAAGTCAATCAATAGTCACATTCTTTTTGCATCAGAAGGTCAGTGAAGGGCAAGGGCAGTGTGGCTGCTCACCCAGGTTGTCACTAACCTGCGGGCTCACATTACTGGCACAGGGCAGAGTTGAGCCACATTCCAAACATACTAGGGTCTTTCTGAATCAGACGGGCATCCCTTCTTCCTTCAAGCTAAAGCACAAGTGTGGCTCCCACTGTAAGACTTCCCCCAATTCCCCAGGCATAGCTGGTTTTCCTGCTCACGTCATCCTTTGCCAGGCATTGACTTTCCCAACGGCAAGGAACTGATGGATTGATCTTGCATATCTAGTGTCCAAGGAATGAGTATCATACACCCACTTAGAAGAAAGGACCTGCCATGTGTTCAGTCCACGAAACCCGAATGTAACAGATGACAACATTCTGTAGACTGGACGTCACTGGGGTTACTGAGGTCTACTATTTCCATGCCTAAAATAACCAGGGCCACAATATGGTAATAATGCACAGTGATTCTCATGGCATTACTTTGTGTCTAATTAATACAGTTCCTTATTTTCCACACAGAAGGAAGCATGGTGACTCTAAACAGCGAATGTCTACAGGACAGAATTTGGGACTTCTCCTTCTCACCTCCCGGCTCTGCTCATTCTATATTCCTATTGTACAGCCTGCTCCAACAGACCACAAACTCCATGCACAACTGGAGAAATGCCATCCACTCTTCATGCCGTCAAGGCACAATTGTGCAGAAGCACACAATACATTTTATTTAGGAAAATGAACACAAAAATATTCTTCCTAGGGCAATGCAATGCAGAGGAATACTGTCCTGATTGCTATTGCACTGAATTCTTGTGAGGACAAAGCACAGCATATGTTGCTTCTGTTTGGTTTTGTCTGGTTCTGTTTGTGATTTTGCTTTGACCAGTTTTATTTCTCTTAATGTTTCTTTAACTTTTCAATTTCTTGGGCTAATGGTGTAATCTTATCTTCTGCTCAATATTGTTATCTAATACAGTTCAATAGACTTTAGTCATAAGGGAATGAAACTACCTCCTATTCCCCACATACTGTTCTCCTTGAGCGTTCTCTGAACACCCACAAACGGGCTCAAGTCTGACCCTAATAAGAGGCAAGTAGACATGCAAAAGGAAGAGACTCCTGGATGTATAGTTCGCAGTCTCTGATATTCTGGCACCTTCTCAAATGATAATTGCATGTCCAGGGAAGGGTTTTACGGTGCCATCTATAAATAGAACTCACTAGCACGTCAGTCACGAAAACACTAAAGGATGGTGGAGCATGCTGTGAGGTAAGTGCTCATTGGTGAGACCTAGTAAGCTCTTGTTCAGCCGAGTCAGTGTTCTTCTGGCTTCTGTACAGGAGAATCTTGACCAGAAATCTACTGAACAATTTCTGTGGTCGAGTCATTATGGCAGGTGTCTTGTTTTTGAAGTTACTTTGGCATTATTTTCCCAAAGTAGAGACAGAATGTTCTGAATTACCCACGGCTTGGAACAGCCTCACGTGTGATGAGAACAGTACTGAGTTGTGAAAAGATTGGCTGCATTTGTGGGTGAGTGGATATTTTTCTGGGGCACAGCCAACTAACTAATCAAGTAGTAACCTAATCCAAGAATTTAGTCTCACCAACATCATCCTTTAGTAGAGCTTTGCAAATTTTTCCATTAAAAAACAAACTTGAGAAAACAGAAATGAGCCTTTTATCTTTATCCCTACCCAAAGGGATAAAGAATATAACACGAAGGACTGGGTCCCAAGTTCAAAATACTCCCGTCTTAGGATTTTCCTTTACAATGTATGCTAATTTTGAATTCTGATAGATCAGAATACCTCCATTATAAAAATAATTACTTAATTGCTTATCAGTTAAATTATTTTATTCCTCTTATTCTCCATCCAAATTGTTGAGTTAAATGAATGCTTCTAAAAGGCACACTATGGTCATCTCGTTGCTTCTCTTAGCTTCTGGCAAATTGCTGCTACTGCGAATATGATTATTTGGAGTAGGACTCATACACATAAAAAATAAACTCCATAAAAATACACAACAGAATACATAAAAGCCTGAATATGTGGTAGAGTGGGTGAGGTTCATAGAAGAGGAGACAATGCCTTTAGAAGGCTGGACTGTGGGAGTCTTACAATCACCTGTTCTTTGCTTCAATGAAATCACTACCCTTTTGATCAAATTGCACTTAGAATTCAGACAACACTGAGTGTGGATCTTAGACGCAAAAGAAGTTCCATGACTTTCCCAAGATTACACAGCCAGAAAATGGAAAATCTAAGCTTCCTCTATAAAATGAATATGATAGCTCTTCTCAAATTTGAGATGAAAATCCAATGAATATAGTATTTAAGCATCCAGAACATAGTAAGCACAAAGATGCTTATTTTTCTACCTCACCATAGAAATAGTTATCATACATCTGATGCCTGGAATCATGCAATTTTCCACCCACTATTCCTAAAGTTAGGTTTGAGGCCACTTTTCATAGAACAAGGAAGTAATATAGAACACTTGAGAATAAATTTATATGGGACAAAGGTGAAACAGCCTGTTCAAAGGATGGGTTTTATAAATTCAAAAAGAGAAGGTTCCACTAAATATATGGGTTGTTTTGGTACTACCAAATATTTACTCTGAATACCTTTTATATACCAATGCTTTCCACAAAATTAAAATTTTGACCAAGTCCTAATTTTCAACTAATTTATACCCTTAACTTGGACTCACCATTAACATGTATAATGAAAGAAACATATTTTTTCCAATGTCCTTGAACATTTTTTTCTCTTGCAAATCCAAATATACTAATTTAGGAAAATGCATTATAATAGCATATTGAGCGCCTCTCCCACTACAGTCTTTTCTTCCAGTTTCAAATGTTATCATGGTCTAGTTTTGTATGAGACTAATGTCTTGGATTTACCACAATTCTCACAGTCTCAGGTTCTAAAAATAAATTTAAGCAGGAATTATATCTATCGGCAACTATACATTAATATATTCTTTCTTCTTAAAGGTTTGACTCTTGTAGCTGTAAGACTAATATTCAGCAGAAATATTTCAGTCCTTGTTTCCTAGAGACTTTTCAGTTTATATGACTACAAAAGAATGTAAGGCACACTATCAAAATCATCTGAAGTATAGTAAAGTTATTATTTACCACCTACACTCACAAACAAGAGAAGCAACTCTATTATATACATTACAGAATTCATGGTAGCCAGAGAGAAAAGATCAACAGGTCTACACTTTTCTGAATAAATACTCAGAGACAAAAGTTCCATGATTTTAATGGAAAAGAATTAAAAAAAGCTTCAGAGAGAGAGGTGATTGCAAGAGGAGAAAAGTCTTCAAATTTATGTTAAAATCAATCTAGGAAGTCGATGTTTTTATTTTCTCTCATATCATTATATATAAAACTCAGAAGAATTAGCTCATTTGTCTTGAAGTTTTTAGATGGTATATAGATGCCTATTTCAATGCTTGAAGTTAATAAAACAGGATGTAATAATTTGCTTCTGAAAAAAATGTTAGAATACTCCACCTGGCATTGAATATGGAACATGAAGTCACTTTTAGATAGCTTCATACACAGTGGCACCAAGATCTGTTTAGTAAATCCCTTAAAGACCCATTTGAAACTACTTATGACTAAATCTTCAAAAGAACTCAAGGAATGACACACTGACTCCTACTTGAAGCACCTGGATAGGAAATGAAATGGTCTTTATTGCCCTTAATTCAAGACTGACATTTACATTGCTGGGTACAGAGCATTGCTGGCCCCTAAACAGAGTCCAGCATGAGCAAAGCATAGGCTGAAGACCTTGTATAATAACAAAAGTAGAGCAAAGCTTACCTGTATTCACTCTCCCCATAGAGGACCTGTGAGCTGGGTGCTCACAGCTGAGCAAAGGCAAAAAAACATTCTTTAGTTAATAATAAAGGGAAGAAAAGCTGCAGACACCAAGAACCTGGGTTAACCATTGACATTGGTTGTTCCTACAGTTCCACCCTGGGATCTACATAGGTAGCCCTTGGCATCTTATAAAGCGGGCAGTGGCTGGTCAGCTGAGACTGTGGTTACCTCACCACCTCTGTACCTCTGCACAAGGTACAGCGTGAAGGTCATTCGAGCATGCATACCCTGACTAAGTTTTCACTCGGTCAGGGTTACAAAGGAGGAAGACTTCCTGGGCCAGAAACATGTTCAACAATGCCAGTAAGTGACTCAAATATTTACAAACAGGGTTGCTGGGAACTAACCTATGGAAATCCTCCTGCCGGCTTTCAGATGTGGGGCATTGCAAAGAAACCCTTTTCAACCAGAACTCTTTGTCTGCATCTTAGCAGGTGAGGGTTGAGAGTGCGTGCCAATGAAAACTGAGACAAGACAATCAGAAAGAGCTAAGCATCCATTCCTACCTTTATTCAACATGCCTTTAATGATTATTTACCAAGTGCTGCACAGTTCCAAAGACGCCCTGATAAATAGGAGACAGAGATTACGACTGGAGGGTCCGCCCTCCCCTAACCCCAGAACCAGAGCTTAAGACAGAGGACAAGTGAAACAGGCTGTGGGCCAGAACCAGGATGTACAGGCTGTGTGCAGGCAGTCACTCCACCCCAGCAGCGGGTTCTCGGGGTGAAATGAACTGTGGAGGTGGTCGTGTAGGCAAGCTGGTTGACCAGAAGTCAGGAGATGGAAGGGTAAGGGAAGAGCTGGATTTAAAGTGGAAGCATCAAGAGAAAGGCCCAGAAAATGTGAAACAACATTCCCAAGCTATTCACACCGTGGGTGAGCTATATTCAGGAAAGCTCAAAGGCAGTATTGTGCTGGCTAGGGATTAGTATTTTTCTCTACTCCAAAGAGCACCGGTAACCAGGGGATCTAGGAGCCCCATCCAGTTTGGCTGACCCTCCAAACCCAAGGGGCCCTTTCTAGGTCCTGAGCATAGTTGTTGTTTGGGGGGGGGGGTTGTTTGCTTTGGGTTTTCATTTTTTTAGAAGCATGAACACTTGCCAGGCCAGAGTGGCTCTGTTGGTTGAGCATTGTCCTGTTCACCGAAAGGTTATTGATTTGGTTCCCAGTCAGGGCACTTATGGCAGGCAACTGATGGATGTTTCTCTCTCATATCAATGTTTCTCTATCTATCTATCTATCTATCTATCTATCTATCTATCTATCTATCTATCTATTTATCATCTATCTATTATCTATCTATCTATCTATCTATCTATCTATCTATCTATCATCTATTGTTCCTCTCTCTAAGCATGTCCTCAGGTAAGGATTTAAAAAATAAAATAAAGTAATAAAACAAAAGCATGAATACTTGAGAAAGCGAAATTAGATTTCAATGCTGGTGCTGTCACTAGCTTTGAGACTGTGGGAGCTGCTTAATTTGTGTGCACCTCAGTTTTCTCATCCATAAAATTGGGCTAATAATGATAACAATGATGTCAAAAACACTCACCTAAGCCAGATACTTAAGAGCTGCAAACCTGTTAGCTCCAATTCAGGCTTTGACATTCTGTTCTGGAGCATGCAATATGCAACCTGTTAAACAGTAACAGCTAGAAGAGTTTGAACCCTCCAAGGGACCAATCTTTTCAATCACCTATAAAGGTCAGGGAAGTAGTGAACCCAGAGGCTAACTTTTCTGCAAAGAAATTTGAACAGTAGAGAAATGTCTACATTTCCATACTAATCGAGGCAACTTTCATTACGGCTTATCCATAACAAGCCCTACTTGACTGTTTAGCATTGATTCCTCTGCTCAATTACTGGCTTGCTGCCAAGCTGAGCTCCCTTCATCAGTGCTCCATCTCAAAGGACTTTTAAAAGGGCACGGGGGTACACAGAAAGCTCCCTCTGCTCTGCAAGGACAGGTTCAGGGAAGGGGGGTTTGTTTGGGTGAGTGCTTGGACTGATCTGAGAAGATGAGGCATCTTAACTGTAACGCGTGAGAAAGACCACAGAGAAGGCAGGACAGCAAGCAAGATGGGGAAACTGGATGTCTTCCCAACTCCAACGGAGTCATATCACCAGGGCTTGGCTTCATTCCTTTGAAGTAAATGCCTAGAACATCAGACACACCCATACTCATGTAAGTAGAAAAACAGTGACCTTCAGAGTCTCCACAGAGACCACGTGGTCTCTAAGCCCGAGATATCTAGTATTTGACTCTACAGAAAACTGTTTGCCGATCCCTGAGCCGGCTAACCCATACAACTCACTGTTCTCCAAAGACAATGCCCCTCCTTCTGACTAATGATTGGCACATGGTGAACTTCAAGTTGACTGAATTTCTATAATTTAAAAACTTATCTTTCTATGTGCAATCCAGCAATCATGACCCTTGGACTTTACCAAGAGTTAAAAATTTATGTCCGCACAAATACTTGCACATAGATGTTTATAGCAGCTTTATTCATAATTGCCAAGATAAAAGACTTCCTTCAGTGGGTGAATAAACCGTGGTATATCCAGATGATGAAATATTATTCAGTGTTAAAAAAGGAAAGAGTTATCAAGCCACGAAAAGACATGGAGAAATACATACAGGGTGGGGCCAAAATAGGTTCACAGTTGTTCATATGGAAAATAATACCATAATTAATCAATAATAATACAAGAATAAACTCTGTGTTTCTTGTACTCACAATGGTAAACCTACTTTGGCCCCACCCTATATTGCTATAGAACATTATGGAAAGGGTAAAACTATGGTGACAATAAGAAAATCAGGGGTTGGTAAAGGGCAAATAGAGAGAGCAATGAACAGGAGAGCACAGAGGATTTTTAGAGCAGTGAAAATACTCTGTATGCTGTTATAATGATGCACACATTATTACAGAGCTGTCCAAACCCAAGAGTGATGCCTAAGGTACACTGTGGACTTTGGGTGACAATCGTGTATCAAGGCAGGGTTACCCTTGCTAAAAAAATGTATCATCCTGGTGAGCAATGTTGGCAATGAAGGAGGTTTTGCATGCATGGGAGCAGGGGGTCCATGGGAAATCTCATTACCATCCCTCAATTTTACTGTCAATTTTTACTGCTTTAAAAAAAAAAAACTCTTAAAAAAAATCCCATCTTTCCTCCAAGGTTCCTCACTAACTCCTTCTTTGCCTTCTCCAAACATCAATTTATAGTTACTTTTTAAATAATTTTTTAAAAAATGCAAACTTGTTAGGGCCTTCAAAGGAGGAACACCCGAGGCCAAAAGTGGTAAAGAATTATAAATTTATTAGGTTATCTGGAACCCCAGATGGGCTGAGCCCCCAAATGACACCAGCACCCAAGGACCAGAGATGGGGAGTCAGAGATTTTAAAGGACTCTAGGTGGGCCTTTTCTGGGTGAAGAATTCTCTGGGCAGGTCTGGATCCTGGGAAGGTCTGATAATGGTCTTAGCAAGTGGAACGTGGTCTAAGCAAAAGGGAATGTTGGTTGTGAAGTGGTCTGCCGGGAGCCGGTCCATCCTTGCTGCTTGACACAGTCGCTGCAGAGAAGAAACATCTGCACAGCATGTTTCAAGGGACCTGGCGTATATGGCATACTGTTCTTAATGTTTGCTCCCCTTCTTGGCGCTATGTGTTTTAACCAAGGTCACCTCTCCGAGAAAGGTTGTTTCCCCAGGTGGGGATCTTTCCCTGAGGTTAGGGAGGGGATACAACCCCTTAATTAAGTGCCAGGTGGGTAGTTAAGCTACATAATCTTTACTCCCTGGAATGGAGATAAGAAACGCCCTAACCTTTGTAATAGAAATTGACAGGATTAAAATCGGCTGGTATAAATATGGATGTAACAAGACAATAAACATCAGATCCTGATCAGTTCCTAACCAGAACTCCGACCAGAACTTTGGCTGGAGATCCTGGCTAGAGGTCCTGACTAGGCTGCTGATCAACTGAAGGCTGTCTTCGTGTCATTCCTTCTTCGCCGACTCCGTCCACACCTTTGGGGACTCCTGGACCCGCTGGGATTGGACCCCAGCAACTGGCGCCCAACGTGGGGCATCTAGGACGCAGACTCACCTGTGTGGATTCCAGACCGTCTAGTCCGACCTTATGTCTCACCGCCCTCCATCTCCGCCTCAACCTAGCACACCTGACCAGTGCCCGTCTGCAGCAGATGTGCAGCCCTGAGCTGGAACCACCTGTCCATTGGAAGGATCACATGTGCCCCCTTTTTGTCTGTCCTTATGTTCCAGCTTTGCCCCATATCTCCTATTCTTTTTCTTTTTTTTTTTTTTCTTAATCTGACTACTTGTTTGCTGGTTCTTTGGCCTTTCTCCTTCTCTCCTGAACACAGCCTTTTCTAGAATCTCCCTACCCTACTGTTCCAGGAAGGGCACCTCCCTTTTCTGCCGTGACTGGGGGTGTTTGGTATATGCCTCATACGTGGAGTTGTCTTGTGCCAAGAGCCTGACATCCTGGGCTGAGAAAGCCCTGTCCCGGGACTCTCCTTTGTCCTATATTGGCCCCTCTTGCCCTTGTGTCAAGAGGGACCCTCTTCTCACAATCCAATTGCCCACAGCTGTTGCCTGAGTTCTCTGTTTATGCTGAGGTCACGGTGACTGGTACCATGGATATGTCTCTCGCCCAATGGAGTGAGCTGGGTTCTCTCTGGAGAAGAAACCTGGGTTCCCCAAGATATGTGATCAATGCCGGGACCCCGCCAGCAGGCGAGGGGATCCAAAGGCAGTTGCTGGGCATGGAGGCCAGAGGGACATAGACTACCAAGGAGACAGAACTGAACCTCACATTACCCTGCTTGGCCCCGGAGCTTGGCTGGTTAGTCAAAGACGGGTAAGATTCCTCAGGGAGGAACAACCTAAGACAGGCACAGTCACAGAGGGGCCAGTAGGAGAGAACTTGGGGTTCAACAGAGGTGGGGCACAGATCCTCACCCCCCCAATGGTGCAGGGGCTTGAACACTCGCCCCTTCTGAGGAAGGTCTCCTTTCCCCATGGCTGCTTCTCGCTTCCCATGTCCAGCCCAGATAGGGACCCAGATAACAAATAGAGACTTGGCCCAGCTCAGATCGGGAACAGAAAGAGACTTGGTCCAGCTGAGATCAGTACCTAGATAAGAGACCTGGCTGACAGCAGCTTCCCTTTCACTGAAACAGGACTTGTTTCCCATTTCTACCTTGGACCACAGGGAAAGGGGCAGCTGAAAGAAAGGGCTGGAGCAGGATGCTGCCTTCTTCCCTTTCTTCTTCCTCTTTTTTCTGAACGCTTCCATGCCTTGTAGTTCTTTTGCTTTCTTTTCTTTTTCTCTCTACTACCCTCCATCCTCCATAACAGCTGACCCAGAGAACACAGCTTGCTCCTCCTTGGACGCCGACACCACCATCAAGCATGGCCGTGATGGACCCTTTGATGCAGCCCTTCAACTCGCTGATGCTTCGGGAAGCCCATCACCAATGACGCTGCTCGCTAGCCAGATTAACAAGGACAACCAAACCACCAACTTGAGGACAGCTGAAATCCCTTGACTAAAGAGGCCAGCAACCTTCTACAGGAACAAGGCTCCGTGTGCACTCCATCCACTATGTTTATAGCTATGCTCGCTATCATTGCTTGTCAGTCTTCTTCCGAGTCTTAAATAACCCAATCCAAGAGGTGGCCACTGATTTACATACACTATCATTTAAAAAATAAAAAAGGGGGAATTTGCCGGGAGCCGGTCCATCCTTGCTGCTTGACACAGTCGCTGCAGAGAAGAAACATCTGCACAGCATGTTTCAAGGGACCTGGCGTATATGGCATACTGTTCTTAATGTTTGCTCCCCTTCTTGGCGCTATGTGTTTTAACCAAGGTCACCTCTCCGAGAAAGGTTGTTTCCCCAGGTGGGGATCTTTCCCTGAGGTTAGGGAGGGGATACAACCCCTTAATTAAGTGCCAGGTGGGTAGTTAAGCTACATAATCTTTACTCCCTGGAATGGAGATAAGAAACGCCCTAACCTTTGTAATAGAAATTGACAGGATTAAAATCGGCTGGTATAAATATGGATGTAACAAGACAATAAACATCAGATCCTGATCAGTTCCTAACCAGAACTCCGACCAGAACTTTGGCTGGAGATCCTGGCTAGAGGTCCTGACTAGGCTGCTGATCAACTGAAGGCTGTCTTCGTGTCATTCCTTCTTCGCCGACTCCGTCCACACCTTTGGGGACTCCTGGACCCGCTGGGATTGGACCCCAGCAGTGGTCTAAAGGTTAGTTCCCACCGGAGGGGACATCAATTCAATTATTTGATCAGAACTAACAAAACTTTCAAAGGCACTCTCCCTTTCAATCCATATAGTATGGGTCTTTGTTGCATGTGTCATTTCCTTCACCAGAATTTAAATACTAGTGGGAAAGAACTGACTGAAGTGTATCCATCTTTAAATCCAGTAAAGCATCTAGCAGAAAGCTGTACTACAGCAGAAGCTAAGAAATGAATGCTTTTCTTCATGCAGCAATTATACTCTATTTGGAGACCCAAACACTTCTATTTTTCACACTTCTTGACCTTTCTCTCCAGTTGCTATCTTAATAAGCTTCCTATGTTCCTCGTCCATCTCCCACTTTTCCTGAAGTCCAAGCCCCACTTGCTTCCCAGAGATTCCACCCAACATTAGAATGACTACATTTTGCCTGGGCCTTTTTCTCTCTGTTTCACCCCAGCACTCAAAATTTTCCTTCATCATATCTCATTTCCACTTGAGATATGATGTGTTTTACTGTGTTCCAAGCCTTTCAGAACATACATGGTAGAAAATATGAATAAGTACAAGAAAGGCAATAAAAACGAATTGTGCCTCGATTTCCTTTGGCACAGTTATTTCCAATCTTTTCCTCTATTTGTGTTAAGATAAAATTGAGATGCAATTCTATTTATCACTGAATCGCATTTTTAAATCTTTGTCAAGGAGCTCTCACCTGAATGCCAAAGAATGTACCTACTAGCTCTGGAATTCCCAACCTCCAGGAGATGCAAGTTCATAGATCTTCCGAAGCATGAGGTTGGCTTCTGCATCCTCCCTAATCCCATCCTCATTTACTGATGGGAATCACACCATGTTGTGGGCATGAACTGAAATCGTGCCTTGAGAGAGTTTTATGAACTGTAAAGCATGCCAGAGATGTGCCAAAACATTTAAAGGTGTGCCCAAACATTCAGTAAATCCTATTCCTCTGTAAGACATGCTTCAAAGGGAAAAGTCATCACCCTCCTCAAGGAAGTATCTGTTCGCGGGGATGGGAGGAGCATCAAAGGTGGCTGGGTTCTGAAAGATGCCCTCAGACTGGCTTATTTCACTTAGCACAATACCCTCCAGGTCCATCCACTATCCTAAATGGTAAGATTTCCTTCTTTCTTATGGTTGAGTAACATAAGTAAGAGAAAGACAAATACCATATGATTTCACTTACTAGTACACAGGAAAGCTAAAGAACAATATAAATGAACAACAAAACAAAGACAGACTTACAGATACAGAGAACAGACTGATGGTTTCCAGAGGGGAAGTAGGAAGGGGGCTGGGTGAAAAAGGTGAAGAGATTGAGAAGCACAGATTGGTAGTTTCAAAATAGTCACGGGGATGTAACGTATAGCACAGAGAATATAGTATAGTCAGTAATAGTGTAATAGCTATGAATGGTGCCAAGTGGGTACTGCAAATATCAGGAGCAACACTTTGTAAAGTATATGAGTGTGTAACCTGTGCTGTCCACCTGAAACTAACACAAAATAATATTGAATGTAAGCTGTAATTGAAATACTTTAAAAAAATTTAAGGAAGCCCTCATTTGAAAGACTATTTTTATTAATTATGTCTTTACCTGAATAGCTCAAGCCCCAAACCCCTAACTTATATATTTCATTGCCATATTGATGACTTCGTTAGGAAATGTTTGAGGGAGACAAATTTAGCTGCACACTTTCCTCAATTCTTCTTCAATTTGCATATGGAGACATAATCCTTCCTTCTCCTGACTCTTTCAAACTGCAGGAGTGAATGGTGAAAAGGGAGGCCCCTGTTGCCCCTGCCCTTCCCAGACATTTTCCCCCCAATGATTTCCTTTCCCCCAAATAAGAATTAAAAGTGATATTTCTTTTGACAGCTGGTAACTAATCCCACCTTAGCAGGAAGGAGAGACGGAAGCCAGCAAAGGAATTTTCCATTCCTATGTCTCTTCTAATTTTTTTCCACATCAGGTACTTTTCAAAAGCTAGACATTTCCAGGGAGTCTGTCTGTCTCTGTTTTGTCTAGCGGAGTCACGTGCTCCTTCAGGTCTCCTGTGCCGCCACGGAGAAACCTGACTGAGCTGATGTTTGTATCTGGAGGAGGCAGAACTTGAGAACTTTTGAATCTCCTAAGGAAATAAAACTGCAACGTGATGCCTTGGCTGATGCAAATGGGATTTTTCCTTGGTAAAGATCAAGTTCACACAGCTAGTCGCTCAAACCACAAATCTAAAAGCCCTGTATCCTAATACCTACAACTCTGAGTCTTAAAATAAGTCTCTGCTTAAGGGTCTTTTGCCTGCCACATTTCCTTCCTTCCTTCCTTCCTTCCTTCCTTCCTTCCTTCCTTCCTTCCTTCCTTCCTTCCTTCCTCCCTCCCCACATCCTTACCTTCCTCCCTTCATTTCTTCTTTCCTTTTCTGTTTAAATACTAAAGGGCTGTCTGTACTTGACAATGTCCCAAGCCCACCAGAATGTATACAATAAGAAGCAGATGAAAAAGTAAAAAAAAAAAAAATCAACTTGAATTTGTTTCCTTAAACAGCAATCCAGTTCAGCATTTTCATAAGATAATGCGAAATACTGTAATTTTTCCAAAGATTCTTCATTGCTTAACGAGAAGAATATTCTTCAAAGGCATCAACTAAGTATAAGCAGGAATTTGTAGGGGCAATATCACTAGAGAAAAAGTCAGGATATTGGATTTTACTGTTGGACTGACAATCAGAGGGATGACCCTTATCAAGACACTTTATTTCTTTGAACCTTAATTTTTAAGCATGCAAAATAAAAGAGTTGCGTGGTTCTATTATCTCTTCTTGGTATATAATTTTATTGTTCCATCTATCCACATTATAATGAAATGAAGCTACATATATAAGAACAGGAATTATGTATATTTTTTGTCCTTTTTTGCTTACTCGATGTCTAACACAGTACCTGGCCCATAATATGTGCTCAATAAGAATATGTTTAATGAATGAATGAATGAATCAACAGATTATGTTTTTATATCAAGGCAAAAGGACCAAAGACTTCAATTTTTGTTTAAATCAAAGTAGCCATTTGAAGTTTTAGCATAAGTTGGGTTGGATTCATGTGGAAACAGTCTATTTGACACCAAAAAATGAGAGTCACATTTATATCATCTTGTAGTCTTAAAAGTTATTTGCTATTGCTCTCATGTAACTGTTCCCAGAAATTATTAGTCTTCAAAATGGAAGATTCTATGAATTTCTTACTCCCATTGTCATCTCTACAGGTTGCTATTGCTGTAGAGTATAAAATCCAGGTCCAGTTAAGGCTGAAAGGGAAGTAGTTACTGTGAGGTGTCACAGGCTCAGGAATCTTGCATTTTGTTGTGGATTTGTACAATGCTATTTGAAGATAAAATGCATCTTGAATTTTTTTCCTGCAACAAATTGACTTTATAATGTCCAGTTGTATCCTATATACCACAAGTCACCTTAGAAAGCAATACTTTTCACATATCAACTATTGGTTTTGATTTATGCAAAAGGGAAAAGAATGGAGCCAATTTAGCAGAACTGTGTAGACAAACCTTTGCATACAATTATTCTAGAAAGCTTGTTTTGCATTAATGATTTCCCTTTTCCTGATCTATGTATTCCACAAATAGATTGCTAAACACTAATATGTACTTGCTTTCCTTCTCCATTCTTATACAAATTGCTCTCTGTGGAGTGGGGGGTTAGTAGGAGACAGAGATGTCAGTGTGTATGTGTGTGCGCTGTAACTGAAAAGCTAAGAAACTGATGAAATAACACTCCTGTTGGTTGTGGGGATGGAATGTTCTGGAAGGGGTGAAATGGCTGGTCTCTCTTAACAGTGGGAAATAGAACTGTTCACACTACATTTCCGATTACTGCGCTCCTCTCCATCATTTCGCCTGCCCCGGAGCAGAAAGGCACACATTGTTGGAGCGGGGCAGAATATGCCAGACTGACCTCCTTTCCTTTGAAACAATTTTCACAAAACAGAACCCAGTGGAAGAAAACACAGGAATCCCCGAATGCATATTGAAAAGGGATTCGTTTCTCACTCGTCAGATAACAATGGTTAATGACTTGGGTAACCCGACTTTGCTTTCCTGTGGTCTTAATAAAAAGGCTGGTTCATTCCATTAGGAAATCAGTGAGATGAATCGTAATGAAAAACCGCGATTCTCTGCCAGGATTTAGCAAAGGCCATGAATAGCCCAGCTTAAAAGTTGAATTTCTTGTTTTCCTTCCTGTGTGGTTCTCTTTGAAAAGGCAACAGAATGGTCCATTTGGCCTTTGGAAAATGCATCTCAAAGGAGGAGCCACTGCCAACTGGTGAGGTCCATCCTAGGTAAACGAAGCCGCGGGGCATTAGGCATGCAATGGTCAGAGGGCAAATCTGAAAATGAAGACTGAGTCACTTGTGTGGATTTTCTTGCTAATGAGGGAGGGTACAGAACAGACCCAGCTTGCAGGAAACAGCTCCTCCAGGGCTCAGAGGCTGGGCATATTAAAGTGCTCAGTGCTGCATGTTCTCCTCTGCAGTGGAACAGTTCTGCTATAACGTGACATAGGCATTCTTAGAAATCACAATGCTATGCATGACCCCCTCTCCCTCCCCCCGAAAAAATAGGACTTACAGGGAAAATAGGACTAGCAGCATAACACTCAAAATTTTTATCAGAAAGCCCTAGCTGGGTGGCTCGGTTGGTTGGAGCATCGTCCTGTGCACCAAAAGGTTGCGGGTTCGATACCCAGTCAGGGCACATTCAGGAGACAATGGATCCATGGTTCTCTCTCTCTCCATCTTTCTCTCCCCCTTCCTCTCTCTCTAAAATCAATAAAAAATACTCTTGGGTGAGGATTTAAAATTTTTTCACGAGAAATATTTTTTTTACAAAGATAGGAACCTGATAAAAAGGTTGGCATAGTGTTACACACGATCGATGTTAAGGAATGCATACATGTTAAGGAATGCACTTTGCCTTGGGAAAGGCCCAAGGTTCAGTTGTGGACGTGGGAATCAGAAAGGTTTGCAGCTTGTGAGCACTGGGAAGTGGCAGAGAGTTTGTCTGAAATCCGATGGGAGGCTGGAGCCCCACGGGTAGGTGAGCGAGCTGTGCATGTGTGTTTTGTGGATTCCCATGTAGCTCAGCTGAGTTAGGTGCCATTTTTCTCATTCACCTCATGTTTCTTGAGGAGAAAATCACATGCTTGCTCAAATTATATGCTGCGCTCAAGCAATCACAGGTCATGTTCAAATTGCTCCTCAGTATATCAAGTGCACAGGAAAATGAATTTGCATTTTCAAGCAAGAGTTATAGCAGAACTAATGGAATATTCTTGGGTTAAACTAGTTTAATACCTAACAGTCAAATGAAGAGTTCAACTTTTTCTGAACCCTGTGGTGATTTCCAGATAGCTGTTCAGTGTTGTGTTGACATATCATTCTACGTCTATATTTTTCATCTTTCCCCAATAATACCACTTATCTTCTCACACCATAAATATGGAAGTCAAAGAAGTTGGTCAAGACTTCTTTTGTTCTCACACGAGGGAGTGCCTTCATTGACCAGATTATGTTGTCTTTCCAGCTCACCTTCCATTTTTTTTACCTAGCTCGGTTTCTATTTTTTTAAACTTATTTTTCAATTACAGTTGACATACCATAGTATATTAGTTTCAGTGTATAGTATATACAGCGTACAGTGTAGTGATTAGACATTTATATACCTTATGAAGTGATCAGCCCAATAAGTCTAGTCTAGCTCTGGTTTTTAAATTCTTCTGTTTGTTCCAGATGTTAATCACAGTATTTTATAACACATCTACCTATCATTAATACATTCTTTAATTTTATCCAGCAATTTCTTACCCTTGAAATGTTTTCTTGTTTCATTTAAAGCTGGATCTTGTTATCATTTTGTGGAGCTTTCCTTCAGCCCTATGACACTAGTCCACTTCTATCAAATATGCAAAGCAAATGCTTGTCAGTCTATCTCATTTGCTTTTTCCATAATATGCAGAGTTCAGAATCTTCTCCATCTAGGAATCTTACCCTTTGGAAAGGGTTTTGCAAGGATCCAATGTAAATATGAAGTAACAGGAACACCCACACTGTGCTTGGCCTTTCTCATCATGTTTTTAAGGCTAATCCAAGAAAACAGCCTATAAAACATGCACACACAGTATGTGCATTGCCGATCTTCTGGTAAACATCCCTTCTATGATTAAATTGATTCCTGAGGAATTGGCTCGGACAACTAGTACCAAAGGTCATTTTCAAAACTTCCTGTGCCCCTGAGAATGTTTTGTGTTAATAATATGCATTCGGTTTATAGACACTTAAGAAAACCTCCTTTATGTCAGACCAGAAACAAAGCCAAGATTAAAACAAGGAGGAAAATCCCACCACCTCTGTGGAATCAAATGGACGCTGGCTTCTGGAAAGAAAAGAAAGCTGGGGTTTGAAAGATTTGCTATAAGTTTCAATCTCTCCATATTTTATCTCTAGGCCTAAAACAGAAAAGCAAAAGAAACACCGCCATCCGGGGACAGAGGCCATGACAGGATCTGGACAGGATGACAGATGAGAAACAGGAGAGCCAGACCTGGGATCACAATGAAAAACAACACAAAACAGAGGAAATGGATTCTTAATGCCAATAAAGTAGCTAAACAGGATTTCTTTGTCATTTTCTTTAAAAAAAGAAATTTTAGAGAACTTGTAAAACTTTTTCACATTTAAGAAAATGTGTTTTGCCCTGGTCAGGTGACTCAGTTGGTTGGAGTGCCGTCCTGTACACCAAAAGGTTCAAGTCCCAGTCAGGGCACACCAAAAGGTTGTGTTTTCAATGCCTGATTAGGGCACCGATGGCAGGCAACCAATCAATGTTTCTTTCTCACATTGAAGTTTCTCTCTCTCTCTCAAAATCAATAAAAACATAACCTTGGGTGAGGATTAAAAAATGTGTTTCTTAATTTTCTTAAATATAAATTAGTAAATATCAATCAATCAATTCCAAGCCCTTCCTAGGACACTTTGCTTACATCACCAATTGGGGACACCATGTGCAAACAATATTTTCTTTCTCGAGTTAAAAGGAAATCAGCATATGTTTTATGCAGTAAACATGATTTAATTGAAGATATGAAACCCACTCTTACTTATAATTCTTTGCAGACAAATATTTCCGTGTCCTTTATGGAACCAGTGTATTTCACTTTCTCAGGGTAGCATAATACAATTCCATAAACCATAGGTGGCTGGTGGCCTGCTTTTCTATTTCTTTTTTCCTAGAGATCAGAGAGGATCAGAGACTGAAGTTTGAATGTTGTCTAACTGTCCCAACTCTGCCAATATTGTTCACTTGATTTCTGAAGTTTTAAGCAGAGAAGGGAAATATTTTTAAAAAGTCAGATTCTTCTTAAAGCGGGCACTCAAATTACCAATGCCCTGCTCTTAGGGGGTCACTGTTGTCAAATTCTACACGGGAGACTTCTCTCATATGATTGCAATTACCAACATCGCAAGCTATTAGCGTGTGGCCTCATGGCCTGCCTAGAGTAGAGCCTCAAGTGATTTGTTTTTAAAGAGAGATGATTTGTTTTGAGAGAGAGAGAGAGAGAGAGAGAGAGAGAGAGAGAGACCTTCAGGCCCATGAACCACAGGGATTCGAGAGGCAGGAACTGAATTGTGCCATGTATTCAATTTGTCAGCACAGTCTCCAGTCCACTCACTTGGCCCAGCTCAGGTGTCAGTAACTGGAGCAGAACAGTCATCAGTCAAAAATACTACTGTCTGATCAGTTCCAAGCTTGTGACAGGGGACATGCTCTATAGATCCTTGGGGACATGAAGAGGCAAGAAATGAGACGAGTCCAGTGGTGGGAATAGCTGATTAAAACGCACAGATGTATCAGTTATTTGAGTATGAAGGAAAACTAATAGCATATAACTTCTGAAGATTCATGCATCCAGTGGATTTGTTTGTTGGTTGGTTTAATTCGAGATGCATGCTGACGTAACTGCTCATTTCCCCCTCACATCAGGTTCAGGTCTGATATCTGGCATAGGTAAGCTTTTCTGAGCTCTGCCTTAGGTACTATGATCTTGAAGGATATTCTTGCAGCCACTACCTGAAATCACTGATGTTCCACCTACCGTACTGGCTGGTCTCCTGGTACTTTAACACTTGTCCAGATAGAGCATGAGTTTTCTATCCTTTTTTTGTAACCCTATTTTTAATCAGGGCCTCCCTTTCCAATAGGTTAGTCCTAGAGCCAAGTGAATTCCTCTAAGCATGCCCAGTCCATCGCTGGTTTCTGTACTTCCACATGGACCTGTGACTGGGGAACAGAGGTGGGAGGCCTGGTTGGTAGTTGGTGCTCCAAATATATCAGTAAGGCAATGCATTAATGAACTGCTTTGGCAAAGTCTAACTGCAGGCAGACACAGCTTGTGCTGTGACAGCACCCGTCTCCAAGGCTCACGACAGAACAGGAAACAAATTGTTTCCATTTACCTCAAATTAGCCAGGGGTGGACCAAAGGGCTTCCACTAACAGCCACACTTCTGTGAAGAAGAAAGTGCACAGTTAAGAGCCAGGCTTCTCACCCCGGGTGCTCGTGATAATGATGTATGCGGTTATGATTCATTCCGCTTGATGCATGAACCCAGCTTCCCCATCACCTAAAAGTTGTCCCAGATAAACAACTTAAAACACTATATCTGAACATAGTTTTCTTTGTAAAACATAAAAAATATAACTCTTGAAGAAATAACAGATAAATTCTGAATCATTTCATTCGATCCCTTCAATGAATCTACACTCCTGTGTTTCAGGTGTATCGATAGGAGGTGGTAGGAACTAACATGGTATGGTAAATAGTAGGACCTACTAAGTAGGTGCTTATTAAATTAAATTGTATAATGTTGAAGAGAAGACACAATTTGCTTGTGTGTTTTGAAAACACTGGTCTTGAAATTGAAAGATCGGGCGTGTGGTCTCAACTTTGCCACTTACTAATCTGTGACCTTGAGATGTCATTTAACTTCCTTTTGTCTGAATTTCTCATCTGTGAAATTAAGATGACTGAAGTCAATACCTAAGATTCTTCCCAGCCAAAAGTCCCACAATTCCTGGTAAGCCTTTTTCACATTCCTGTAATTCATTAGTAATGTATTGTTCTATGAGATGTAAGCTCCTTCTTCCCTTTCTCATTAACATACAACCCAATTATCATATGCCCTTTAATTTAATGGATTTGAATAAAACAAGCCAATTTTTTCACCTTAAGGTGTGGGTGTAATATGTCATTCTGGTATTCAGTGATATTGCTGACCTGTGATATGCCAGTTAGTCCTTTCTCTGAAAATAGAGCTACAAATCTGTATGCTATAATTCAGGTATAGAGTTTTTCTCTACACAAACAATAAGGGCTCTTGATTGAGTTAGAAATGTTTGTGTTTGAGTACAAATGGTTTGGGTATTTTTGTGTTGTTTGTTTGTTTTCAAATCCTGGTGAGGATATTTTTCCATTGATTTTTAGAAATAGTGGAAGAGAGAGGGAAAGGAAGAGAGAAACATCAATGTGAAAGAAACACATCAATTGGTTGCCTTCTGCATGAGCCCCTACAAGGGCCTGGGCCGGAAAGAGCCTACAACAGAGGGATGTACCTTTGACTGGAATCAAACCCAGGATGCTTCGGTCCGTAGGCCAATGCTCTATCCACTGAGCCAAACCAGCTAGGGCTGTACAGATGGTTTCAAGGAGAGTACATAAACCTATACATGGAGCCTGTCCTTAGTTTCCCCCAAGTTGGAATGGGGTGGTGGTAGTTTTCGGAACAACAGGAAAAAAGTGTGCTCTGCTAAAAATGAAGCTGGATTCTGCCACAGACACACATCCATTCCAGCACCTGGGCTCTGGTCATTTTTGTTGTGACCTTTCACTATTGGTTAAGGTGGTAGGTGGACATAGGGAAGTTGTTCCAAAACAACCAGATGGAAAATCATAAAAATGCAGGGAAGCCTGGGAATTGCTGAAAAAAGCCGCATGTGCAGAGCCAGGTGACTTCCCAAAATAGACTGAACTTCCCCAAACCATGAAAGTGTCATCTATGTGCTACCGGGGTTTTCAAACACCTATCATAGTAATCGTCGCCCATACAACTTCCAAAAAGCAGCTCCTGCTCCATGTGCAGGAGGAATTACTCTCTCTCCACTTTCAGCCAGCCCCAGGGGGCGTCAGAGATGGACAGAACAGAGTCACTAAGCTGGAGTCACAGAAGGTGCCACCTGCTTCTCTTTTATTGGGAAGGCAGGGTACCCACTCCCTAGGGAGCAGAGTTCTCTTCAGAGATCATTGTAACCAGTATACTGACTCTATGCTAACGCTACTAATTCTAACAGCGAGATTTCACCATTAAGCCTAGTAAACCCAGGGCAGCAATAAGGCATCCTAACACGGCTCTTCTGGTCTTACCTTCCTTAGTCAGACAACCATTCATATATAATGAGCCTTCTCACACTGCATTGAATTGCCTGTGTTCTGGGTATTTTGTGAGGGAAGGCTTATATTATGACAAAGGACTAGAAACTAGGTTTTTTTCTGACTAGGTTTGTTCTGACTCGGCTTGTTCTGTGTATCCTAATTCCCTCCAAATAGATACAAATACGCTACTGCCATATAGTTAAAAGAGAATCAGTGCTGGGGGAGGAAGGGGGAGGAGGTTCCCAAGGAAACAAGCCCCTGGAGGTATGAGGAGTTATGAATAGCTGCTCTCTCCCATCTAGCATTTGCCAGAGGCCAGGCAGTGTGCTAAGCCCTTTAAGTGTGTTATCTTATTTAATCCTCTAACCTCATAAGTCAACACAAAATTATCACTCCCATTTTGCAAATAAAAACCTGGACCTTGAAGATGTTGACTGCAATGTCACGTAGCTAGCGAGGGTCCCAGGTTCTCCCTATCACTGGCCGTCCTCCCATTCCTGTGCTTTTGCATAAGGTACCTGGGGAAGACTCCAAGTGAACCTGTCAGTTTCTATCTAAATGAGAAATCTCCTCTGAACTAAACGGATTTCTCCTGGGTATTTTACAAGGAGAATGCGCACTGGCAGAGCCCAGCTGTGGACTGGGTGCAATTGTCCTGGATGTTGCAATTATCTACAAGTAGGAAGTAGCATGTGTCCAACTTTTTTTCAGGTCTCATCTCACCAGGAGTGGGCCCATATGTGGTGTTAGTCACTTTTCTTCCTTGAAATCTCACCATTTCATTAACAATAATTATTTTTCCTCTGAATGTTAGAGCAGGGCTTACATGGTCATGGGAGTGATTTTCAAGGTCGTCATGAGAAACACTGAGTTCGCCTGAACCAGGCGCACTGACTGGAGGTCAGATGGCCCTTCAGCATTTCGTGAAGGTGCTCTGAGCCCTGGAAATTGGAACTGATCTGGCAGTTCCTGGATGTTCTGAACACCCAAACCACAGCTGGACTGCGGAAAGAGAACGTCACAAACTGGTTCTGTGAGATTTTACCTTCATGGGATCTTAATTTGATATTAACACATTGCGGATCAGTAGTTTTATTGCTAGTTTTACCCAGTGGCCAGATAAGTTTCTATTGAACGAGTACAAACAACATTTTACATAAATGTTAAAGGCACGCTTTAAAATTAAATGCCCATTGCATTTTGAAGTTATTTATTAAATGTTCTTACAAGCTAATATCTTTTTAAAGTATGGTACCTTGTAAAACACTGTGTAATATGAAGTGAGAATTCTCGTGATCTGTCCGCAATGTGTTAAGCACAAAATGACATCGAAAACTTGACAAGAATAGAAAGTTGGAGAGAACATGATCATCCTCACTCAACATCAACAGAAGGTGTCACCAGCTGCATCAATTCCTTAACTACATTTTAACGTTTACCATCCTTTTTGGTGACTCCAAGACTTACTTCCATTAAAATAATAGCCATTCCACATTCTAAATCTCACTAGAAAATTTCATTTACCGTTATTTTCCAAGCTATGCTATGCCATTTTATATTACTTTAATCATGGCTAAAATGACCAAATTGTGAGTCTGGAAACCCGATCTGCATGGTCACAGGTATCTTTCCTGATCATTAAACAAAAACACGAGGGAATACGACTCAGCCATCAAAAAGAAGGAAATCTTACCCTTTGTGACAGTGTGGATGGACCTGGAGAGCATTATGCTAAGTGAAATAAGCCAGTCAGAGAAAGACAAGTACCATACGATTTCACTCATATGTGGAATCTAATGAAACAAACTAACAAACAAAATAGAAACAGACTCATAGATGCAGAGAACAGATAGACAGCTCTTAGAGGGGAGAGGTGATGGGGGGTTGGGTGAAAAAAGGTTAAAAAATTAAGGAAAAAAAACCTCTCATAGACATAGACAACAGTAGAGCGATTACCAGAGGGAAAGGGGAATGGGGGGAGGTAGAAGAGGGTAAAGGGGAGATAAGTACTGATGGAAGGAGATTTGACTTCAGGGGGTGAACATACAATACAATATAGAGATGTTGGATTAGAGATTTGTATGCCTGGAACCTATATGATTTTATCAACCAATGTCACCCCAATAAATTCAATAAAAATTAAAAAACATTCAAGACTTAACAACCTCAATATCCTAACAGTAAAAATTTAAAAAAGCAACTCATTATCACCTTGAAGAACACACTTAACATTTACATTACAAATCAAAGTAATTATTTGAGTTAAGTAAGATGTGATATTATTTTTATCATTAGCTTTTAGTTATAATGTTTTGAAATCTATATATCAAGGTTTTTAAAATACAAAGGACTCTCAATATATTAACCCACTAAAGCACACAAAAGTCACTTAGAAATTCTTTTTTTTAAATTCTGCCTATACAATCTAATATTTATTATTCAGGATTTTCACAGTGACATGTCAGAAAACCAAAGAATTCTATCCCAAGCTACTATCATGTAGGTATAATCTGGTTTCGCTCCAGGTACTTTTCATATTTACTCTTTACTTCTTTTTTTAAATATATTTTTTATTGATTTCAGAGAGGAAGGGAGAGGGAGTGACAGATAGAAACATCAATGATGAGAATCATTGATCAGCTGTCTCCTGCACTCCCCCTACTGGGGATTGAGCTTGCAACCTGGGCATGTGCCTTGACTGGGAATCAAACCATGACCTCCTGCTTCATAGGTCAACGCTCAACCACTGAGCCACACAGGCTGCGTAGTCCCTATTTTTTACATTTCCAAGTGTTATCTGCTCCATCTGACTCCTGACTCCATCAGAGTAGATAGAATATATCTATAGCATGACAATGAATTAGCTGGTCTAACTGAGAGCTTAGATTCTAGAATGGCTAGAAATACTGTACTGCTGACTTACTAGAGGTTCATCTATCCCCAATAACCCTTCCCTCCCCCCCAGGCAAAATGCATCCTTCCATAGCATATGGTTCAAGGCTATTACCACACTCGTGGCTATAAATTATTACTTTCATGCACAGCTCTCTTCCCCGCCCGACTGTGAATTTCTCAGGGCCCTGTCTCCATCATTTTGGCATCCAGCACCCACTTTCCTCTGTCTCTCTAACACTTCCTGGAAACTGAGAGGTAGTGGGCATTCACATTGGCTTAAGTAAATATGAAAATGAATGAATAAATGCCCTTTCCTTGTCCTGAAGGAAAAAAAAGGGGTGTGTTACTTTGCAGCTATCCTTTATCAGGAAGTGGGTGGGCACCTTGAGATATGAATTGCTTCCTCAGGCTGACTTTTTTACTCTTTCTTCTGTGTGTGAAGGAAAGGCTGCAGGCTTCCTCTTTGCTAAAAGCAAGACTACTTGCTTGGTTTCGCATGGCTGCATTGTTGAGAGAGACCCCGCATTATCTAGTCTCTTTAAAAGGACCTTTATTCTTCATCAACCCTACACAAAATGAAGTTTCTTTGCAGACATGTGAAGATGATCTTGGGACTCAGACAGAAAAACAGAACGACATCTAAATTAATGGTTGTTCATAGGGATTAGGTACCTGCCAAGAATTATTATTTTTTTAATCCTCACCAGAGGACATGCTTTTATTGATTTTAGAGAGAGGAAAGGAGAGAGAGTGAGAGAGACAGAAAAAAAGAGAGAGAGAAACATCAATGTGAGAGAGAAACTGGTCAGTTGCCTCCCATACATGCCCCAACCAGGGACTGGACCCACAACCTAGGTATGTGCCCTGACCTGGAATCAAACCGGCAACTTTTCAGTGCTCAGGACGACACTCAACCAACTGCGCCGCACCAGCCAGGGCAGCTGGAAACCCTTATCCATCCTCTTTTTGTGCCTGGTTTAATCATCAGCTCTTCTGAAAAGACTACTAATCACATGCCAACTATTAGTTCCTAAGTAGTTTTTATTCTAACACCCCCATATCTGAATTCAAGTAACAGCAATTATTTTTAGAAACAGACAACAGGACTATAAAACACGACAGAGAGAATAATGTATGAGAATATCTAAGGGAAAAAATGGGAAACTAGAGTAATGCAGTGAGATACATTATTGGGTGTAAACATATCGTAAAGTCACAATAATTAAGTTGGGATGAAGAATCCAGAATAAACCAGCAGATAAATTTAAGGCATGGTCCCCAGAGGCAGATCCTTGAGTGTGTAAAAGCAAAATATTTGATAAAGGTCACAGCACCAACTAACGAGGAAGGAATGTACTAGTCAATAAAAGTATTAGAATAATTGGCCAGCTATTTGGAAAATAAATCATTTTAGAGCCTGACTTCCTACTTTACACCAAAATAATATTCAGGGAAATTTTAAAAAATTAAGCTGTAGTAAGTTTAAAAAAGAGAGGTAAAAAATGTACTTGGCCCGGCTGGCATGGTTGAACATCGACCTATGAACCACAAGGTTACAGTTCGATTCCCAGTCAGGGCACATACCCGGGTTGAGGGCTCAATCCCCAGTGTGGGGTGTGCAGGAGGCAGCCAATCAATGATTCTCTCTCATCATTGATATTTCTGTCTCTCGCTCTCTCTCCCTTCCCCTCTGAAATCAATTAAAAATATATTTAAAAAATGAATTTGATCACCAGATAGACCATGAATGTTTAAGTGATGAAGGAACTGTGCCTTCACACTATCATTTCATAGGTAATGTTTATTGAACATTTACTGTGGGCAAGGAATGTATATAGTGATTTAGGCACTTTTCTCAAAGCAACAACACGATGCAGATACTTTCAATGACTCCGTTATAGAAATATGAAAGCAGGGGCGTAGGAAGCTTGAGGAAGGTCACAGGGCCAACAAATGGCAGAACCAGAGTGTGAACCTCGTTGGTCTGATTCTAGAACCCGTGCTCTCAGATTTTTATCCTCTAAAATATATATAATGTAAATAAAATTGGAGAAAAAAAGACAAGCTGGGAAAAGGAAAAGGAAAAAAAAGGCCAACATATAAAACTTAGAAGCAGAAGAAATGCAAATGGACAATAACCTTGAAAAAAAGTCGAACTATAACCCATTACACATATGCAAAACATTGACACTCAGACACTTTTTAGAAAATACACAATCCGTGCAGCTGTGCTTTCCTTTACAAATAATCATACTTAAAACCAGTAAGATCTTGGGGAGGCAGCAATTAGGCATCACCACACTGCTTTCAAGAAATGACACACCAATTTACACTCCCCACAAGCAGCAAAAGAATAGGGAGCTTTAAAAGTACTGATAGCTTTTGACCTAGAAAATCTACTGGTAGGAATCCATTCTGAGGCCAATTTTGGAAATGGAGACAAAGTTTTAATCAGAGACATTTGTTTAAGTTGTTTTATTAGCATAAGAAAAGCTATGGAATAATCTAAAGGCCCAACAATAAGAAAATGGTTAAGTAAATTAAGGCAAATCTATGAGATACTATAATGTAATATTCTATAGTTCAGGGGTCAGCGAACTATAGCTATGGGCTGAGTGCAGCCTGCTGTTCAAATTTTTCTGGTTTTGTCAATAACGTTTTATTCGAACAGCCACGTTCTTTCATTTACATATTGTCCTTGGTTGTTTTCATAATGCAAGAGTAGAATTGAGCAATTACTGCAGATTGTATGGCCTGCAAAGCCTAAAATATTTATTATCTGGCCCTTGACAGAAAGTTATATTTACAGAAAATATGTGTTTATAAAGAATTTTTAATGACAAGATTAAATGTAAATTTTTCATCTTAAATAAATAAGAAACAAATTATATTTAATGTAATAATTACTAATACTAATGCTAATAACAACAAAGGTATGGAAGAAAAACAGTGCCTTGGTACATCACAACAGTCCATTTTAAAATGGAGTGGATAGATATGATTTTACACTCACTTAAACAGCAGTATTGTTTTTTGGTAAATTCTTTCCTAATCCTAGCAATTCCTACAAATGCATTATATCTTCTTGCCTCTACACAATCCGTGCTGCACAAACACAAATCTGTGGTAATTTATGAAACTTGAGTCCCAAAGGCGAGCATGACCGCAGCCAATGATGATGTCATCTGTCATCTATGTTACCCTGAAAGGGCAACTTTTCTCCCCAGCTGACCTCTTGATCCAATGACCATCCTTTTTCACGGCACATCAAACTCTGGAATTATCCCACTGACCTATTGGGTAACCCTGGCCTGGAAAATCAGGTCAGGATACTACTCTGTTTTCAGGACCTGAAAAAACTGCAAACAAGAATATAGACCTTCCGTAACTGTTCCCTTTGAAAACAAACAGTGCCTTCCAGGGAATACTGGCCAGGAAGGAGATGACAGCCCAGAAATCTGTGTTCGCGTCTCTCTGTTGTTTTCGTCTGGTTCAGAAATCATTAGCACCTGATAGTGGTTTCCAGGCTATCCCGGTGGGGAAGGGCAGTCCCAGGCCAGGTTCCTGTCAGATAGGAGACAATCTATGCCGACCATATCTCCGAAGCAGAGCCCTGCAATCCTTCAGTGCACCCATGGGCCTTAACAGACAGGGTTGCTCCTGTGAGACTCATAGTTAAAATTATGTAATAATACAACTCCCAATAAGGATAATTAATGACTTGTTAAAAATTTCAGACTATAGGATCAGACCCAAGAGGATAGTGATCAAGTTCTAGAGTTTCTATGAAAGAATTGCCTGTTGTAAGAGTGCAGATTCTGATTCAGGGGGTCGGGGTGGGGTCAGAGGTCCTACATTTCTAATGAGTTTCCAGGTAATGCCAACGCTGCCGATCCTGACACCACACTGAGAAGCAAGGGGTTGGAGTAGGGAAACTGTTTTCATTTATTTTCCCAACTTTTATTTTTTTTACATCTTTGCCTGAGGACATGCTTAGAGAGAGAAAAGGAGAGAGAGAGAGAGATCGAGAAACATTCATTAGTTGCCTTCTGTACGTTCCCAGACCAGGGATCAAACCCACAACCCAGGTATGTGCCCTGATTGGGAATGGAGCCGGCAGCCTTTTGGTACAACCAATTTGGTACAACCAATTTAGCTCAACCAATTGAGCCACACCAGCCAGGCATTTTCCCTACAATTTTAATGCGATCCATCTGGGAATTACCACTGACCACCCTTCTGGCTGTTAGCATCTGCTGTCCTGTTTCATGGCAAATGTTTGTCTATGTCTATGCGAGGCTGTGTCTTTCCACTCAATGGCAGATCGTGGAAAACAAGGATATCTCTTTCCAGGGTGCGTCCCTCCATCTAGCAGAGTGTCCTGCGCAACCAACACCCAACCAATGTACCGCAATGAAAGAAAATGAAGCTGCTGCTTTCATACTCATGTATCATAGAGAAAGGGCAGCTGCGATCATTACAGAATGAAAAGGAAAAATGGTTTTAACTTCCCAGATTTCATGTCAATGTTCACAAATGCAGCTCCCATTACGTGTGAAGGATACACACTGAAACCCACGGGTCGGCCTCGCCTGTGACACATCCCCCTACTTGTCTGCCACCTTTATTATTCATCTGGCCTTGGATCTGTGTTCATTGCCAGGGGCCTTGCTTCTTTCTGCCCACACCTGATTCTGGGATGCTGAGGTCAAATGCTCTGCTTTTCGAGTCCCCTGCACCACACTGGACCCTGTTTTGAACACCTGAAATGTGTAAAATTGAAGGTTAATGTGGATTTTATGCTACCCTGTGGGGCAGGAAAATATAAAACCTGAGCTCCAGGAATGACCTATTTCCTGTTTTATTGGTCATAAAGGTTTCCTAGGGGGGGCAGGTGGCACCAACAGAGACACAGACTCGACCAACTCCCAGCAAGTCCCTTTCCCCCCAGAGGACTAGCCTCCCTCTCCACACTGACCCGTATGGAACACCTGCACAGAACCCCGCAGGGCTCAGACCTGCTCCAAGAGTGCGAGTCAGTGATGCTTAGTAAATGGGCCCAGTAGTGCATCTCCACTACCATCCGAATTTAGAACATTTGTATCACCCTAACAAGGTCACTCACGCTCCGGTACTGGTAATTCCTGTTCCTGCCACAGCCTCAGGTAACCACTGATCTTTTCTCTGTTTCTCTATACTTGTATTGTCTGACATTTCATGTAAGTGGAATGATACTCTATTTGTTTTTTTGTGTCTGGCTTATTTCACTTAGGATAATGTTTTCAAAGTTCATCTGTGGTGAAGCATGTGTCAGTACTTTATCTTATTGTTGACGAGTATTCCATTGTATGGAGACACAATTTTTTATCCCTTTACTAGTTAAGGACCATCTGAGCCATTTCCATATTTTGCCTATTATGCATAATGCTGCTATGAACATGCATGTTTTGTGTGGCCATACTTTCATTTCTCTCGAGTAGATACCTAGGAATAGCATTTTTGGGTTGTACGGCAAATTTAAGAAACTATTAAACTTTTTTCCATAGCGCTGAATCATTTTACATTCCCACCAGCAATGTATAAGAGTTCCCATTTCTCTACATCTTGAACAATTATTATTGCCTAATTTTTTTTTATTATCACCATCCTTGAGGGTGTGAAATAGTAACTTGCTGTTACTTAAATTTGCATTTTCCTAATGACTAATGATATTGAGCATCTTTTCAGGGGTGTGGTGCTCATTCATATATTTTGTTGGTGAAATGTTTCTACTGAATTGCTTTCTTTTGAATAGAAAACGGTCTTAATGCTTCTTTCTTCAAAGTGATCTCACTTATGCATCAGATGACAAAGAAAAACTCTCAAAGACCAATCACTGCACGTGGAAAAGGACTTAATAATATTCATAGTAGATATAGTAATAAATGCATCTTTAGGAAATTCAAGCTTCATTGCACAATGTGCCATCAAAATGCTTTGCTAACCTGAAAGTTTTCCATTAATGAACTTGACCATCAACTGGCATAGTTCTTTTTCTTTACTCTCTTTGCCATTCCTCCCCCGCCCCCCAAATTTGTCAACACTGCCGTAAACCTGCACCTCATGGCAGGTTATTATGGCACTGGGAACAGATGGTGGAGTTTCCCATAAAACAGACCTGTGTGAAGTGAGGTAAGTAAGCACAGAGCCCATGAATGGTGAGAACTGAAATGGAGGGTTACGCACAAATTAAAAATAGAAACATGACTATTAACCTTGTTTGGGGAAAAATATCTTTTTAGAATATGGCTAATACAAAACATGCATAATCCCCAAATTATTTTCATTTCCTCTGGAACATGGCCACACACGATTATTGGGGACAATAGGTAAAACATTCACCAATAGAAAAATACAGTAGAACAGATTGTCTGATAATTTAGTAACAATCCCAAATTGTATAGGGGAATGGCTTTTGTTTTGTCTTTGTGAAAATAAAACAATTATTGTTCACATGAATCAAATGGGTGATTATTATTCTCTTTTCCAATTCTCTTTTTTAATTATTTTTTAAATTTTTGTTGTTGTTGCTAATCCTCACCTGAGGATATTTTCCCATTGATTTTTAGAGAGAGTAGAAGGAAGGAGGAGAGACAGAGAAAGAGAGAAACATCAATGTGAGAGAGAGACATCAATTGGTTGCCTCCTGCATGGGCCCCAACCAGGGCTGGGGATTAAGCCTGCAACCAAGGTATGTGGCCTTGACAGGAATCGAACCCAGGACCCTTCAGCTCACAGATTGACACTCTAACCACTGTGCCAAACCAGCTAGGGCAGCCAATTCTCTGTTTGTGTATGCTCACAATTGTTAAAAGGAAGCCAGAGGATGGCCACTTTTTCTTTGTACTTCTTCTTTAATAGGTAGACAGTCCACAGAGTATCCCATGGTGACCCATCCTCTAGGTCAGTGGTTGGCAAACTATGGCTCGCGAGCCACATGCGGCTCTTTGGTCCGTTGAGTGTGGCTCTTCCACAAAATACCGACTTCTGCGCATGGGCCACGAAGTTTCAATCGCACTGTACATGTGCGCCCGCATGTGGTATTTTGTGGAAGAGCCACACTCAAGGGGCTAGAGAGCCGCATATGGCTCACGAGCCTCAGTTTGCCGACCACTGCTCTAGGTCATTGCATTGGATTGAGCCAGAAGACTCCTTATTTTTTGTGGCTGTTGTTGTGGCTTTTGTTCACTTCTTGTTTGTTTTTCTGGTTTAATATCCATATTTAAACAAATAAAACCTTAAGATTTACTCAATCTCCCATTTCCTCTTCACAAAATAGAATAAAGAGAGACATGGGAACTCTTCTCTTTGTCATGGGAGGAAATTATTGTTTTTTAATCTTTGGGGTCATGTGTTGTTTTTGTGCAGACTTCAAAGTGGCTCCCCCCCCATGTGAATGATCTTAGTTCCACACAATGACCACGACGTCAAAGAAAAGGAAGAGGAAGCATACGTGTCAAATCTGCTCACAGTCGTGTCTCCGAGGTAGAGCAGCGTCTTGTAAATTGTCAGCAATCCACACATATTTACTGACTGTCTGACTGATAGATGTTAGTTTTCATTTGGAAGGGCACTTTAATATTAAAAAGCAAATCACTGGGGAGGGTAGAGAACAAATACATCCCAAATTTGAAATGTTTAAGAGAAGACATAAAATCTCTACATAATCAGTTGCTGGGCTATAATTCAATTTCCTTCATGTCGTGAGAGAACCGTCCATTAGACAGATGTTTGGCAAATGTCTTACGCATCACAGCTCCCTTTCAACCCCCAGCCCATGTCTACACACATAGTATGGGACACAGAGCTTGATAATGGTCAATGTGCAGTGAAGAGTGAACACGCGGAGGACAGAGGACAAGCAACTGACAAACAGCAATGTTTCTATCTTCCAAGAATCATATCCCCTCTACCCAAAGCCATTGTTGATGCAAAGCAATTAATAATTGGTATACACAGTAAAATATAATTATAAAAGTTCATAGGATTACATTGGCCCACTGTCAGACAATGATATACACTAATTGTTTAAATTATTCAATGATTACTGCATGCCCAATATTCTGCTAAATTAGATTTCCTAAAGCTCTGATTAATCTAGTCGACTACTAATATGCATCTAATACCCATGCACAGAAGGTCAATATGTAATTGCATTGAGAGGAAAGAAGTCATGATTAATTCTAATTCTAAAAGCAAATACTTTTCAAAAATGTCAACTTGGCCTTGAGTTCATATCAAATCAAGACTTTCTTCTGCACCAGACAAGGCTCCCTAATTATTTCATTAGACTAATGTTAAGAATGGACACATAATTGATATTAGAGAGGAAAAGATTTTAAAACCATAATAAAGGGGTGATTGAAACTGGTCTGGGCTTTAGAGCTGCTCTTTTCATCATCAACCTGGATAGTCACAAGCTCTATCGACCAACCCAGAAGGTCCAGTTCCAGCCAGTTACTTTATTTCTATATTTATTTATTTAATTTTCACCCAAGGATGTTTATTGATTTTAGAGAGAGGAAGGGAAAGGAAGAGAGAGAGAGAGAGAGAGAGAGAGAGAGAGAGAGAGAGAGAGAACAATTGATGTGAAAGAGAAACATTGATCTGTTGTCTCCTATAAATGCCCCAACTAGGGAATGAACCTGGAATCTTGGTAAGTTCCTAACTAGGAATTGAGCCTGCAACCTTTTGGTGTACAGGATGATGCTCCAGCCCCATGAGCCACATCGGCCAGGGCTTTAATCAATTACTTTAGATCCCCCCTGTGGCAGTCAATGAAGAACATGAGGATCTAAGAACAGGACTGGAAACAACTGGAACATAGTCCTGTTGGCTTTATCACATGAGATTGACTTCAACCTCTTATACAGCTTGAAATGTAAGGTAAAGCCACTCAAATTTCAGATAAGAGGATGGAGGGTCCTTGAACCATGGAGCATCTAGCTGGCAGTGTGGCAAAGTAGGATGGACACAGAATTTTTGGTCAAACTGACTAATTAATTAACCTGAGTTCCATCCCAGAAGGTGGTGGTAAAGATCAAATGGGAATATTCTTTGTCACATTCTTTGTCACTTTGTCACAAAGTTATGGTCACATATAGCTGTCACATTCTCAATAAATGTTGGGTGCTTTTCCTTTCTATATAAGAACCTGGTGCAGAATAAAAACTCAAGGAAAGGAAAGGAGATAGAAGAGGTTGTTGCTATGACATGGAGGTTGGTGTCTCAAAGACCAAATGTGTGTGTGTGTGTGTATGTGTGTGTGTGTATGTTCATGGTCTGGTCCACTACCACTCACCCTCACTGCCTGAGCCTCTTGCCTTCCCTTGGAAGAGGGTGTTGCTTAGGACAGCAAGTTCAAAGATGTCTCTGTCTAGAAAACTCTACTTTCACTTACCCACATGACCTCTGTCTCATTAAACCTAAACCTGACCTCTGATCATATAGTTATCTCCTCAGAGGCACTTCCTTGGTCACCCATTTAAAACAGAAATCCCTGACCTTACTGGCAATGTTTTCCTCCTCTCCCACTTTCAGGTTTTTTTAGTGCATTTATAAGCACTTTACAGACACACACACACACACACACACACGGCCCAGTGCACGGATTCATGCACATTGAAAGGAAATTAATTAGAAGAAATATTTTAATATCACTATTCGCTCTTTCTCTATGATAGAAATGTTAACCAAATTCAAGATCAACAATGACAGATTGAAACACATGCGTGCGATTGGTACCAGTGAGAGCTTTATATGTATTGTGCATGTGCAAATCAACTTAGCCTTTTTAAATATATATATAAAATAAACTTGCTTAATTAGATCTGCTTTCTGATGTAGCTAAAACTTTTTCCAGCCCAGTGAAGCACCCCAACTTCTCTTTCAGGCAACTGTCAGCAACACAGCAGTAAATACCAACACGAAGCAGATTATTATTGTAGATCACGCAGGGAGAACAAAGGGTTAAATATTTAGCTGTAGCAGTGTTTGACTATATTCTGCGCCCTGAGAAAGCCTGAAGTCATTTTCAAGATCCACCATTTCTTATCTCTTATCAGTCGGGTCAAGTTTCTAAACTTTCTAAATCTCTGTTTTCCAGCTAATGGAAAGAAAATAGAATTCTACCGATTTTCCTATCTACCTACTCCAGGACTTCTGTGAGGATCAAATGAGATGAGGCACAGGAAAACGCTTCACAGACATTTCATTAAAGTGTAAAATTATGCACCTGGTCATAAAGCAAGTCATGTTCCTGGGCTGAAGAAACTGCAAGGAGGCTAGCTGCTAGGGAGAGGAAGCCGGGCATTGCTATGTGACATCATTACCCGGCACCCACAGGGACCATTTCTGGACTGGGTTGTGGCTGCATTTTGCGCCATGGGGTCTCAGCAGCATTGGCTGTGATTTGGTGGGCTGTTCCAGGGTGGTGGTGGAGCCTGTGTCCCACTTGGGGGAAGCTGAGTGTTGCTTTATCAGCACCAGGTCTGTGGTGCTGTTTCTTTGTAAATGTGCCAGTGGGAGTCAAGGGCAGCTCCTGCATTGAGTGTCTGCCCCCTGGTGGTCAGTGTGCATCATAGAGACTGGTCAGATAGTTGCAGGTACACTTTAGCCTTTTATAAAATACTAGAGGCCCAGTGCACAAAAATTTGTGCACTCGGGGGTAGGGGGTCCCTCAGCCCAGCCTGTGCCCTCTCGCAGCCTGGGACCCCTCGGGGGTGACCACTTGCTGGCTTAGGCCTGCTCCCCGGGGGATTGGGCCTAAGCTGGCAATCAGACATCCCTCTGGCAGCCCGGCAGCCCTCAGGGGATGCCGACTTGCCAGCAGGGAGCAGACCTAAGCTGCAGTCGGACATCCTTAGCACTGCTGAGGAGGCAGGAGAGGCTCCCACCACCACCGCTGTACTGGCAGCCATCAGCCTGGCTTGTGGCTGAGCAGAGCTCCCTGCTGTGAGAGCACACTGACCGCCAGAGGGCAGCTCCTGCATTGAGCGTCTTCCCCCTGGTGGTCAGTGTGTGTCATAGTGACCAGTCATTCCCAGTCTTTCTGCTGTTAGGGTCAGTTTGCATATTACCCTTTTACTATATAGGGTAGAGGCCTGGTGCACGGGTGGGGGCTGGCTGGTTTGCCCTGAAGGGTGATCCGGATCAGGGTGGGGGTCCCGCCTGGGTGCCTGGCCAGCCTGGATGACGGGCTGATGGCTGTTTGCAGCTGGTCACACTCCCTTCAGGGTGGGAGTCCCCACTGGGGTGCCTGGCCAGTCTGGGTGAGGGGCTGAGGGCCGTTTTCAGGCTGGCGGGCGACTGAAGCTCCCAGCCTCTTTTTATTTTTCTGGGATTTATTTACCTTCTATAGCTGTCACTGGAGCTGAGAGCCGGCTCCAGCTCTGAGGCCATGGCTGGCTGAAGGCAGGTATCTGGGTTTGTTTAGCTTCTATAATTGAAACTCTGTTGCCATCAGTGGCGCTCTAAGCTCTGAGCCTGCTGGCGGCTGAAAGCAGGTTTCTGGGTTTGTTTAGCTTCTATAATTGCAACATTGTTGCATCTGGAGCTCAGAGCTGGGCTGCAGCAGGCAGGGAACCTTGGCTTCCTCCGTCACTAGAGCAAGCAAGCCTATGTTCGCCTCAGCTGCGTGGCTGCCGGCCGCCATCTTGGTTGGCAGTTAATTTGCATATCTCGCTGATTAGCCAATGGGAAGGGTAGCGAAGTTACGGTTAATTACCATGTTTCTCTATTATTAGATAGGATAGATTGTAATATTTTATATTTATTTGTTTGTTCATTTATTTATTATCTGTCTTCACCCCCATCTTCTCAACATTACCCTAATAACCCAGGAATGAAAAAGAACACTATTTTGTTCAAGTCTGTATCTTAGATCCTCAAACAATGCTATGTACATAAGATCCTCAACTTATACTTGTTGAATGAATGAACAAGTACCCACTTCTTCATTTAAGACTCAAAGCTAAGAAAAGTATGGACTTCATCAAGATTAAAGAACGACATGCAAGTGAAGTCCATACATGTAATGCATATTAAAGTGATGTCATGAAGTCATGTAACATAATACAATGCCTTTTAATTGGCCAGGGAATCCTGGCACAAAATTAACATTGTATTTCCATGTTGAGGGCCTTCCTGTGTGGTCACCAGCTTCTATGTTATCAGCTCAAATGAGTCGACACCTTTTTCCTTTGAGTCACTTCCTATGAGCTACACATTTCATTACGGTAATTAAAGAAAACGTCTTCCTATGTCAAATAAGGTGTGAAAGAACAATCAAAAAAAGTAAAATGGTGAGAACATTTCTCTAAGCAAGAGCAATTTCCCCTTTGAAAGAGCTCACCTATTAGGATCTCTGTGAAGGTATCTATTTTCAGTCTATTACTTCTCCACGATGGAGAGAGGACTCATTTCAAGGAGTATAAAATACCAGGAGAAGCCATAATGACCTCAATTTTTAGTCCTTGACAACCCAAACTCCTAAGACACAATGTCATTAAAATAAAATCAGAACACTAACCTCTAGGGGGCAAGTTAGGTTTTTTGGGGGAAAAACTGTTCTCTTCCCCCTTTTTTGTGTTATATTAGCAACATAACATATAAATAAATTTTCTAAGGCTCCTGAATGAGTTCTGGGTGGAACTCTGCTTAAAAGATCCTGAGGACTCTACATTTGGAAACTTATGTAGCTTCTAAATATTTATTTATATTGAGAATTTTGTCCAATCATTCAACACACATTTTGAGGGGTTTTTTTAAAATATGCAACGCGCTCCATGCTGTGGTTTTTAATTATAGTGTTATAAATCATTTTTGAGAGTCTACTGCATACAAAGCACTATGTTAAGTATAACTGGACAAACAAAGGCATGGTCTCCTACTTCTAAGGGTGCTCAACATATTGTAGTCTGGACTACTAGAGAGTCTGCCATCTAGATAGGGATAAAGGATACATGGGTGGTAATAGTCAGTGAAGGCCCAGTTAGAAGAAGGGCTAGACAGATAGGGAAAAAGAATGATGTAGCGCAGGGTGTGTTGGTAAGAGGTTTAACTTGGCGATCATCCCAACTGTGGAAGGGAAAGAAATTGTTTTTCCCTTTGACCTTTCTAGGTTCACATGAGCTTAAACCATATATGACTCTAGCCACCATCTCTAGCCATTTTTCATATATGACCACATCTTGCTTTGGACACACAAATAAATGATGCAAATGAACAGCAGAAACCCGTGTAATAAAATTTTATAAATTTTTGTATGAGAAGATTTAATTGGTTTTAGTTTCTATTTCAACCAAGAACTCTGACTAGAAGTAGTACATTAACTTTTTTAGATGATGATGGCAATTTTACTTGACAATGGTCATCATTTTAACTTGCATGTCTCAGTTATTGACCACAGACTGCATTGACAACATGATAGCTTGCCTTTTCAAAAAAAAATCTCTAAATTCGTCTTTTGATTGTTACATACCTTTCTAAAAATAGCCCTGAATTCTGTAACCCAAATTTTTTCCCTTTTCTAGTCTCGCAAAAAAATCAATAGGAGCATTCATATAAGTTTGTGAGAGAGCCTGAGACATTTGAAGAAGTCACACAGTTCTCAGCTGAAAGAAGGCAGTCAAGGCTATTGAGGCCCTTATTCAATTATGGAACTTCAATTTTAGATGTTGCAGCTAAAGGACTGAAAAGAACAGATATTTATTTGGAAGATTGCACATGATGAATATTAATTGCTGAGTATTGAATCTTAATGGAGTTTTGCAATTATAGCTAATGGATTTCATAATGGCTAGAAGCCTCAGGGTGGGGATAAATGTAAAGGATGCTGGAAAGTTAAGGAAGATAAATATTTGTTGGGATGGAGGTGTATAAAGCATTCATTAAAGTTTTCTAATTTAGGCGAACATGAAAAGTGAGCACATGGTCCCCATCATAATAAAGCAAAAGTCACAAACTTATACGGAAAGCCAATGGCCAGAACATCTCAGTTGGGCTCATAGGAATGAGAACTTACTTCTATTATTTTGGTTTAAGAGTAAATGAAGTATTAGGAATCACTGATACTGCTGCAACAAACACTAAGGGAGCTAGAGAAGTATGGGCAGGCTCTGTTTCTGAAGAAATTAATCCTACAAATTTGGATTTGAACCACTTTAACCATTTGTATGCCATAAGCATCTATAGATGCAAGCAGCAGACCTTTTTTAATTAAATTCAAAATATGGTGGCAGTTGACTGATTAAGATGCATCCTGCTCATTCAGATGATAACTTGGGGCCCAAATCAACCTCTTGCCTTCTGCCTTCTGAACAGCTACAGAAGGTGGGGGACCAAGCAGCAGTCAAGCCATGATCCTAGATAAATTACTGCACCTTCCTTCCACCAGATACATAGCATGTCCAGCTCAGGGGAGAAAGCCTGAACTAGAAGACAATATTGTTCTGGATCAAGGGTGGGAAACTAGGAGGTAAGGAGTGTTTGAAACAACTTGTTCCTTCCCAATGCATTGCAGTTACATAAATAAATATAGGCCCTTAAAAAAAAAAGACAATGCTAAGAGTATTGAATTGGATTGGCCCATAACTATGGGTTAAGAAAAAAAGTTATTTTCTCACCCATTAATTCCTCTAATTAAGTTCCCTTTGAAACAAAAAGTCCAATTTTTGTTTTGCCATTCAATAGAAAAAGTATAGAAAAAATATGGAGCAGGCACCTAGAGTCACTCATCAGAGGAGCAAGAGGAGCTGTGGTGTTTGTACACTATGCCTACCAGTCAGTGGCCAGAGATGACTAGCCTGGGTGACCAGAGGAAGCCCCCATGGAGTAAAGCCATGTAGGTGCTGGCAGCTGGCAGGAAGACCAGCATGCACTGATATGGTAAAGGCCAAGTAGTTTACATCAACAGTGTCTACTACAATCTCAAAACATTATTATCTCCCTTCTGCCTTCCCATGCAGCAGTCATTTCCCTGTAACACAATTGCCCATTGATTTCTCTCTATTCCTCACTGGCCTGGAACCTCCTTGAAGGCAGAGAACATGACTTCTTCAATACTGTAGCCTTGATACCTAACCTTGCATAGCACACTTATATCTGGGGAATGAATGAGAATAAGGACATCAAGCCACCGACTTGATAAGGCAGCACAAGAACTAAATTAGATAATGCAGGTGGAAGTGTATTGAGAAGAGCCAAGTGCTCTCCACATCTGCTTAGAATTAGATAGAGAAAACGGAATACCGTCCCCAAGCTAACCATGCAAGAGAGGATACTTCCTTTCATCCTTCCATACCAACATATCCCTTAGTTGGTTGTAGGCCAAGATGTGCCCAAGTTGTCAGCATGTGATAGCAAAGACAAGTCCAGCAGTGAAGAATGAATAAAGAGCATTTGCCTGGTAGGGTTTTACTGGTTGAGAAATATGTAAAAAGCTAGAACTAGTACAACTCTCTGTTCAAGACAGCCCTAGAGGATGAACAGGGCACAGAGAAAAAAAAAAACACTTTTATCCAGGGATACATCTCTTAAAACCAATTCCTTCCATTTCCAAATGATGAGAATAAAATAAAACATGATGCTAAGGGAATTTGTGGCTCAGATGCTGTTTTGATCCTTAACAAGTTTCTTTATAAAACTAAAGGCCAAAGAACAAGGCCTGTGTTTTTCTCAATGATATGAAAAAACACACGATTTCCCCAATTTTTTTTTGACCACCAAAAATTGAATTCCTTCCATTTCCCACACCAGATTTAAGGAACCTCTCAATTCTCATGCCACTCCAAACAAGCTAAAAGCTAGCTGCAAATAGTTTAGGAGCTGAGAACATTCTGACAGACAGTAAGATTTATAAGAAACAGTTTCTTTTACTAAGAGAGAGTGGGCTTTGGGAAATTAGGCATAGAATTTTCATAGCTGGTGGAGATTCCATTAAGACCAGCTACCTTGGACCAAGAACAAGGATACTTCAGTTGTTTCTCCATACACTTGAGAAAACACTGGAGAAATACTAAGCCTTGGACACCCTTCTGATGAGTATGTATGATTGAGCTCCCTGGGTTGCAGACCACAGAGCCTCTTCACCTGGTGTGGCTCAGTGGTTGAGCCTAGCCAGTGGTCGGCAAACTGAGGCTCTTTGGCCCCTTGAGTGTGGCTCTTCCACAAAATACCGACTTCTGCGCATGGGCCACGAAGTTTCAATCGCACTGTACGTGCGCACCCGCACGTGGTATTTTGTGGAAGAGCCACACTCAAGGGGCCAAAGAGCCGCATGTGGCTCGCGAGCCGCAGTTTGCCGACCACTGGCTATGAACCAGGAAGTCAAGGTTCGATTCCTGGTCAGGGCACATGCCCTGCTCTATCCCCAGTAGGGGGTGTGCAGGAGGCAGCTGATCAATGATTGTCTCTCATCATTGATGTTTCTATCTCTCCCTCTCTCTTCCTCTCCGAAATCAATAAAAATATATTTTAACAAAAGAAAATGGAAAAATTGTGAAGGTGGTACTGATGGCTTCCACATACCACACAGCCATCCAAACCCATGATCAACATTTTCCATCAGTGAGTGCATTTGTCACCATTAACAAAATTATCTGATACGTCATTATTCACTAGTCTATACATTATTTAGATGCCTGTTATTTTTTCCTGTCTTCTCTGCTCCCCAGTCCTTCCCTCAGACATCTTTTAGTCAACGTTTCATCCTAGATGTGTGCCAGTGATAACAGTAATAATAACCATTCGTTGCATTTTGACCAGGTGACCCGTGAAAATGCTTTTCATGGGTCACCAAATTTAATCCTCACAACACCCCCAGAAAGTAGGTACTAGTTACTCACTTTTTAAAGACATGAGCCACGGCACAGTTAAGTAACTTTTTCACTGTCCCCTAAGTACACCTGGAACCTAAATGATTCCTAATAAGGTCTTTTTCTAGCACCTTCTTTTCCCAGCTTCCAACGTGTCTCTTACACCAGCTTTCCTGATGCAGCCCGCCATGCCTGCTTCATTCCACAATCGCCTGCAAACTATTTAGAAAGAGGGATTTCCTTTACTCAGATCTGCATCCACAAAGCACTTACTGCAATGCTTTTTGTGTGGAAGGCCTTCACTAAAGGATTACTGAATGGAATTTCTTAAATTAAAAAAAAACAACAACAAAAAACACCGAAGCTATTCTGGCCTCTAAGCTTGAACCCATCACTCTGACAGTGAGTTGGAAGGAATGCTCATGGAAGATGAGCTAAAAATACCTTCTCATTAAAGTAATGTTCAGAAACACCGCTACACCACTGAACTCTGGGAAGAGAAATTCTTCAGGTGCCCTGACTCTGCAGGGCTCTGGGGCTGAGGGTTAATGGCAGAAAATAGTGCCCTGTCCAGGGCACTTGCCTCGCAGGCCCTGGAAAATGACAAGGTGTGGCGGAATGCATTCTGCTCTGGGATTCAGGAGACCAGGGATCCAGCCCCAGGCCTGCCAGGCACTAACTCTGTGACCTCCAGAAAGTTCCTGAATCTCCCTGGGCTCCAATTTCCTCACCTGCGGAATGCCGGTGAAGGGTCTTGGGCAAACAGTGAGGAGTCCTCCAGCCCTAACGTTCTATAATTTGAGCTGCGGTTATGTGAGTCCTGGAAGCCATGCTCATCTATGCAGCCTACTTGGAAAAAAGGGAAGGAAAAAGGAAAAGAAAAACACTTCCATAAAAGTATTTATAGCACAGCCAGTGACTATGAATCATGGCGTAATTAATTCTCTTTTATAAAGTTGCCTTGTTCCCCAACTGGGTCCAGTGATTCCCAAACCCCGGTCCGCAGCAGCTCCATTAGCAGACACGGCATTCCCCTTGTGCCCGTGCACTGAGTAAGTTCCAAGCATCCACCCTCCGGGTTTCTGCCAGCTCCGATTTCTCTAACTGCCTGATTCTAATATTCTGTGACTGACCGGCAGGCCCGGTTGTCAAAGGACGTAAGACAAATGTGATCTATCCCGACTTTACCAAAGCTTTGCATTAATTTCCTCACATCCGTGTTGTCCATCAGGTTTTAATATTGTTTACAATTTAATTGAGATTGTCCCAGAAACATGAGCCAGAGACTGGTTTGAAATTGCTGTTGCGCTCACAGTTACCGTAGAGAATAAATACCCTCTTGTGCAATGTGCTCAACTCTTCATTCCTGACAGCTGGTTCTGGGGCAGCTTTCCGATAACTTGTCTGCTTAATAACACCTGCCAGAGAATGTGTCTCCAGAAAATATTCTTCTCTAGGCTCCGATCCTATTCTAGAATTTTTGCAGTGGCATCTAGGGAACCACCTGCAAGTATTCACGCCAGCAGGCTTCGCATCATCTTGATTATATAGTGCAAGTTTTGTCTTTACTTACTGCAATACTTACAGTATTGAGTTGTGGAAACTTTATTTCAATTCCCCTGATTTAGGGGATTGAGGGGACTTGTATGAAGCTAACGGCAGCTGATTTCATGTTGAGAAATTCTACAGAAAGACCGATGTTGGGGAAATGGTATGCCTGGGCCATATAAATGCATGAGCTCTTAGTCTTCCCACTTACTACCATCTCACATCGCACGTGAATGTTGACAGGAACCAGGGGAGTGAAAGGGAATGTGACCCCCGTTTAGATTTGCTCTTTGACCTTGAGCTAGGTGGTTTGTTTGTACGTAGAATTAAGAACTTGGGTTGGATGGCTTCTGAGGCTTTAAAAAATTATTGTTTAGAGCAGTGGTTCTCAACCTTCCTAATGCCGCGACCCTTTAACACAGTTCCTCATGTTGTGGTGACCCCCAACCATAAAATTATTTTCGTTGCTACTTCATAACTGTAATTTTGCTACTGTTATGAATCGTAATGTAAATATCTGATATGCAGGATGTATTTTCATTGTTACAAATTGAACATAATTAAAGCATAGTGATTAATCACAAAAACAATATGTAATTATATATGTGTTTTCCAATGGTCTTAGGCGACTCCTGTGAAAGGGTTGTTCGACCCCCAAAGGGGTCGCGACCCACAGGTTGAGAACCGCTGGTTTAGAGTAAAGATTCGGGGAGCAATCTGGATGAATTCAATCTGGTTCATTCATGTCCTAAAACAATTAGGTCACCTTAAAGTTTCTTTTTTTAAAAAAAGAATCTTAATTTCAAATACATCTTTCGGGTATCCCTTCAGGGTATGACCACAAGGGTGGCAAATTTGTCCCGTAGAAACTACATAATCCTTTTATCACAGTAATAGAACTCTGTATGCTGCACTATAAGCCTTAATATTTTGAAAGCTCTCAGAAAATAATGTCTGCCATAAATGTTTCCAAGAAAGATAGCAGCGAGCCAGACAAGAAGTATAACTCTTGGCAGTAATAACCAGTTTTCTGAGAGCAGGGTCCTTAGCATGCACTTGACCCCAAATTGAACAGATTTAAAAACACTCAAGGACGTCCAGCCTGGTGGGCATGTTTCATTGCCTTCAGCCAATAGTCCTTAACGTGCCCCTTTTAGGGTTGTGTCTTTCATCATACTTTCCATTTCTAAGCAGGTAGAGATACAGTTACCAAAAATTATAAGAGGTGCTCTCCCTTCTTTTAATGATATTCTATTGTGTGAAAAAATCATCTTTTTTACGTTACATCTTATAAAGTACACCTTATAAATTTATAAAGAGACTTTGAGGCTCCATGTAGACAGTGACTGAGGCCTTGGGCTCTCCTGAGTTATCTGCCATGGGAGTGGCTTTGCACCCCGCCAGAGTATTTCCTCGTCTGCAGCAAATCTGGTTTCATACTGCAGCTCGAGGTAGACAGTTTTAGAATACTGGAGAAAGGGACGAGGGACGCACAGTGCTGCACGCAGAATTACAAAGGAGGTGTCAGATCTTCCCGTCCCCGGCTGCCCCAGTGCACTGCTCCATGTGTGGAGGAAGAGGCTCGCACGTCTCAGTAGAGTCCAGGCAACTTGATTTTCTAAGTATCCGGACTCCTTCCCAGGCTGCTAAGCATCGATGGACAGTCATGCCAACTTCTCCCAGTGCAGCTTTTCTCTCACAATAGCCTTCGCCCAGGGAGATAACACGTCTGTCAGGGAGAAGCTGTGTGTTCAAAATGGCAGCTTCTGATTTATCGTAAGAAGATGTTAGCCTTTGAAAGGGCAAAACTTGTTCCTGGACAGAGTGATGTGATCTTCACTAATTGCTGGTGTGGTGTGTGCTTACCAGAGGAAACATTCTGCAGGACTCTTTATTCCTGTTTAAATGAGGAGCATTTTAACGTGGAAAAACACACACACATAAAAAATATTTTTAAACATACCTCATTGTGGCAAACTATTTGAGTATTCCCTTTATACTTTTCTCAGAGGATCTTTTATTTAACTGCTCTTAATTGCATCCAGTTGTGTTGGCCCTATCAAGTTGCTTTTAATAGCACAACTGGTAAACAGAGCTCCGGAGGAAAGTCTTGGTTGGTACAGGTCACTAGGGTGGGGTGGGAGTCTCAGGTATAGCTTGTGCAGCGGCCAGTGGAACGGTCACAGGGTCAAGGTTGGAGGGGAGATGGTAGAGAGGAAGAGGAGGCAGGAGAGCCATCCCAGCTCTATCATATCGTGGTTCTCAACTGAGGCAGCTGTCCATCCCCTGGACATACTGGAAATGTGTGGTGACATTTCCTTTTGTCACAATCTAGGGGACTGATACTGCAATCTAGTGGATAGAGGCTAGAGAGACTGCTAAACATCATGCAGGGCACAAGGCAGCCAGCTACTGCCACCCCTAAATAGAGAATGAATATCTTCCCAAAATGTGGACAGTGCCAAGGTTGAAAACCTCTGCATTAGATATAAGAGGGGAAGTGACCCACTGGCCTCAGTTTCCTATCCTCCAAGGAAACGAACAATTATCTGAACTAATGAACACATTTCTAGTCCTCTGAATGCTACTAAAGCAGTGGTTCTCAACCTTCTGGCCCTTTAAATACAGTTCCTCATGTTGTGACCCAACCATAAAATTATTTTCGTTGCTACTTCATAACTGTAATGTTGCTACTGTTATGAATCGTCATGTAAATATCTGATATGCAGGATGGTCTTAGGCGACCCCTGTGAAAGGGTCGTTCGACTGCCAAAGGGGTCGCGACCCACAGGTTGAGAACTGCTGTACTAAAGGATAACTACTAGCCCATTGCTGGAGAAATGCTTGTAGGAGATTCCTGTTGGGCTCACACCCTCTTGACCCATCTGTTACGGAGGCCATTGCTCGGGCAGCCAGCGGCCAGCAGCCAGCAGTGTAGTCTGGCAGCCCCCTGCTTCAGCTGCAGTGAGAAGCTCTCACCTTCCGCCCCAGGGCCTCTCTGACACCCTGGGGTGGAATGACTACAAGAACCTTCCTGGCACTCACACCTGAGCATCCGGGAAGCTCTGAGGAGCCTGCCCAGGGGTCAACACTGGGCCACGGGAGGATGGGAGCTTGTGAGTGAATGGCCTCCTCGTCCCCCTTCCAGATGGGCGATTCTGCATCTCCTGGAAGCCTGTTCTTCAGAGGGACCTGCGGGAGAGGCCACGGAGCAACCAGACGCAGTGGAGGCCAATTAGACAAGGATCTCCGGTCCTCCAGCCATCACATCTGAGAGCACCTCCCAAATAAACTGCCCCCTCCCAGCCCTGCCTCAGGCTTTTCTTTCTGAGGAACTTAACAACTTGCTCTTAAAGATTTTTGTCAAAGATATTTTTCCTGAGTGGGACATATAGATTATTATGGGTTTCCCAGAGTCTCTCAGCCCAGATTTCAAGTAATAATAAGAAGAAGAGAAGAAGAAGTGCAATAACAAAAGTAGTTACTACAGAACTCTTTCTTACACAAAGGGAAGTTGAGGTTCAGAGAGATTAAAACTTGCAGAAATCTCTTGTGGAGAAAACAAAAATAAAAACAGGATTTGAGCTCAACTTTTTTACCACACACAATGGCGAGTTTTCCTAGAAACAACATGAAGTCTGGGTATAATGTCTGAGAGCAGAATATTTTATTGTGAAAAACAAACCTTGTTACTATATTCTAACCCACTGAACCTGTCACGAATATCAGACGAAGTCTATAGGGCAAGAGAATTAAGATCATGTTGGAATTTCAAATACGGCACATTCACTAATTTCTGACTATGAGTGGATTATCTACTATAGCTGTAGGGGTCTAAGAGAGAGGAGGCCAGTACAGGGAAAACCACACATGCATGTCTAATGCGTGTGTGTGTGTGTGTGTGTGTGTGTGTGTGTGCGTGTGTGTGTGTGTGTGTGTGTGTGTGTGTGAGAGAGAGAGAGAGAGAGAAAGCAAAGGAGGAAAGTAGAGGGAGACAAAGATTTTGAACCTCCAGTCCTAGAGCCAAAAGCCAAATTGTAGTTTGTATAGCTCATTGCTTTGTATTTTCAGAACTGTCACACTCCATTTGTGGGACACTAGAGAGCTCCCTCCATCTGCTGATCCCGAGCCAGCTTCCAGTGAGTGTGGCTGTGCAGGAGGCAACGACTCTGCCTTTACAGACTCATGGATGGCAATGCCCTGACTTTACCTCCTTCCACATGACCATGGTGGTGTCTGCGAGTAATGGTGCTACTGGATTTTTTATTGTTTTTTTTTCCCTAAAAGAACCAGAATTTAAGGCTGACAGGGCACTAGTCTTTGAATCAGAAAACCTAAGTTGAAGTTCTCTCAATAGTTTAACATAGCCCTGGATAACAGTAATAGTGGAAACTATTAGTGGTGGTTGTTGATGGAGTAATTACAACAAACACGTTTTTATTGGCCATGTGTTATGTGGCAGGAATTGTGTTAAAAGTAAAGAAAGTGTCGGGAATGCAGATTTCAATAATGACAAGTCAAGGTCCAGAGTGTCTTACGTTCATAATTTCAAGTTCATTCTCTGAGAAACCATATACATCATTTAACATATTAAAATGGTTTCTCCATTTTGATTGCTCCATAATGATTGTTATTGTTAAATGCCAATAATTATAATATTTAACATCAATATTCCTACAAATCGTATTTAAATAAATAAATATATTTTGAAGAGGAGAGATTTGGGATTTGGAGCCTGTTTAATAACTGATTTTTTTTTGTCATTGTTGATACAAAAATCTTCCATTCCCAATCTTTGTAAAAGGATACACAGGGAACAAACAACCTATTAATTTAAACTTCAGTTAAAATTACATAATTGCCATATCTTTCATTCTTATAAAACAGAGCTTTCAAGAAACACTAATTATCTTCTGTTGAAAATGAAATTAGTGGAGATTCAGTCAAGACTGCTTCACACTCAGTAAGTTAAACTGTCTTAAACACACCAGCTTCCGCACGTTCCCTCCTTCCTCTCCTACCCTCTCTGCTCCCTTCTTTCTGCTTGTGAACTGCTGACCCGAGTTAGTAGCCAAACATAATAATACAGTGTTTGATCCTCTGGAAACCCATAAAATTACAAACCAGCAACCACCAGGATGTTGGCAGGATGTCTGTGGACAGCAACCAGCAGGGCACTTTCTTCTTTTTGAAGGTAACACTTTCCACCATCTCCTGGCCCCCATCTACCTCTTCTGACCACTTGAGAGGGGGAGAAAGAAATCATCTATTTCTGATATTAAAGCCTCCTCTCCTTAACTTTTACCACTTTAAGTGGCCTTCTTTCATTCATTTTTAAATTCATTCTGCCTCTTTTTATTAAACACTCATGGAGTTTCCTAACATTGTGCTAAGTACTAGAGGGCATACAAGTAAATAAAGCGCACCCTCACTATGCCTCCGAGGGAATAAAATCTAATAGGAACCTTAGATTCTAACAGGACACTCTTTTCATAACAATGGGAATGCTTGATTAATGATGTAGCTGAATCCAACTCAAAGAAAAGAAAATTTCCAGATTATAGAAATAAAGAGGCAACTCAAGCTAAAGAAATATACGTATATCATGATGCCCTGGGAACCACAGAAACTAATAGAACAGAGCTAGACCATAGAAGCCAGGGACTGATCTTTTAATTCATATGGGAGAACAGGAGAGGTTGTACTGAGCTTGACTGGAGTGAGATTTTGACCTGAGATTCTCTCATCAGGCGGGGACTGGCCCAGCTTGGAGCCTCTGTAAGTGTGGGTGAGAGAAGTCTATTCGCCAGCTGTGTATGCAGCCATGAGAATGGACATCTCTCTGCCTGGGCTCCTCCGCAGAAAAAAAACATAGCACCTCCTGCTGGAAATCAAACATCTCTGAAGCAAACTTTCTGTTCCCTCTATGGTCCTTGTGTCCCCAAGATGAGAAATCACTGTAAAAGCCAATCGCTGCACAGCAAACTCATATGATATTGTTTGAGACAAATTAATACGTCAATATTATCCTTCATGATTTTCCTTCACATCCAACAACTGGACATTATAGTACGCATAAAATGTTTACCAAGATGAACTATAAAGTGGGTCACATGGACCAAACATTATGTGGGATCATAAAACAAGTTTTAATAACTTTGAAAGGTTTGAAATCTCATGTTGCATATTCTGTAACCACACTTAAACCAAAATAAAAGCAATAGCAATAACAAAAATAATACACAGATATTAAGAAAAATCAAAATACTTGGTAATTATTTAACCCTTCTAAATACTCCATGGATCAAATAAAAAAAAATTAGAAAATATCTAAAACTGAATAGTAAAGAAAACATAATATGGAAAAGACTGAGAGATGCAGCCAAAGCAGTGCTTAGAGGGAAATGTGTAATTTAAATGTTTAAAAACATTTAAGCTCTTAATGCTTAAAATCAATGTCAACATTAAAGTGTGTAAAATCAATGGTCTAGCTTCCAGTTTCAAAAGCTAAAAAAGCAAGAATAAGTATAAGAAAGAAAATAATAATACAAAGATGAAACATCAATAAAACAGAAAAAAGGAGAAAACTGACAGAGTCAAAAGTTGGTTCTTTGAAAAATGTAATAAAATTAACAAACCTCTAGCTCAGCGGTTCTCAACCTGTGGGTCGCGACCCCTTTGGAGGTCGAACGACCCTTTCACAGGGGTCGCCTAAGACCATCGGAAAATACATATATAATTACATATTGTTTTTGTGATTCATCACTATGCTTTAATTATGTTCAATTTGTAACAATGAAATTGGGGGTCACCACAACATGAGAAACTGTATTAAAGGGTTGCGGCATTAGGAAGGTTGAGAACCACTGCTCTAGCTAGTCATATATCTATTAAAAATGGAGTTACGAACCCTGTAAAGAAATCTCTAAGCTCAAGGCATTTTACTTATCAAATCTGAATAGAGAGTTATTCCATGTCCATGTACAGAAAGTTTCAATATTGTTAAAATGTAAACTTTCCACCCAATTGATTTGCAGGTTGCCATGCTAACTCAATATAAATTCTAGTAGATTTTTATGAATAATTGAAAAACTGATTCTAAAATGTATATGGGCATGAGAAGAATCTAGAATAGCAAAAAAAAAATTTAAAAAGAAGTTCAACTATTTAAATTACCTTATTTTAAGTCTATTATAAAGCTAAATAATTCAGACAATGCGGTATTCTCATAAGCACAAATACATCGACAGAATAAAATATAAAATAGATCCATATAGTCAATTGATTTTCTACAAAACAGCTAAGTAATTTTTTGAAGGAAAAGATTATTCCTCACAAATTGTTGCAGGAACAACCAGCTGTTGAGAGAGAGAGAGAGAGAGAGAGAGAGAGAGAGAGAGAGAGAGACCCCAAACCTTCCCTCACATCATATGCAAAAAAATAACTCAAAATATATTATAGACCTAAATGTTCAAAACCAAAACTAAGACCTCTAGAAGGTCAGTTGTTAAATCTCAGTGGCAAGTGCAGAGGTGTTTGATGCAATTTTCTGTACTATTCTAAATATTTGAAACATTCTATTTCATAATTTAACTTCAATAAATTTCTTAATGTCTTCCTCAATTTCGGAACCAACTTTTGGCGTGTCTCGTTGACTTCTCTCTTAAGTAATGTATTCCCCAGGCTTCCCTCTTTAGCCTTCTGGTCTTGTTTCAAAAGTACTTTTTCTGAAAGTTCACAGTTCTTATTAGGTCTCACTCTTTCTCCATATGGTGACAGCTACCCCATGCACCTGGGGACGTGTTGGCTCTGAACTCTGGATTTATTTAGCCAACTGCCAATTGAATACATGGATAAATAAGATCCACCATATCCCAGCTGAGCTAAAAACCCTCCTTGTTCGTATCTGCTTCTTTTCTATTTTGCTTAATGGTACTTTATTACTGAGTTAATCTAGATGCCCAAGAGATCTGTAGAATTACTTTTCCCCTTTATTACCACATCCAACGAGTCATTAAATAATGCTGATTCCATCGCCAATGTTTTATTGAATAGTTTCACCTCTCCCATTCCTACTGGAATAGTATTAGTTTTTTATGACACCTTGAAAATGTGCCCTAAGTGGTCTTTTGGGGCCATGTCTTCCACACATCTGGCCTTATAATACATGTTCCACACAGCTGTTTAGACCTGCCTTTTGTCACAATCGGATGCTAACCCACTGTTCAGCCCTATCTCAGGACTCTTCATGTCTAGCACTCCAGCTCTGCAAAAGTGCTCCATTAGCCACCAAATACTCTGCGCATTTTATGTTCTGAGATGCTGTTCCTTTTACTTAAAACCTTTCCTTACTTTTACCAAATAACCAAATATGAATTCATCTTTTAGTTTCTTGTTAAATGTCTCCTTTATGAAATCTCCCTAGCTTCCTTAGCCAACCAGGGCCACTTTCTTCTTTATTCCCATAGTATTTTTGTGAATATTTCTAACTGCAGTGCTCCTCACACGAAATCTTAATTACTACTTCACTGGCTCTCTTTAAATCTTACTTACAATGACAAGTGTCTGGGGCATAATTAGTATGTACAATGTGTTGAGTAAATTAATACAAAAGAATAACTGGCAAACAGAAATTCTTTCATCTTCCTCCAGAGGCATTGCCACCTCACAGACACAAATGTTTATTTGCCATCAACTTTGAAGATCGAACTCATTGATATATTTTCATGGATGAAGATCCTAGAACTTTCATTACCACACTAAACTTCAGTAATTTGAATTTTATTATGAAACTTTTACCATTTTGTGAATTCTTTACAGCAAAGTAAACTAGTGAGATGCTCATGGTTCTCATTTTGGTTGCTTTAAGTCAGTATTTAGAAAAATAAAGGCTTTTAAAAATCTGGTCAAAATTCCCCAAACTAGGAAATTCCATTAAAGGGTGAAACACATAAACCCTGGAAAACCATGTTTTGTCCTAGACTTGGAGGTCCTTGAAATTCTTGCAGCAAAGGTGTTAGAAAGACCAGTTTATTAGTGTCAACACAAGGAAATGGTGTTTCCAGATGTGAACATACCCACTCCCATTGGCTTTGAAAGAGGACAGAATGGAGCTGGAGGCTGGAGATCTTGCTTTGGTGGTGAAGGTACGTAGGATGGACTGCAGGAGAGAGGTGAGAGAATGGATAACCAGCTTCAGGCTGTTTGGGTCCCTCTGTCCATGGGCTTGTTCCCTGCTCTGAAGGGTGACCTACATGGGAAGTGCCTTATGATGTCCTGTACAGTGTTAAATGAAACAAAAGACCCTCATGAAGCCAGTCAACACAAGACATTATTTGTAACTTTGTTTCTAGTTAGGATTAGGATTTCAACCAATCTATAGGCTGTCACAAAGAGGTGATTCTTTTTTTAAAATATATTTTTATCTATTTCAGATTTTAGAGAGGAATGGAAAGGGAGAGAGAGATAGAAACATTACTGATGAGAGGGAGTCATTGATCGGCTGCCTCCTGCACACCCAGGCATGTGCCCTGACTGGGAATTGAACTGTGATCTCCTGGTTCATAGGTCAAAGCTCAACCACTGAGTCACGCCAGCAGGACAAGAGTGGCAATTCTTAGATGAGCAAAACAATATACTCCCAGTGATGCCCAGGTCCTGATCCCCAGAACCAGTAAACACGTTGCATTACATGGCAAAAGAGAATTAAGACAGGAGATGGAATTAAGGTGGCTCGTCAACCGGTTATCCTGGGCTATGCAGGTGTGTGCACCATAATCCCAGTGTCCTTAAATATGGGAGAAGAAGAAGAAGAGTCAGCATAAGACTGATGGGATGTGAGAAAGACATGATCAGCCTTTGCTGGCTTTGATGATGGAAGGAGGACGGTGGGTGTCCTCTGGAAGCTGAAAAGCCAAGAATACAGATGACCCCTTAGAGCCCTCAGAACAGAACACAGCCCTGCCAACACCATGACTTTAGCCCAGTGGGAACCATGTCAGATTTTTGTCCTCCAGAATTTTAAGATAATAAATGTGTGTTGTTTTAAGCAGCTGCATTTGTGATGATTTGTTACAGCAGCCATAGGAAATTAATAAGCTCGTCTGGTGTTCTCAGCAATTCCTGGACACGTAATTTATCTAGGATGGGAAAATCACTTCTCATACTACAGACCCTGTCTCAAAGCTCTGGAGAACTCCTAACTCCAGTGCCCTCGGACCATTTTGCCCAGTTAAATAATTGCTACCATATCTGTCGCATATTTATAGTTCCCTCCTGAAAGACAGAATGTTCTTACCTAGTGTCCCCAGGATCTGACACTTGGCCCTTTTCATTTCTATGTGTTACTTACAAATGAACAAATTAGAGTTTGTTCCCTAAAATTTTATAGCGAAGTGAAAATGCCAATTAGTTTCCCGAATCTCAGCCCACAGGGAACGTAAGCTCTTTGGCGTTCGGAGTCAGAAAAACAATACTGGAAATGATTGAGGCTACCAAATTGATATTGTGAGGAGGAAGGAGTTGATACTTCCTTCTTATGATTTAAAATCAATTTTAATTACTAGTTGAAATTCAGCTGAATTTGGAAGTTTTCAGTAGCTGGTAAATAAACAAGTCAAAGGTGAAGATTTTTTCACCCTAGTGGATGTTCTCAGCATCATCCCATACACTCGAAAGGTTGCAGGTTCATTCCCCAGTTGGGATACATACAGGAGGCAACTGATCAATGTTTTTCTTTCTCACATTGATGCTTCTCTCTCTCTCTCTCTCTCTCTCTCTCTCTCTCTCTCTCTCTCTCTCTCTTCCCCTCACTCTAAAATCAACAAACATATCTTCGGTTGATGATTTTTTAAAAAAGAAAGAAAGAAAGAAAAGAAACTGCCCAACTATTTCCCGAAGTGACTATTTTTTTTTGCATCCTCATTCACAGCATATGAGCATTTCTCACCATTCTTTAATATTATCAGTTTTTGTTTGTTTGTTTGTTGTAAGCTTTCTGATAGGCAAAGAGTGGTAAGGGTAGCTCTTTAAATAATTCCACAGAAAAATGATTTAGCTGATTCTCAGATACCTTGCAAGTTCATCCGTGCTTAATTCTGAGGGAAAGTGTATCTCAATAACATATCTCAAATGTCAATTAACTCCATAATAATGGTTATATATTCCAGGATACTATATTCCAGGATACAGGACATTAAAAATACTTCCTCATTTTTAGTGATAAGTTTGAATAGCACTTACTGATTATCAAAGTCAAGGATTTGATTGTTGAATGGTCAAGAATCATCTCTTTGCTCTTTGGCAAGCCCTGAACAGTCTGCTATTTGCAAATGTATCCTCTTTGGTATCAGGGGCATTAGGAAGGTCCGGCAATAATTCAAGGGAAAACCAGTACATTATTTGGAAAAATAAGCTCAAAGAGACCTTTCTGTTCATGGTAGCAGCTTCTTAATATATGCACAGCAGCATCATTCAAAATGAAAATGGTTGAGACCTTAAGGAAATGGAACACTTTTGAAGTGCCAAACAGGATCACAAGGCATTTAAGGCATATTTCCATCCAACCCAATTCACTTAATACTCTCCAGTCCTTGCCACATGAAATACCCTTCAGTTCTTTCTCTTATAAGAAGGTCTATCTCTAGTAAGTCCTGTTTGAACTTTTAAAGCAAACGAGAAAGATAAAAATCTGTGGGTTACTCTCGTAACGAGTTATGTTCTTTCTCAATGAATTTTCCATGACATCTGTTTAGGAAAAATCTCAGAATATTCCAAAATGAGATAATGATGGGGTTTTAGATTTATCAAAAGCGGCCTTACCCCATGCCCAGATCAGCTAACTACCCAGTGCGCCGAAGGACAGTCAGCGAAGGGGAAACTGGTTGTGATGAGAAAGACCTCCCCGAGTCCTCACCAAAGCGGGAGCCTCGCAACTCAGCGTTTCTGACATTTTTATCGATGGGGTTTTGATGGTCACTTGCCTTACATCTTCTGCTTTCAGGCTGGGCTTGAACATATGTTTTAGGAAAGTCCTTGATGATGAGGTGCTTTCAGAGGAGGGCTCTCGTGATTCAGAAAGAGGTGAGTTTCCTGTGGAATGTTCTGTGTGAATCCCAGGTAGCAGCGAATAGCAGCGGAGCTCAGCTCCACCAGTGAGAACGGGCTCAGCAGCCTCAAGGGCAAGAGTGCCATGTCTGGCTCTCTGGGAATAAAACAGTGTGGAACAGATGTGTGCTTTGCCTCTAGATGTTTTCAAATGCCACTTCTTTAAGTATTGTGATTAGTAAGAGCGATAAAATGCACTTGCATCTGCATGGTCACCTTAGCAGTAAATGGCTTGATCTTCATTTGAACCATAATTCTTCTGGTTCATGGTGCTTCTTCATTCCAGGCACCCAGATATCCAAACTCTTATCTTTTTAATCCCTCTCCCAACATCTCACCCCCAAAATGTCTTTATGCTATGTTTTCTTCTTCCCACAATGTACTTTACTCCCTTCCTTTCGGAGTCCTCAATATCAAGTGTTATTTCACACATTCAGGCATCACGGGCCTCAATTAAGTAAGCTCTTGCCAATTCATCCACAAACATCCAAATGGCTCCATCTGAACGTCCAATAAAGTCCAATGTCCTAAGAACTGTATTCAAGGCTCAATGAAAAGTAACCTGTGCTTTTTCAAGACTTGTAGCTGCATCTTACCATTAACTTATAGACACTCCACATGCCTGCAAACTGCTTGCTCTTTGAACCACAGAATATCTTATCTTTCAACACCACACCTTTGTCCATATTCTCTCCATCTGGAATCTTGGCTCAACTTATTTACCTATTGAAATCTAACCTTTCCCTTTCTAATTTGTTCTCAACTTTGGTGTACATTACAATAAACCAAAGTGATTGCTAAAAATTCATATTTCCTTGTCCAATCTCAGAATTTTGACTTAACAGAGGTAGGATGGAACCCAGGAATCTATATTTCTAACAAGTTCATCCAAGTGATTCTCACGTAGCCATGGGATCAAAAGAAATGAAAAACACTGTAAAGACCTGAAAGGTAGGATATGCAAAGACTGCTTTGATGTCACTTGTTGAAAATGTTTCACTTTCATTGGAATACCTCAAGCATTTGGCTGTATCAGAAAGGGAGTGGGTTTATTGTCAGACCGCAGCCTGGCTCAGCATATGGATTCTATCACTGGCTAGTTCTATGGATCTTGGGAAAATCACTTAATGTCTGTGACATCCTTTTCTAATATGTAGATTGGGGCAAATAATAGTACTGCCTAGTAACACTGTTTTCATCTATGAAAAGCATTTGGTCCAGGTCTGACACACAATAATTACACTAGTTATTATTATATTTCTTACCATGGTTCTTAGAGACACAAAGACGTTTTTGTGGTTTTGGAGTCCCAGCCTCCCTTATCAACCTCTGTCAATCATCAGGTTTATTTGTGAACATGGCCTTTCCCTTTAATGGGTCATAAAATTCCTCAAAAGTAACAATCACATTTATAGGGTGAGCACTACAAAAAAAAAAAAGGTTCAACAGCAGTGTTACCTCATTTTGCTTATATTACCACACCTAAGTGTCTTCCTAGAGCAAATGTTCAATACATATCTGAATGGGTTAAGTCAGAAGTTTTGTAAAAATGACTTATTAGACTTAAAAGTATTTTGTGCATGTCAGAATCAGAGTGTACATTACAGCTAGTATGCAGGCAAAATTAGTGCTTTTGCATGTTAACATTGCAGAAGATGAAAATGAAGCTCAGAGGGGTAACATGCTCATTTCTGCGCAGTCTAGATCTGGACTCAGCACTGCACCCACTGTACCTCCGCCACACCCTGCCAGAGCCTCCTAGCCAGGAGTGCGAAATCGGCAGGAACAATTAGCACAGGTCCCCTATAGAAGGCCACCGGCAGAACATGGTGTACACATTTACTACGCTGGGTACCACGCTGAGTACCTCACTGAGTCCTGCAGAGGTAAGTAGACACAGGAATTCCCTACCCAATGTCTTCATGGACAATCACATAGAACCAAACGTAGAGGGTACAGCATAGAACCAAGGATGTGTCCGAGCCAGGCCCTTACTCCTTTAAACCGTGGCCTGCTTTGTCTAGAGGGCAGATTTCTGATCTTGAGGTGCGGTGTCCTGATTTTACAGCAGTACAGGAAGCAGACTGAGAGAGAGGAACCCGATGGGGCCGGGAGCTGGCGCACAAACAAACAAAATGACTCCATGTCTAGAACTGGGCTCCGACTCCAAGGCCCTGGGTCCACCCAGGATATCTCGTGTCTGTAATGTCAGAGCTAATAGGAGGAGAGAACACGGACGAAGCCCAGAAGTCTGGCAGCTGTTTACTTGGGATTTGGAATTGTGATAACTCCTATCTCTGTGATGAAAACAAGGGTGTGAGACGTCTCAGGGATTTCTCATTGATCAGACACCACTGAGCAAATAGTGACACCAGAACTGGTTGAAAGAGTAATCCAGCTGTAACAAAACTTCACAATCACTGATCGGATTGCACAGAGCTTCCCAATTTTCATCCACCACACAATATTGCATACCCAGCCAAATCTCCTTTTAATTATCTCTGAAAATCTAACACGGCACACTTCCTTGGGTGTTGACACCACAACTCACATACTTTTACTTAGATTGTCCTCATAGACGGCCTATTTTTTTTAAATTTTAGCTTGATCCAATACTCATATTTATTTTATCTTTTTTCAGCTGAGGATATATTTTTATTGATATTTTTAGAGAGAAAGGAAAGGAGAGAGAGAGAGAGAGAGAGAGAGAGAGAGAGAGAGATCCATGTGAGAGAGGAACATCAATAAATTGCCTCCTGTATGTACCCAACCAGGTATCAAACACACAACTTATGTATGTGCCATGACTGGAAATTGAACCCACAACCTTTCGGTGTACAGGACAGCACTCCAAGCAACTGAGCCACCCGGCCAGGGCAATAATTCTTTGATTCTGCCTTGTTGCTTCTTCCACCAAAGAAAAATGTGGATTATGACATCAAGAAACACAGAAATAAGCACTGAGATTCAGTTGCAAATTTACATACCTCTCTTCATCCACCCCATTCCGCCCCAAACACTGATTCCTGGACATGGGTAAGGGCAAAGGCAGAAAATCCATGCCCTATGGCTCTGGAACAGGCAACAGTGATTGTCAAGAGTCCCCAGGAAGACTTTCCAGGGGTGGGGTCAGCACACCGGCTCTCCTCACCAGGGGAGCGCTAGAGGCGGGGAGCCCCTCTGGACACACTGAACTGAGGGAAAGGCCACATTCATTGGAAAAGGATAATTATTCTCATTTGTCCAACAATAATTCTTTGATTACCCCTTATGCACAAATCCCTGAGTTCATACAACTTAAATTGGTCTGGTGAGAGGGCCATGGGCAAGGGACTGTGACAGTCTCTAGGAGCCAAGAGCAGCCACTGGGAAACAGTCAGCAAGACGCAAAGACCTCCGTCCTACACCCATGTGGTAGCAGCTCCTCAAGCCTTTCCATGAGAACCCAGCTGAGCCAGGCCCAGACTCCTGAACCACAGACCAGGGAGGTATTCAGGTGCGTTGTTTTGAGCCACGAAGTGTGTCAAACCAGTATTTCATTTTTCCATACTGTGTTATTTAATAACTCCTTATAATTTTCTCCCAAATCCCCTACAACTTGGGCCTTGTGACCCAGTCATTATTTTAGTTAACAGCAATGCAGAATTCACCACTTACAGATATTCTCATAAACATTCAATCAACTGTCCATAGAAATAAACGGATGATATTCGTCTCCAGAGGATGGACAAGGAAATTGAGTGTGTGAGGTATGCATTCACTTACCCAAGGTTAATTAATGAATAAATGGCAACTTTTGGGTCTGGTCCTAGGACCCTGACTACAAATCTGAGGTTATTCCATGCCACCACTCTGATTTCCTAATTAGTCTTAAATAATTAAATGAGTTCAAATGAGCCACACTCTCTATCCTTACAAGGTCCAGATATCATCTTTCTGTCCCCTGTGATAGCAAAATGCCTTTCTTTTACCTCAAAAACACATGTGTCACTGTCCCCAAAATTAAAAATGTGTGCTAGTAGGAGAGATCCCGCGGAAAATCCAAAGGCCTCCTCCCTCGGACCAGAACCCAGTAGCAGAGCAGCATCCTTATTTAAAAGCAGGTTGTGAATTGCAGATAGGAGTGTTATTATCATCAGCAGCAAAGGCATGAGGCCAACACTTAAAAACATTTTTTTTAATGTCTACTCAGGCTTAATTTTTATTCCTTAAATAGCTGAAAATAAAAGGGCTTTGGCAAAACACTGTACGATGAAGGCCCAAACTCTAAACCATATTAGTAACCAAAGCAGATGGCAACATTAGCTAATAGAATTTTTTACCTGTTCTCTGTTGACAGAAGGAAGCGTTCGGAAGTGATGCCAAGGACTTACCTCTCTGTGAATGGCCGGCGGTGGAATTCTATCTGTGAGGTCTGTGGCTGGTTTGACACAAAGGCCAGTGAGGGGGACCCATGGTGATCTTTTTGGAAGGGGAGCAGAGACTTTTCTGCTGTGGAGATCAAAGGCACTAGTACAACAAGCCATCCAAGTGGGCACCTGTAATAATAGAAAGGAAGGGTTAGAGTGGTCCCACCCTTGTGCTTCCCACTCGTCCATTTGAATGGTGGTCGTTCACGTGTCTTTTTACTGCAATGTATGAGGAGCATCTGAGCGGTGGGAGCTTAAGAATAATTTTATAACAAATAAAGGATTGTTCAATGTTTGCCAAACATTTAATAAGCTTTTAGAAAATATCCTGTGTTCCTTCAGCTCAGGATTTGGCCCAAGATGAGAGGGTCTGGTTTGATTGTTGGTTGCTTAGTTTTCTGAACCTACATTTTAAATGACACAGGTTTGGAAGTCGATGTGATTCAACCTTGGAAGGCTCTTGCTCCGTGTCTGTGTGCCTTTTATCAGGGCCCCTGATTAGAAGGCGAAGGGCAGGGAGGCTTTTGTTCCATCTCTCCCTGTTATTATGTTCATTATGAATCTTTCCCTTTCTTTCCGCCAATTATGAGCTGTCCCAATATGGCGGGACCTCCAGTGCACCAGCTCCCATGCACGGTTCCTTCCAGAAATCGCTTGGCTTGAAATTCAATCCCCCTTTTTCTCAAGTAAAATAAAAAAAAAGTTCTGCTGAATTCCAAGGCATTTATAGTTAGAGTTTGCGTGACTTACTGATTTATTATCAAGAGAAACTGAGAGTGATTCCATTTCAGCCTAACTTCAACAAACAGGCTCGCGGGGCGCCCAAGTATTTGAAATGCTTAGCCCTCTTTTGTTGTCCTGCAGAGAAGTGTCTTATCACAGTGTCAGTTCAGGAGAATAAAGTGAGATGCAGAGTGTGGGCTTAGACTCTAAAGCTTCCTCCACTTACCAGTTGTATGGGTTTCAATACCTTAAGTAACCTCTTTAAGTCTATTTCCTAACCTGCAGCATAGTCATAGTAGCCATGGCTTCTTGAGGCCATTGGAAGTCTTGAATGGATAGTACACAGGCTGTTCCCCTCCATCTGGAACATGGGGTCATTTCAAAGTGCTATTACTTCGGGACTGAAAACTGTTTTCCTCTGATTGCCTTTTGCAGATGCCCCATCAGTTCCCTGTGGGCTGCCCTCATGCTTGTTTGGTTAGCTCCATGCTAAACATGTGGGAGCTCCATCCCCACAGAACCAAGGAGATGGGAAGAGCTTTCTGAAAAAGTGCCAGTTTCTCCTGGGCATAAATCTGCTTGGCACTTGGATTTCTCTTGATGGATCTCAGTATATTTAACTTTAAAGTAACATTGAGGATTGTTAGCAGGGTAGAGGAGAGATTGGACATACGACTGTTCATTTCTGAAGAGTGTTTCTACAGAGCACTGGGTACATAAAGCAGTCGGCGCATGTTTGTTGGTGGAAATGGATAATGACTGAAATGATGATAATTATGGTGACTGGCCCATTAGTTCTATTATGCCTTTCATTAAAAGTATTTTATAATTACTCATTTATATGTACATTAAATTCCCTAGCCTTCTTTTTAAAATATGTATTACTCAAAGATCAACAAATTGCTAATATGAGGGCAGTTTTTGCTGTCATGGTAGCAATTTAGGGAGAACTGACATCTCTGTAATGTTTCTTCTAAAAAATGAACTTGTTATACCTTTCCATTCATTTAGGCCTGCCTTATTATTGTTCATTTTGTCCTTACACATTATTATTTTTTTTTTTGCTTTGTTAAATATACTTTCTCTTTGGGAATAATTTTAAGTCTTTGGAAGAGTAACAAAGACAGTACGGAGAGTTCCCATACACCTCTAACCCTGTTTGTTTCCCCTAATGTTATCATCTTACAACACTGTGGTACATTTTGTCAAAACGAAGAAATCAACCTTGGAACATTACTACTAACTAAAGTCCAGACTTGATTCATATTTCAGCAGGGTGTTTTTCTTTTTGATTAGAGTTTTTGTTCTGTTCCAGGATCTCACCTAGGAGACCACATTACATTTATTTGTCATAGCCCTTTGGTCTTCTCTGCTCTGTGACAGGTTCTCAGTCTTTCTTTTTTTTCATGACCTTGACAGTTCCGAGGCGTATTGGTCAAGTATTTTGTAGAATGTACTGGAGTTTGAGATTTTCTCATAATTAGATGTAGACAGAGGGTTTTGAAAAGAATGCAGAGGTTAAGAGTGCCCTTATCATCACATAATGTCAGTGGGCCCATGGAATCCACATGGTATCACCAGGATGTTAACCCTGATCAGCTGGCCAAGGAAGTGTAAAGTTAATCAATACATTTCCCTTTCCATAGTCTGTTCTTTGGAAATGAGTCTGTAAGATTCACCTTCTGGAGAGGGGGGAGTGTTATTATCTGTTATTTAGAATTTTTTATAAGGAAAATTTATCTATTCTGTTTATTTATTGATTTCCATAATTTATTTATGCCAGTATGGAATCATGTATATTTATTTTATACTTTGGGCTATAATCCAATACCATGTTAATTATTTTGTTGCTCAAATAGTTTTAGCTTCAACCACCAACTATTATGTCACTGGATATTTTTTCTAAGCTGTTCTATAGGTGTATAGTCATGTCTCACTGTGATTTCTTTGTATTTCCGTAATAGTTAGTGGTAAGTTCTAGATAGAAGGACCTTCTCGACAGAATGTCCATAAGGACAGAGAATTACATCTATGATTCACTGATGTATTTTTGGTCTCATATTTTCAAAGGAATTGGCCATAATCACCTCCTAATTTAATGACTGTAGAGAACACATTTAAGGGCTTTGGATTCCTATGCTCTATGGTGCACGGTAAAAAGATAACAATACCAAACACCAAAACCCCTCTAGATTCTCAGATGAGAAATGAAAGCAAATGAAACAAGTTAGTCTTCTGATTATTTTCTAACTTTTCACCCAGAAAGTGGCCAATGGTTGCTGATTTCCATGTATACAATCTAAAAAGTGCTAGTGAAAGAAGAAAGGAAGAAAAATATATACATGCACTATATACTTCAAAAAAAGGATTTATATTCCTTACCCACACACAACCTCCCCTGCTGTACGGGCTATTTATGGTTAATAACCCATACAACTGAACATAGTTAGCCTTGTTACTACTCTCCTTACATTTGGCTTCCTTTCCAGCCAATATAGTTATTAATGGATGAAATTAGTTCCACGTAAAGGAGATAAGGGTTTAATTTCTGGACAAAGTTGAGATTCATAGAGAATTTACATCTGCACCTTTCAGAATTATCAATTATCCGGGCACTTGTAAAGAGCACAGCACTCCATTTAAGATGAAGCCAAGAAACAGACTCAGTTCTCTGACTGAGGTGATTTTTCTCATTCTCCATAACAGATCCGAACTTTGAAGAGATCATCAACATAAAAGCCTTGGTATAAACTTCAATGCTTTTTTGAAAATATATGACCAGAAAGACTAAGAAAAGGCACAGTGACTTTCTTGGATGGTTATTTTTAGGTTATCAAACTCTTGAATCATACAGTGTAAAAGAAATTTCAATTTGTGGAGATTTCAGTAAAAAGATAAAATTCAGAAACATCTGCTTCAGTCATCCCATTCTCCCAAATTCTGAAAACCCAAATGATTAAACTGTGGGTCAAATTCCATGTCCTCGTATTTTCTATTTCCAAGGTGAATGAAACATTAACACTCGGGAGGTTACAAAGAAGGGGACGTGGCCCAGAGAAAGCCCCTGCATTAGGTCAACATTCTTTCTCAGATTGAAACATGGCCCATGTTCCTGAGGAAAGCACCCAGGACAACACAGGTCATTGTAAGATTTCCTAAAATCCAGAGATCTTTTCCATGATACATTCCCCCAAAGTGAATAATTGTTAGCCTCCAGAGCCAGATTTTTGGAGGATGACATTTTCTCACACATCATAAAAATGCAAACCCATCTTCTTGCTTACCTGAAGTACCTTTCTTGTCAGACTCATGGCTTTGTTTTCAATATATGCTTTCCTGACTACTTCTCTGGGCGAACTCTCTCAACAAGATCAATATACCTGTAGCGTTAAAGGGAGAGAAAAAAGGTGTTGAGAGAGGAAGATGGAAAAGCTGTCTCAATGAGGCACTTGTTGGCTAGCTCTTGGAGACAGCTGCACATAAGACTGTACTACCAGCAAATATATTTACAAGTAGTAATGTGATCACACAGGAAGCTAGCCCAGCAACATACTCTTCCCCATCTAAGGTCTTCTATCAATAATAAACAGCCAGTCCCACATGAAAAATCGCTTTTCAAAATACACCCATCTTGCATATTCCAAGAGTTATGAGACAGAGAAGAAAATTATTTTTATAATAAACTTTAGTGTCCTCTAGGAGAACAATGAGCTTAGAGAACTGTATGTGAAGACACAAAAATATATAGTTATACAAATATATATACCAAATAACTATATATAGGGTATCCTAAAAATGTATACACACACTTTGAACAATTATAAAGGCAGTGTTTATTAAAATACATTTCATTTTCAAAATTGAATGATCAGCTAGTAAAGTGTGTATACATTTTTTGGGATACCCTGTATAATAGTAGATATTTAAGACTAAAATAATATAACATGGGCTATAAATATATTTAATATAAATGTTTATTATAGATATATAATACCCTGGATAATATCTAAAGCTTTGGAAGTATAAAAACTGTTTTTGTTTGTTTTTGAAAGATTTATAGCAATGTTCACAACCAATGACAATCTGTTACCCAGGGGCCATTGGCAATGTCTGGAAACATTTTTGGTTTATAGCATCAGGGTGGAGGGGTGCTACTGGCATCTAGTGGGTATAGGCCAAGGATGCTCATTAACATTCCACAGTGCACAGGACACCCTCATTTCCCCGGTAAAGAATTATCTGACCCCAAATGTCAATAGAGCCAACCAAGGTTGAGAAAACCTGATTTAGAATTATAAATTGGACAGGCATACAATGAACTTTTAAGAAGTCCTAGGTCTGTGACTGAGTTTATTTGGGGGAAACATTAGATACTAGCAGCGGAAAGAGGATATTCCTCCCTTCTCTAGCAGATTAGTCAAGACATTCCAGTGTTCCCATCGCCACATCATAAAAGATGCACTTGTTTATTTCATTTCCTGGATGAGCAAGAAGGAGATAGTTGCAAGTTGTCTCAATAATTTCCAGAGGATGTCAGTAACTAGGACATTATACCCTGGGTCTGAGAAAAATCGGCAAACATTTCAGGAAATTTCCCCTTACTGGCACAACTGGAAGACTACAAACAAGTTCATTTTCAAATTGATATTTAAGGGCATTTTACTAGTATGAGTCTTTTGGATGCCTTTTCAAGTTTTGCTGGAGTTGCTGTGTTGAAAAGCTGTAAACTTAGTTGCAATAAAATAGACAGTATTTTTAATTGTTTCCTCTCAGCTTTATTACATATATGTAGAGGGGGTGGGAAGCAGCACATAAAATTAGTATTTACAGTTCCAAACAGCTTCCATACTGTCATCAGTCTATATCCTAAGGTGTTTCTGCATTGAAAGAAAATATATCAGTGGAGAATTACGAGGGAAGAAAAACTAAAAACCACCAGATGTTCTTGAAAGCTTGGAACAGATCACCTGTATCATTTGTAACTTCACTGCTTCCAGGTGTTACTATCCACGTGGAAGATAAGACCAGAGGAGCTAGCCTCCAACTCTGAAGGTCAATGTTATCCTCACCACATGCAAGACACCTGAACAGTGAAGCTCCATAAAGAATAGTTCCAGGAATTCATCCAATTTGATTTTCTTTTCCAAAATTAAAATTTGATAATTAAAATCATACTAAACCCTATACATTAACATGAAAAAAGTTGAAAACCAGAGCTACTTGCCACTAAATTTCTGGGGATGCTTAACATGTCCATCCTGGACCATATATTCTTGTACTGGATGCTTTGCAAATAGATAGTCCTCCGGCCGGGCTGATTCTTTTTGACAATTGGTTCCCCTGATTCCACCTAGACTTTTTTGCTCTAAATGTATATGGTACATGTGAATTTACTTGATCATAAGGACTGCACTCTTTATTTGTTCGGCTCTGTACCAATAGAAATTATATGAATGTTCCAATATCAGCTACTATAATCACAGTAGCAGTATTGGGGTAAGAATTCAACTGTAAGTATAAGATAAGAAATTTTACTGTGGTAAGGGACTGAAAATTGGAGAAATTCAGGGATCCAAAACTATGGGATCTGGTATCATGGCTTCTCTGTTTTCATTTACAAAACAATCAAAAAGTTACTTTTTAATGACATAATGTAAGCAAATATAGTAAACAAACCTACTTCCTTGGCATTGTCACAACTTCCTTTACCTTTGTTTTATCTTTGCATTTTCCTGTACCTTTGTATTAAAAAGGAAACTGCATTCCTTGTTTTCCTTATAAGTGATGTGAGTACAGACCATACCACCCTTGACAATTTGTGAAAACAGTTTCACAATCATTTGTTTCTTTTCATTCCGATTTCAAAACAGGGCACCAAACCGGGCCCTTTCAAGATTCAGGGCTAGTCCACAGCTACTTTCACACAGGTTAAAATGTACCTTCCTAACTCCTTTATATTCTTGGAGGATAACATTGTCTGTATATTTATTGTGTTTGTGTGTACGTGGAGAGAACTGAGACCCACAAGACGAACACCTTCTGGTGAATTACATTGACAATATCAGGCTGGCCGGGCAGGCACCAATGTCAGGCGGAAGAGCATTAACTTAGGTGAGGCCCACCAGATACTTGGCTTCCCAGCATCCTTTTAATGTCTGTCCTTTCAGAAATTAAAAAAACAGATGTTTGGAGACATTCAGAACTCTGTTGAAGAGGAAGCTGCTAATAAAAAAGCTGTACCCAGGATTGCCTTATTCCAAAGTCTTTTCTTGCTGCACCATCACCTCTGCCTTGTAAAACTACCAAAGGGACACAACACCTGGTTGCACTGTTCTGGGAGAGGCGCTAACTTGTGTTCACAGATCATCCAAGTATTTGGCTGCTTCTTTGGGTTCTAGAAGCTCCACTCTTCCTCTGTCCCATCCTCAGCACGTATGCCTGCACCATGAACATCGTACAAAATGTTTCCCCATTTGTGGAAATCTTGAGGATTTCAACACCTCAGCATCATCTATTTGTAAATGGGATCACACAGCATGTGATTACAAAACACAAAGAAGACAAGGAATTTCTTTGGGTTTACTCATTATTTTCCTGTAGAAGTTATCTTCTCCCAGAAGTCTAGTAATAGAAGCTGGTCTTTCGTTGAGATCCCCATGGCGCTATTTGTAATTACTCTTTAACCAAGGAACGTCCATTAAGGGCAGTAAGAATGGGACTCAGTGTCCTCTGTGAAAAGATTCTGAAGACAATGTCATCACTTCTTCAGGTTCACATTTTAAAAAAACAATTAGTTATGCCATTTAGAGCAAAACTGTAGTAAAAATTTTCTTTTTGTTTTCTTCTGAAAGTTCAAGAGATTGCAAAGACAATCATTGAAAACACAGTGAAGCTCATCAATGCATGTAGCCACCCACCATGCTTAAAATTCTAGTAAAAACCATTTCTATCATTTCGGATAAGCTAATATTAATCTCCTAAATGTTCTTAATCTAAGTCTAAATGAAAATAAAAGGCTTCTAGAAAAAAAATCCACCCAGCGCTAATAGCTCTTCTAAAACACTTTTAATGTTTTCCATCTGGTCACTTCCAAGAAAAACTATTAAGGACTTCCAAGTAATGAAGAATCAAGCTAGGTAAGTTCTACTCACAGAATTTCAGAAAGACTACCAGAGGGAATAAAACATGCTCTTAAATTTCAAAGACACAAGGTTTGCTCCATCAACTCTGGAATATTTCATGACCTTACAACTGAGTTCGTGCAAGTAGATGGTCCACCAGAATGAATGATCACAATGGCTTTGCAATGTCTCTGGTTTTTTTATGATAATCTTGACCAAAGTCAGGCTAAATGTCAATAAGACTACTATATTTTTAGAAAATATTATTTTAATATTTAAAATAGATTTAGCTATTTTTGATTATATCTAGATCCTTTACCTTGACAAGCACAAATATCCAAGATGTAAATTATTTCCCTTCTCATTTACGTTCTTCAGAGAATTAAAGGCATTTGCTTTATAAGGAGAAAGACTGTTCCTCTTAGGTTCCCTGTTGTAAGCTCAAATGTTGGGAATAAGCAAGCAATAAGAAATGTAATTCCAAATACATAATGAAATTTTTCTATCTTGTCAACTGTCCTTCACCTTCCTCCACCCACATATGAAATTGATGTTATCGCTGTCACACGAACAGGGTATCAGGACACTTTCCTTCAAAACCATGGAATCATCACAGTTCCAGTCCAGTTTCCAGTTTAGATTTAATTGCCTAGGGTGAGGCTACTCCTGGGGGTTCATAGAGAGGGAGATGCCTGTAGGGTTCAGGAGTGTCATCCCAGATGTTACACCTCTTTCTCTGACTCATTTCTAATGACCTGTTTTCAATTCATTTCCATTGTGTCAAATTTACAGGCTATACTTTGACTTCCCAGAGAATTTAAGCCACCTAACACAGAGCCATCTAAGACATAGCCAAAGGATTCTAATCCTTTTACTTGTGTAAATGCCTAGAGTAAAATGAATCACTAGCCTTCTCTTTACTGACGCATATTGTGTGCTACAGTTCTGCTTCTCCACATCTCTACTTTGTCTTGTTGTTCATGAAAGCCCAAGGTTTTCCCACATCTCAGGTGGGAACATAAGTAGAAATCTGGTCATCACTAATAGCAATTCAGTGTGTGAAGGAATAAAAATGTGGTCAACTCTCCTAACGGTCCGATTCTCCTTTCTCTTCAAAAGGCATTGAATGACAAAGTTACCACGGGAACATCCCTAAGCCCAATCTTTTATTGAAGCATGAAGGGGCTAAATGAGTCCAATTTGTGGGAGCTACTGAAATGGCACTGTGCTACTGTAAATTAATAATAAAGGTCCTAGGAACTGATACATGCACACCTGATGCCCACATCCAAACACTCAACCCAGGAGCATAGAATCTGAAATTAAAAATTCGGCATGAAATTCAGGGGATATAGTTCTATTTTTGTCACCATCTTTACCCACTTATTTCAGCCCCTCTGATTATTGTTGTTTTCCAACTAGACTCTTCCAAGAGTCATCTAAATTTTGTCAGGAACATAGGCCTAGGCCACCATGATAACAGTCAAAACTTAATGCTCAATATGTACTGACTTCAATGTGACTATTTTAGTTACAAACAATTAGAGAAGTTTCAGATTCTCAGAAAAATTGAGAATAAAGTACAGAGAGTTCCCATATACTCCTTGCCCTCCCCCAACCAAGCATAGCCTCCCCCAAATCAATATCCCCCACCTGAGAGGTACATTTGTTACAATCAATGAACCTACATTGATACACCATTATCACCCAAAATCCATAGTTTACTTTAGTGTTTACTCGCAATGTTGTACATTTTACTGGTTTTGACAAATGTATAATATCGTGTATCTGCCATTCTAGTATCACACAGAAGAATTTCATTACCTTTTTTGGTTAAAATTTCAGTGATTTATTTAGGTAGTCACTTTCTCCTATGTGTTAAACCCTGGGAATCTTCCAATCTTCCAAAACAATACATATATATATAAAATTAATAGCCTTTTCTTTAGCTTATCTCTCTCTTCTTGTATCAACCTAGACCAGTGATGGTGAACCTATGACACGCGTGTCAGAGGTGACACCCGAACTCATTTTTTTGGTTGATTTTTCTTTGTTAAATGGCATTTAAATATATAAAATAAATTTCAAAAATATGTCTTTGTTTTACTATGGTTGCAAATATCAAAAAATTTCTATATGTGACACGGCACCAGAGTTAAGTTAGGGTTTTTCAAAATGCTGACACGCCGAGCTCAAAAGGTTCGCCATCACTGACCTAGACACAGCAAAGAGAAACCAGGTGGCACTTTTAACAGTGATTAGAAATAGTCTTAGCTAGAGCATCCAGTTTATGACACACACTTTCTACATTTCACATAACTGCATGTCACAGTGTCATTAGTTTTCTGTCACCACATAACAAGAACCCCTCTTTATCCAGCTTCAAATCATGTTTGGTGCAAGCACTCACCTGCAAGCACATCCATCTATCTATCTTCCTACCTACCTGCTTATGTGCAAGTCATTTAAAACTTGTATCAACCCTATGGCAGGTACTAACATTATCTGTATTTTAAAATGAGGACATTGAGGCACAAAAGGTAAAGTAACTTGCAGTAGGTACTTCAACTAATGAGTGACGAAACTTGTATTCAAAAGGAATGGTCTAGCCAGAGTCCAAGCCAAAGTCCTTCACAGTTACCAAACCACCGAGTCACAGAGGCATGATTGAAAAATGAGTTGATTTCCTAGTCCAAACCTCCTAATAGGCATCGTACATAGTTGCAAATGAGTGTGCATACAATTCTGTGTCCTACTTTCCCCACTTAATGTTGAATTATATTTTCCCACATGAGCACACAGTCTGTTACCATTATTTTAGTAGCATGGTTTCCCTTAATATGGAAATGCCCTAACTTCTTTAACCATTCTTCTATCATGGGACATTGGATTACTTCCAAATTATTAGCATTTTTTAATTATCATTTTGGAATTTTATAGTTTTATAATTAATATTATAATGATTAACTTAATTCATATAATTTTTATATAATTTAAGGGTTTTATTTTTCCTATAGTCTAAAACACTTAGAAAATTTAAAATTTTTTTTATACATGTAAAGGCTAAGGGGGACTTTTTCCACCATTTCCATTATGGCTGGGACTTCACAGGTGAGAAGTTAGGTGACAAATACTCCTACCTTCTAGTGAGAGAGATTCCTGATAGGTGACCTGCAAGAGGGGTTGCCAAAACCAGGCTCAGCTGCTCTCAGCCTATCACCTACTTTCTATTATATAACACAAGTTCAGAATGCACTGGGAAGATTGGTAAGTAAATTTTGAGAATAATTGCCAGTAAGTCCTGCATTTCTCTTCCCCTCCTCTGTGCTTTCTTAGCCAACCTGGGGCCAAGTGAGGAAACATAGATCTTGGTATGCCAGGAATTTGGAAAACAAAGAGGCTTGGCTCTCACCTTAGAAATTTAAAGGCAAGAGGTTTTCTGGAAGAAATCCAAATGGCTGACACAGAAAGAAAGGGAGCCAGTGTGGACACTACAGAGGGCAGGGAGGCTTGAGCCATCACGTGGTTTGCCTGCAAGGGCTGAGAGCAAACCAAGTAAGAGGCTAAGGGAAGAACCACCAGACACAGGCGTTCAGACAGATGTCACACACAGTCAGCCAGCTGGGCCATTGGCAAGCCAGTGAATGGCATCCTGGGTAGTTTTCATGGGTTCTTTAAGAACCCATAAAATACTCCAAGGCAGAAAGACCAGCAGTTAGGGATCTGCCCCCACCACAGGGCGCTGACCCCAGATTACAACTGTACCAATCAATAAGCAAGTTAAGCCCCAATATCTCCTCTCTGACCCCATATCACCAAAGAGAGGTCAAAAACAAAAGTGGATAAGGAAGGAAAAATGGAAGAACTAAGTGGAAAAATAATAAGTATCCACTTCCCTACTATGTAGGTTTTGAGGCCCCAAGTCCGGAGTCCAGGGGAAAAGCTTCAAATAGAATTACATAATGAAGGATTTATTTATTTATTTAGTTAGTTAGTTTCTTAACCTTGAACTGGACTTCTGTACACCTGAGAATGAGTTTACCTGAAGTTTTTGGGTTCAACACAAAACTTAACGGGCTACTGCGGAAAAAATACAATTATTTCACAATTTCACACTTCTGAAGCCAGCTCATTCAATCAACAAGTGCATAAAATTTCAAATCACATTTCAAAACATTTTTTACCAATTTACAATATCATCAGCAATGAAGGAAAATCAGTTCCTGTTACTCTTGCTAGCTTAAAAAATTCTATTTTGATACTTATTATTATTTAATAGGTGAAATGTTAACTCAATATAATTTTATTAGCATAATTGAACATTTTTCATTTATATATTTATTATTTATATTTACTCACTCATTGGCCAGTATGTCTATTAGTTAATTATATCTCTCTCTATATATAAAAGGCTAATATGCTGTGTCCATCCGCCTGGTAGCTATGATGCGCACTGACCACCAGGGGGCAGACACTCAATGCAGGAGCTGCCTTGATGTGCACTGGCCATTTACAGAGAAATGGCACCATGAATCTGGTGCCCACAAAGCAACACTTGGCTTCCCCTAAGTGGGACACAGGCCCCACAACCACCCAGGAGTGACACCCCACCAAATCATAGCCAATGCTGCTGAGATCCCATGGCACAAAATGCAGCCCACAGCCCAGCCCAGAAACAGTGGCTGTGGGCCCTGGGTAATGATGTCACATAGCAATGCCTGGCTTCCTCTCCCTAGCGACTAGCCTCCTTGCATTTTCTTCAGCCCAGGAACACGACTTGCTTTATAGCCAGGTGCAAAATTTTACATTTTAAACAAATGTCTGTGAAGCGTTTTCCCATGCCTCATCTCATTTGATCCTCACAGAAGTCCTGGAGTAGGTAGATAGGAGACTCAGTGGAATCCTATTTTCTTTTCATTAGCCGGAAAATGGAGATTTAGAGAGCTTAGAAACTTAACCTGAATGAAAAGTAAGGAATGGTGGACCTTCAAAATTATTTCAGGTTTTCTTACTGTGCAGAATATAGTCAAAGACTGCTACAGTTAAATATTTTACCCTTTGTTCTTCCTGCGTGATCTACAATAATAATCTGCTTCATGTTGATATTTACTGCTGTGTTGCTGACAATTACCTGAAAGAGAAGTTGGGGTGCTTTACTGGAAAAAGTTTAGCTAAATCAGAAAGCAGGTCTAATTAAGCAAGTTTATTCTATATATATATATATATATATATATATATATATATATATATATGGCCAAGTTAACTTGCGCATGCACGATACATATAAAGCTCTCGCTGGCGCCAATCGCATGCTTGTGTTTTGATCTGTCATTGTCAATCATGAATTTGGTTGACACTTCTATTATAGAGAAAGGGCGAACAGTGATATTAAAATATTTCTTCTAATTAATTTCCTTTCAATGTACATGAATTTGTGCACTGAGCTGCTAGTTTTATTACAAATTGCATCAGTCAAAGAAAAAGGAACACAAACAAAAAAAGGAATTAACAAAAAGAGATAAACCCATTTTTCTATTTGATGCAATAACTGCCTGCAGTAATATACAGTTGGCCTTTCAATATAAAATATTTTTTTACATATGATAAATTTTAAACATACCTAACCTCCAACTATCAGCTTTTTAAAAATGTTGCTCCTTTGGAAACTTAGGGGGTAGGGAAATGTATTTTTTTCTTCATTCTTTGTCATGGGATTTCTAATGTTTAAACGTTTGACTATCTCTCCTATCTGGATTTTATTTATTTAAGGCTCCTAGCTTATAAGTATGAGTTGAGTGTAAGAAATTGGGCAGGGAAACCCTATTGTTTGTATGACTATATCACTTTCAGCAATATTCATTTTCACATTGTGTTTAAAGCACCATTGTTCTCATCCTCTGGTAGAGCTGAAGAGATTTTGATCATAACTCTTCCTTACAAAAGAAACCCAAAGAGTTCCTTCCCTTTGTAACCAGCAAGCTGCCTGAGCTTAATGTTCACTTATTTCCCCTCACTGCCCCTCCCTGTTCAAATTTACACACACCATCCACTGTCAGGGATGCAAACTGCTTACAGTTTGTTAATGTCCAAGAAAGGCCATCACCTCTGAATCATTTTTTCCCCAAACATAAATCCTCGGGCCAAAAGAGAAAAGTGGTATTTTTCCATCTCCATAATTCCTGTTATTTTAAGTCTATCCTTTAACCAAAGTGGCTTTGTGTTTCTTTTTCCTTGATAACTCACAGGTTCAAATGTAAAAATTTATTATTACAAGGAACAATTATGAGGTTCAAAGCATACTGTGTGCATTCCATGCTCCTAGCTTCTGGTGCTGATGTACGGAAAGAAATACTTGTGGTTGTCCCCTCGCATGAAGTGGATGGCTTCCAATCGCTGGTGGTGAGAGGCTTAATGAATGTCTGCCTTCGTCAGACCCAACAGGGACCTCGCATCATGGGAGGTTGCCCAAGTGCCATAGTGCAGGCATCTCAAAAACAAACTTCTGACCATTAACTTATTCATTCCAGTTCCTCTTCAACGTCAACAATGGCAACCACCAAAAGGAGGAGGGGGGATGGCTTTCCTTGTTCTCTTAGTTTGAACATTATTCTAGATTTTAAGATTTCAAGATTTCTTCCCCAAAACATTGACCTGGGAAAACCAGTGACCTTTTTTTTTTTTAACACCTTTGGTTTTTTGCTTCTTCAATGCAGCATGTTCAGCATTTTAATAACCCCTACTCATAAAGTTTTTCTTATTTAATGACATAGTCAGTTTGACTGAAAAGCAAAATTAGGACATCCTTCATAACTGCTGACTTTTCCCCTCACTATCCCTGTTTACTTCTCTATAACTGCAGGACATAATATTTCTATGCTCCTGTAGCACAGTAATAATTTTATTATAGAAACAAAAAATTGTATTTTAGTCATGTGGCCATGCGTCATGTGTCCATGTTTGTTTCCCCTGGAATGCTGAGAGCTTTTGGAGGACAAGAATTTATCCTACTGATCTATAATGTCTGAGACATGGTGGGTACAGTGGCTCCCCCTTATCTGTGGGGCATATGTTCCAACAGCCCCAGTGGAGAGTCCTGAACCTGTTTTTTTCCTATACATACATACCTATAAAAAGTTTAATTCATAAATTGGGCATAGTAAGAGATTAACTGTGGAGCGCAGCTACAGTGTTTGGACAGGTTTGGACTAATGAGAGGATACAGTCCTCTCGTGGCAAAGTCACATGCAAGTCCCAGCTTGGAGGACAAAGCCCTCACAATACAATTATAGCCAAAGGCTATACAGTGGGGCCTTGACTTACGAGTGTCCAGACTAATGAGTTTTTTGAGATACCAGCTGTCTCTCGGCTGATTTTTTGCATTGAGTTGATAGAGTAATTTGAGTTAACGAGCTCCTTAATGAGCTTGGTCTCAGAACGAATTAAACTCGTAAGTCAAGGCCCCACTGTAGTTGTAAGCTTGACCTTATGGTCCGAACCTGTGGTCCCAGGAGGCTGAGTGATGTGGGCTTGATAGAGTTCAGGTGCATGTAATTGTGTAGATTTGAACCTGTGAGAACATTGTAAATATCTTGACCATGCCCTTACTTTGCCTCGTGGAATCCTATATAATAAAAGGGTAATATGCAAATTGACCCTAACAGCAGAATGACTGGGAATGACTGGTCACTATGACACACACTGACCACTAGGGGGCAGACGCTCAATGCAGGAGCTGCCCCCTGGTGGTCAGTGCGCTCCCACAGGGGGAGCTCTGCTCAGCCACAAGCCAAGCTGACGGCTGCCAGCACAGCGGTGGTGGCAGAAGCCTCTCCCGCCTCCTCAGCAGCGCTAAGGATGTCCAACTGCAGCTTAAGCCTGCTCCCCGCTGGCAAGTGGACATCCCCCTGAGGGCTCCCGGGCTGCCAGAGGGATGTCTGACTGCCAGCTTAGGCCCGATCCCCCCGGGGAGCGGGCCTAAGCCAGCAGGTAGACATCCCCTGAGGGGTCCCAGACTGCGGGAGGGCAAAACCCAGGCTGAGGGACCCCCACAAGTGCACAAATTTTTGTGCACCGGGTCTCTAGTCTGGCTATAAAATAAAGACTCGGCTTGCAGGCTGGGGCACTGTCTCTCCATCCAAGAGCAGCATCCCACCTAGCCCCAGCTTTATTCTCTTGTCTATCTTCTTTAATCCTTCACCACCACCCCTTAGGTTCACCCATGGCCATGCTGAGCACAGCACAATTAACAACAACAATAAAACAAAAATAATAAAAATTATAACAATATACTGTGATAAAATTTATATGAATGTGGTATTAAATAAAATAAGAGTTACTTGAACGCAAGCACTGTGACATGGTGATAGTCAACCTGGTAACTAAGGCGGCTACTAAGTGACTGATGGGGGTGATGCATACAGTGTGGATACACTGGACAAAGGGATGATTCACATCCCAGGGAGGTAGGATCAAATTGGCACAAGGTTTCATCACACTACTCAGAACAGTGTACAATTTAAAACTTATGATTGGTTCCTTTCTGGAATTTTTCATCTAATATTTTCAGGCTGCTGTTGGCTATGGTTAATTGAAACTGTGGAAAGCAAATCTGAGAATACGGGGGACTGCTGTGCTCAATGATATACTTGTGTAAATGAATTATTTCTGATCTATTACACTCTGAACACCTCCAGATTTCAGATGACCATGTGTTAAAGTAAGGAACTGGGCTCTAAGATATTTAAGCTACAGTGGAGACTAGTTATCTGACTTGAAAAAGTTATTTTACCACTCTAGCTTGGTTTTATCTCTCCAAGATGAAAAAAAAATAGAGTTAGATTAATTAATCTTTCATATTCCTCGTTGTTCTAAGATGCTATAAATCAAATGAGTCTATACCTCTCTAATGGTTTTTATAAAAATTAGCTCATTAGTAAATATAAATTTTTGCATGCTTGAATTTTTCCCATTGTAGTTGTTCCTATGACTCATGTACAACTGAGAAGAAATGTGAAAATAGTGGGTTATGTCAGAGTAACCACTTGGGACTTTAAATGATTTTCTCACTTAATTGTTAAGTGGTTAGAAGTGGGACAACTTTCCTTTTTGACTCAGGGAGAAATTGACCTGAGGACCTTAAATGTTTAAAGTTGCATCAGTAGACAGTGGACTTAGTTGGGATTATACATAGGGTAGCAATAGTCAAGGAGGAGGGAGAAAGAGTCAGGGTTCACAAAGAGCATGGACCATAATGTCTCCACCAGTGGAGAGCAGCTGTGTCTCTGCTCAGTGGACTGTTAGAGTTCTGAAAACAGGAATTATTTCAGGGATGTTTGAAGGAGAATTCAAGTACAGCTGTGACCACTGACTGAGAAGTGGCTATTCACTCTCCATGTTGGTTATGCAGGAGAAATCGGCTTGGCAGAGAGGGTTCCATTTAAAGATCATTTGCCAAAGGGGGAAGCAATTTGATAGTGGAACAGGAAACTGCAAGAGACCATGAAATCTGCTTTTCTGAGAGTTGACAACAGTTAACATATTTTTCTGCCTGGTACGCTATCTGAAAGCAGTTTAGTGTCCCAGTTAACCTCTTACAAGGTCTTGTAAGGAACGTCTGATACCAGTCTAATGTTTTGTATGTTTCTCTTCCGGGTATGCACATATATGCAGAGGTGGGTAAAACTAGGTTTATAGTTGTGAGTATACAAAACAGTTTATTCTCGTATTATTATTTTTTAATTATTGTATTATTTTCCATAGGAACAACTGCAAACCTACTTTTGCCCACCCCTGTATTGTACACACAACTGATACGTTTTCCTTAAGCCTCCCCTTTACAGTAATGATTTCCCATCCTGCAGTAGGCCAAGGTGACAGAGATTAGAGGGAAGTCAGTGTGGGTCCCTTCAGGCCCCAGGTTAGGGCTCACCATGAGACAAAGACGCAAAAGATGCAACTTTTGGAATCACATTTGCAAAGGCTTCTCTGCTATCAGAATTCCTGGCTAAAACTCCCTGACCAAGCACTCTACAGTGTACCTGAACCCGGGCAGCAGACTGGGGAGTTTTCACTGAGGGTCACGGGCAGAGACAGCCTGTGTCCTGCGAAGAACTGGTCACTCCGAATGGTCCAGAGTGATGGCAGCCCCTTCAGCTATGTAGGACCTGCTTCCCAGCTGGCTTGCTTTCTATCAAAAGAAAGCATTTTGATTCCGTGCAAACTGAAACCCCAAACCCCCAATTCCAGGGTTAGAGGAAAGAGTTCTGCAGACAGACGTGCTAATGCCTGTCTGGCCCATTCTATTTCAACTCAGACTAGTTCCATGGGGTGCCCTTTTGTCCCCGACCAGACCGTTAAACTGGTGCCTTGGCAGGAGCCTTTTGTGCTTCTCTGAAGATTCCCTGGATCCAGACCTCTGTGGTCTTAAAACAAACAGAGTAAATATTTTCCTTGCAGCTTCCATCCCAGGTCTAAATATTTCCAAGCATGTCAAACTCACTTTTCTCCGCTGCTCCCGGCAGGGTTCCCGTAGACTCCGGCTGCCAGGGAACCGGGTGAACTTGTCTTGGGAGGGGCTCCGCCCAAGGGCGGGCGGGGCAGGAGCTGCTGCCAGGGCTGAATGCCACGCAGCTGTGCAGCTCTGCTTGGCCACGGGTGCTCGCGCAGGAGCAGGTGTGCTATCTGCTGGTCCCACACACACTGTCTACAGTTGCTCTGTCCCTGATGTCCACTCCCTGAGCCTCAAGATCTGCCATTTCCCTTTTCCTGATTTTCAGAAATGTACCAAGCCCCTGACCCCTAATTTCCATCTTAGTGCCCACTTCTTAGGGAACCCAACCTGGCCACATAGGCTCCAACACGGCCCATTTTGGGGGAGTCATTGCGGTGTCTGATGCAATCAATCCATCAATCAGTCAAGTGCTTGATAAATGGTTGCAATATATGAAGCAGTATCCATAGGAAAATCAGAAGAGACTACCAGTACCTCTCTTGGCAAGAGTTTAGAGTCTAGTTGGGGAGATAACATACATATATACAAAGATAACCTATACTATTATGTAATAAGTGATCATTGTCAGAAGATTACATAATCTTGAGATTTATCAGAAGGGAAGACCGACTTTAGGATAAAACAGCTGCTGGCTGGTTAGGGTTCATCCCAGTATGGTAAGCCACCATTGCCTGCAGGCTATCCTTCTGTAGGAGCAACTGCTCCTAGATAAAGAGCCCTCACCCTGCAAATGAGCTTCATTCCAAAGAGCCTCCGTGCCTCTTCACGCCTCATGATGAAGCTGTCACTCAGTTTATCACGGCCACAAGTGAAAAACGTATTTCTGTAAATACTTTTGCTGTGAGATTTGCCCTACTTGGCGCCATTCTTCCTGGTTGCTTGGGTTCCCGGAGCTTCTCAGCTTTCCCCATCCAAGCTGCAAGGCATTGGCATCTGGGGAAGGCGCCCTGCCCTGCATCTTGCTGGGCTGGTGTGCAGGCTCAGTCCTGCCAACTCAACTCTCCAAAGCTAAGTCTTGCTCTTGTCCTTATCTGTCTTCTTAGTACAGAGGTTGCCTCAATTGACCTTGCTTTTCCTGGCACTCTTATCTTTATTTCTACTTCTCACTTCTCCTCTCCACCTGCTCCCCCAGATTCCATGGTCCTCTCTGAGCTCCCAGCTTCTATCTAAAACTGGCAGGACTGCCTCTGTCTTCATACAAACTTCAAGATGCAGGCCAAGGACACAGTTATTTATTGTGTGACCTCGTGCGATTTACTGAATATTGCTCATCTTATAGTATTCTCCTTTATAAAATGAGGATATTGACCTCTACCTCTGATAGATGGTAATGGTAATGATTAATGAACTGGCTTGGAAATGAGTTTCCTGGGAAGAAGTAAAAACAAAACACAAACACAAAATCCTAGCAAAAGTCATTATAATTGATCAAATGCTTACTTTATGCCAGGGACCATGCAAAGCACTTTATCAAAATATATAACCTTGCAGTAGAAATTCCAAGGAACGAAAAGACAAGAAGTTGGGCCAGTTGGTACTCCAAAAGTGATTTAGCTTTTGCTTCTCTGACTTCATCCCAGATGTAATCTGCAACCATGTCCTATCAATTCTTACACAAGATCTTCTCTCATTTTCCTCCTTTCTTTTAATATATTTTATTGATTTTTTACAGAGAGGAAGGGAGAGGGATAGAGAGCCAGAAACATCAATGAGAGAGAAACATCGATCAGCTGCCTCCTGCACACCCCCTACTGGGGATGTGCCTGCAACCAAGGTACATGCCCTTGACCAGAATCAAACCTGGGACCTTTCAGTCCGCAGGCCGACGCTCTATCCACTGAGCCAAACCAGTTAGGGCTCCTCCTTTCTTTTCACTCTTATTGCCCCCTGTCCTAGATGAAGCCTTAGACAGTGGTTCTCAACCTTCCTAATGCCGCGGCCCTTTAATACAGTTCCTCATGTTGTGGTGACCCCAACCATAAAATTATTTTCATAATTTCTTCATAACTGTAATTTTGCTTCCTAAAAATTATTTTTAATTGAGATAATTCGCATATCATGATTTCAAAAATGTACAATTCAGTGACTTTTAGTATATTCACCAAGTTGTGCAGCCATCATCACCATCTAATTCCCAAAGGGCTCATCACCGCAAAAGGAAGCCCCATACCCATTAGCAGACATTCCCCACTTGCCCCTCATCACAGCTCCTGGCAACACTAACCTGCTTCCTGTCTCCATGGTTTTGCCTATTCTGAACTGGCTTGAAATAAGAGTTTCAATGTGCTTCGACCTCTGGTTGGCAACTTTCTACTGGCTGTATTCAAACAGACTGAAATATACTAGAGGCAATCCCATATACTGTCACTAATGAATTCTCTTTATGTGCTATTCCTCTCCACCAAGATTTTAGCATCCTCCTCTCTTTCTTTGACCCTTCTCTCAGACAACTGTCTCTGTAGTAGAGTTCAAACTCCTCACTGAAAACTCCTTCAACCTAGATTCCATCCTCTCTTCCTTAGCTCCACATTTTTGTTCATACGTAGCCTTTATAATTTTTAAGAAATAGTTTTTAATTGATTTCATAGAGGAAAGGAGAGAAAGAGAGAGATAGAATCATCAATATAAGAGAGAATCATCAAACGGCTGCCTCCTGCATGCCCCCCATTGGAGATTGAGCCCACAACCCAGGCATGTGCCCTGAGAATCAAACCTCAATCTCCTGGTTCATAGATCAATGTTCAATCACTGAGCTATACTGGCTGGGCCTGAGTACTCTTAAGAGTTAAGGTTAAGATTTCAACATACGAGGGGACATAATACAGCCCACAAATCATGTGATGGAATTTTGACCAATAAAATATGGACACAAATGCCACTCTTCAGGTCAATTCTATAGACACTTTGCATACACAGTCCTCTGCTCCCTTTGCCCCTTCCAGCTGGTGGGAATAGAGACCACCCACAGGGAAACCTTGAAAGCCATGTGTTGAAAACCAATGGTTTATAAGGTAGAAGAAACCTGGGTCCCTGAGTCACGAATTAGAGAAGAGCCACTCCACCTGAATGCCCACGTAGAAATGTGATGTGAACAAGAAATAAGCTGTTACTGTATTAGGCGCTGCCAGGACTATCGTAGCTAAAATAACCATTCAATGAGGATTCAGAGAAACGGAGATATGTTTGCTTTACCTCCTTTAAGCACCTAACCCTAAGCACCTACTCAGTGCTCTGAGCCCTGTCAGGTGCTGTGGGACACAAAAAAAGGGAAAGCGAGGTGCCTGCCCTCCGTGTGGCTGCTAAGGCATAGCACATGACAATACATTGAAGGCTGACATGTCGAGACATCCCTCCAAGTTAAAGCATGAAAAGGGGTTTATCCAGGGGAGGCTGGTGGAGTCAGAAAGGCTTTGTTTCATGAACTGGACATGGAGCTTGGCTTGAAGCCCGGGAGGAATGTAGAGCCGTGAAGGCCATCCCAGGAAGGAGGTGATCATGCAGGAAACCAAATGTGAAAGAAAGCCAGGCGTGAGTGAGAAATGGTGAGAGTCCTGCCCAACAGAAGCAGGGAATCCGCTGGGGGGCGGGGGTGCTGGGGAATGAAGGGAAGCACTAAACCCAGGCCAGACTCAGCAGAGCCTGGGCAGCCAGGTAATTCTTTCAAGCTGGTTTACTTGAGGCCAAGAGTCCAGCCTCCAACTTGATTGGGGAAATTCTTCAGAATAGTCTCCTTGGGTCTTTTTCTTTAAACACCTACCTTTTGCCTGTTGTTTTTGCCCTCGACCACTTACTTTTAGAGCTTGTGAATAGATCTTAGGATAGAACAATAAAGCATACACACACACACCGTTTATGATCTCACTTTTCTTTTGTTTTCATTCTATCAAGTGTGGGTCTTATTCCTAACCCTAATTCTATCTTGGGTTGCTGTTTTTTTACAAAACTTCAGCTAATTATAAAAAATTTCCCCCTTTCCTCATTATAATGTAACAGGGACTTTGCATTCTCAAATAAAATATCATCATTATCATCATCATCCCTTTTATAACCCCTTGCTTCCATTTGTGTCTGCTTTAATGTAATTCTCTAGTTCAGCATCTCTTTCTCTTGGCCATTTGTTACGAGACTCCAGCCAGCATTTCCTGCAGCACTCAATAATGCCCCAGTAATAGTTTTTCCATTGAAAAAAATACCACAAGTGCAATATTTCCAATGGAAATACCACAAGAACAGTGTTTCCACTGGGCGCACCGCAAGGGGAGTGCTCCTGTGGTATCTAAACTCTGGGCTGAACTCAGAATGTGCATCTTAGACTCATTAGAACTGGAGCCCCAGCTTTCTGGAAGGCCCTGCCACGGGGATGGAATTTTTATTTGTCATTTTTAAAAATACAATAACAATAAAAATTGGATGATGCCAAGGCAATTTTGCACTTGCTTTTGTGAGTAAAATATAAATAGATTTAGCAAGTAAAAGAATGAGGAAAAACTTCATAAAAATGTACAGAGAAGCTTACCAGCTGGAAAAGCAAGGGTGTGTGTGTGTGTGTGTGTGTGTGTGAGAGAGAGAGAGAGAGAGAGAGAGAGAGAGAAAGAGAGAGAGAGAGATAACATTTAAGGCAGCTCAGCAGCTGGGAGAGCAACAACCTGTAAAAACACTTAACATTTACAGCCACTCAGTGGCTGGAAAACCAACTTCTCATAAAATCGATTTAACATTCTGGTCGCTGTTGGAGACATTTAATGCATGCATGTTTATATATCTGTGTTTGTACTGTAGCCCCGTGGGTCTCAGTGGGTTTTCACAGTCATCCACTGGAGGAGAACGTTTGAAACTGTTGAGGGTATAGAATGTTTTTGCACCACTGACAATGAGAACGTTTACCCACGCATACAAACTGCCTTTAGCTGTGTTAGTGAGTGAACCTACAGTCTGACTCAGGGCAGTCTCTTTAGCTTCCGTGTTTGTAACATCTCGCTGGTCTGTAGTGCCCTACTTTGGAAAGTCACTTCTTAAAATTTCCAGTTGGAATTCATCTCTTATTTTCCAGGAGTTTAAGCTTCTTAAATCCTGATCTGCCTGTAGTTTGGCAAACAAAGCTATCTGTCAGGATAGTCCAATTTTTTCCCATTTCCCTTGTTATGTCTTAAATCAGTTCAGTGAAACAGGGTAACATTTTGCTCTTTTTTTTCTTGCAGGTTTTTTTTTTCCTCCTTAGTTACACAAAATGAACTTGACTACCAGCTGGTTAAGGGGAATCCCGCTTTTTCTAAATTGGGGAATGGATTTAAGAAATTTAAAAAAAATAAGTAGAATTTTTTAAAGACTTTTTAAAAAAGTTTAAAAAATTAAGTAATTTTTTTTTTACTTAAAACTTCTGAAGTCAATAATGCTGCAGCAAATTATAGCAGAGAGATGCTAAGATTCTAAAACATGGCCCATCATTTTGTAGCTACATGACCTCGAAGCTTCAAGCTGCTATTTGTAAAATATAGATCATTGTTCTTGCTTTAACCATCTCTCCTGACAGTTTTGAGGCTCAAACAATGTCACCTGTGTTTAGGTGATGCCAAAGCACTAGACATAAAATACCATTATAACACTTAGTGATAAAAGGTTGCCTCATGAAAACTTGAGCACATTAGAAATGAAGCTTGGTCAACATTACAACGATGTCTATGTTGCTAGGCTCCCATCCCTTTGGAAGGTGAAAGACTAACTAGAAAACCAAGACACAGGTCATACAAATGATCCTGAAATAGTCCATCTGAATCCACCTCCTCCTCCTCTTCTTTGTATTCCAAGGACAGACTCCACACAGAAACACTGGCTGCAGCCACCTCTTTCCCAAAAGTCATGCTCATAGCCTGGAACCCAAATGACATAACTAAGAGTCACAGTCTTAGCTGGGGTTCCCCTCTCCCCAAAATAGTCACTCCTTAACCAACAGAGATAGAGAGGAAGTTGGCATCTCAGTTCTAAGAGTTCCCTGAATTTGTAGGCCACTGACTTGACCTGATCACAAACAAGTATGGAAAACTAACCAGCATTTAAAATAGAATCTTCTATATATATAAAAACCTAAGCGAATATTCAACCATTCGACTGGTAGCTATGATGCACAATGACCACCAGGGGGCAGACACTCAATGCACAGGCATGGAAACATGGAACAAACTGATGAATCTCAGAGGGAAGGGGGAAGGAGGAGGACAGGAAGAGATTAACCAAAGATCTTATATGCACACTAGAGGTCCGGTGCACAGATTCTTGCACCGTTGGGGTCCCTCAGCCTGGCCTGTGGGGATCAGGCTGAAACCGGCTCTCTGACATCCCCTGAGGGGTCCCAGATGTGAGAGGGTGCTGGCCAGGCTGAGGGATGCCACTGGTACAGGAATCCCTGCACCAGGCCTCTAGTGGACTATAAATCTGGGACCTCTCATACTAGCCAGGGGTGCCAAGATCTATCTCCTCTGTTACTTACTTTATAACTGAATTAGGTTCAAGTGGTACTAGAAATAAAACATGAAAATGTTGTTAAATGTTACTAGAGATCTTTCTCCATAAAAACCTCACTCACTTCTAACAGAGTGAAATAAAAGCAAGGCTTGGGGAGGGATGTTATGGAACTTACCCCTAACATCCCAAAGACACTTACTTTGTGCTAAAAAAGAACATCACATTTAAGACACTGATTAATAAAGGGCCAAACAACAATATGCCTTGTGGTGAGGCGGCTTTTGGATATTTCCAATTCACAGAAAACTGGAGGGGAAAAAGTGTTCCTTTTTAAAGTTTAAACTAGAGAGACGTGAGCTAATGCCACAAAAAGTCTCCACCAATGCCGGGGTTCCCCGTCACCAGGCAGAGTTTTCCACGGGGCTCAAACCGCTGTCCTTCCCTCCCTCCCTGGAGATACCCAAATAGTGCAGGTTAACCACAGACCCCAGGGCTGCGCAGTCATCTTTCCTGTGCGTAAATGGCAAGGCCTCTGATAATAAAGAGACTTCCAACGTCCGAAAGTTGTAAACAAGATAAACCATGAGCTATTATGGAAGAATCAGCAGAAGGGGATGGGAATGGGCTAGTCCATAGTCCAATTGGCCCTGGTTCTTCCCCACTCTATGGCTGTTAATATCACTGGGCTTCTCTGAGACATGCATATGCATTGGTGATGGGGTATTACACTTGGGAAGGCTCCCTAAATATAGGCACTATCACATGGTATAATCCTGTAGGGAGTAAATTTAAAAGGTAAAGGAATGTGGGATATGGTTAAATCCTCTTACTGAGATTTCTGTGATTTAAAAGGAAATAAAACTCTCATTATGGGCCGGTTCTAGACAACCAATAATTTGATAATGAATGATAATTGGTTTAATAGTCTACATCACAAATATTGGAGATTCAAGGAAATCTAAACTGTCAATGAAGTTTTATTGAACAAAACAAGTCATGTACCCACTTGGGTTGCACTTACTTTAGAAACAGTTTTATTGCTGGCCAAGAATTTCTAAATCAGAGATAAAAGTGCACAGATGAAAGGAACGGGCAGCGTAAGAGTATACGAGGATAAGAAACAGCGAAAGGCTCCAGGAAAGACATAGTTAGATCTCGAAGGGAAAAAAAAAATGAAAGAGGAGGGCAGGGAGAGTAGAGGAGAAACTTCTGGAAAAAGAGACTCTCTTGGCAAGATGAATGGAAAATAAAACTGCAGAATGAAAGACTGCTTAAAAGAGCAGCCCCTAATCTGCTGCCAACACAGGCTAATTTGTATTTCTGGAACCAGCAGAAAGGATGTCAGCTGAAACCCATGTTAGAGTCACCTTGCAGCAAGTGTTCCACCGCACATGTGCAGTCTGGAGGGGGTGGCATGAATCCGGTTTCAGAGTGAAGGATGACTTCTGGAACTCCCAGCACCCCATCCCCAAGCTCCCACTTCAGTACACATGCTCTTTTATGCAAGTGGCACGTGGGAAATAGAGAGAATGGGGGCTGGGCTGTCAACTGAGATCTAAATGTGGCTCCCAGGCCAGAGAAAGAGCACCCATCCCACCATCAATGCTTCTTTAATGAGGTACGAAGGCCTAAGCTTGACACAAAGAAAAACACACGCCTGGAGAGTTCTAAGAATTGAAAGAGAGGTGAACCAAGGCTGTGCTCACTCCAGAATAACATTCTCATCCTTTCGTTTGTTTGGGTTAGTGTGACGTCATTAGCTTTTGCTGTTCGTTTTCCATATTGCTTTACATGTCATTACGGTAGCCATGACATTGTAGATCCCTAGAAAGTAACTTTCCCTTCAGTTTTTCCTTCTTCCTTTCCTTTCTTTCCCCAGCCCTCCACGACAGCCTGCAGGGAAATTCAGCTGAAAGTACAGAAAAGGACAGCCTATTGCCATTTTCACAAAATGGACACGCTCTGTAAATCCAACCTGCACTCAGACCACAAAGTAGAAAGTTACTAACAGGGTGGAAGCTCTGAATGTCTCCAAGTTGCTACCAAAGATAAACATTGTTATGACTTATAACAACATAGATTCAATTTGCCTATATTTGGAATTTATTATGTAATTAGAATCAGTCTATTAATTTTTTGTGTTTGGCTATTTTTGCTTAGCATTCTGTTTGTAAGTCATTCATATTGTTGCATAGAGCAATAAATTATTAATCCTCCTTCCTTCTCCATTGTATGGGTGAACCACAACTTTATTTATAGGCTCTTCTATTAGTAGAAATTATTATACATGTCTTTTGGTGAATATGTGTATGTCCATCTTTCAGGTGTACACCGAGAGAAGTGGAATTGCTGAGTTATAACATAGGATTTTCCTCAGCTTCAATAACCATTTGGATAGCCTCTCTGTCCAGTTTCTGCTCAAATCTTCTGACAACTTTCCTTTTTTATTGATTTCAGAGAGGAAGGGAGAGGGCGAGAGAGAGATGGAAACATCAAAGAGGAGAGAGAATCATTGATCGCCTGCCCTCTACACACCCCACCCTGGGGATCAAGCCCAAAACCTGGGCATGTGCCCTGACTGGGAATCGAACTGTGACCTCCTGGTTCGTAGGTCAACGCTCAACCACTGAGCCATGTCAGCTGGGCTTGAGGACTTTCCTATTTGCTTTCTGCCTTTAAGAATCTTAATGCTTTATTTTGAATTAATGGGATTCATAATATAATGAAGATCAATTATCCACTGTTACTGTATTATGGCTAATTATCTTTTTTTATTTGATTTAAGAAATCTTTATCTATTTGAAGGTAATGGAAACATCCCCCTATACCTTCCCCTAGAAGCTTTACTTAATTTTTCATTTAGATCTACTTTTCATCTGGAATTGTCTGCAGTGTGTGGTGTGAGGTAGGAGGTGGGGGTAGTAACGACCACATCCATATAGTTAATTAGCACAACAGAGAATTGAGGCCAACTGGGACAGGACTTTTGGTCCAAGAAATTCCTGCAAACCAATTTCTCCAAGCATATATCTTGCTTATCTATTTCTCCTATCAGGATAATAGATTTCTCACCTGAGCAAGCAGTTCACTTATCAACAATCAGTTTCCTTATCTAGACTACTTCAAGACTCTCTCTTGAACCAATCCAAAACTACTATGTCATGGATTTTTAAATCTTAATTAGTTCCCACCCTTGAAAGATCTAGTTTTAATCATTTAGGTCCAAATCTTAAAGCCCTGGATACCATTCTCTGACTTGTGCAGAACATAGATCTAATATACATAGTGTCTTTAATCAAAAGGTTTTTGGATGGTCTTTTCAGGGGTTGACAGAAGACAGAGGAAAGATGTCTTTAGCTCCTCAGACCTACCACATTGACTCAGCTCCATCTATTGAAAAGACCAACCTTTGTATACTCCACTGGGCCACACCTTCATAATAAATCAGGTAGCCATACATATGTGTTCTTTTTTCATGCTTACTATTCTGTCCTATTTGTCTATTCCATACCAATACCACACTTGTGTAAATACTGCAGCATTATAACAAGTCTTCATACCTGAGATTCTGACTCCCCCAACTTGGTTGTTCTTTGGGACTTTCTTGGCTAATTTATGTCCTTTGCATTTCCAAGTATCTTCTGAAATAAACTTGCCAATTTCCAGAAGGTATCTTCAGGCATTGCACGTGATCTATTGATCAATATGGGATGAATTATAATCTGTAAACAATTCAATCTTCTAAGAACATATATATGTATCTGTATTCTTAATTTCTCTCACTAATGTTTTCCAGTTTTCTGTGTAGACAGTTTGTACATCTATCATTAGATTTATTCCTAAGTATTTTGTATGTTTCAATTCAACTACAAATGGTATCTTTTTAATTCTATTTTCTATTTGTTTATTGTATACAGAGATCTTGCCAAAATTGCTTATTAAGGCAAATTCATTATCTATGCAGTCTTATGCATTGTCTACTTATGCAATCATGACATCTGTGAGTAAAAATCACTTTATATATTTTTAAATCTGTATATGTGTGTAAATACTTTTTTCTGACAGGTGGTATTTTCTCTTACTGCAATATCTCTGGTCAATGTGTTTTGGGTGCTCTTTTGTGGAAGTGACAGATTGCAGAAGCAATATTTATTTAGCTCATTTGAATTTCCATAGTTAATAAGCCCTTGGGTTGGAAGCAGAAGCTCCGAATTCAAGTCTGCTATAAGAAAATCTCTAAAAGAGCAAAATTCTGACTTTCATAAAAATATACATGTAAATTTTTATTTAACATATTAATTAATGAGGAGACCTATAGAAGATGTTAAACCAGTTCAAAGAAAAATCTGAAAACAGATACAAATACAGGCAATCAAGAATGCTAAAATAAACTTGCTAATAGATGCAAAACGAGTCTATATCCACCAGGAATAAAATGTAATATTTGCGTCACCTATTCCACAGGGTAGAAATCAATTACAAATCCACCAGACTAAATGGATGTGCATCTGTACACACGAGAATCATTTGTATTCCTCTCAGTCTCCTATAATTTAGAATTGTAAACTGTCTCAGTCAATAAAAGGCTCCGGTTCCTATATAAACAACACCCAACATTCCATAGAAAGGACACCCAAATAAGTAAGTGTCCATTTCAACACCTTTTTTGTTTTTCCTGACAAATCTAAAGAATACGTGATTTGGGCATGTGAATTAACAACCTTAACTCCCAGCTTTTCCAATATGAGATGACAGTTATGAATACATTTGAAAACTATAAATCTAAAAATGTATACTTATTTAAATCTACCATACTTACCCTGATCATAAAATACTTATTTTAAGAGTTGCCGATTCAAACTAATTGCAGTTCATTATGCTGCCACACATTTCTTCATTACAGCTTTCCTGCTTCCACTATAATTCTGCATTCCCTGGATCTGGGCTCAACTTTTGCATTGTTTCCAGTATTTAATTGTGCTGGAACTTCGTAATAACTATAAAAGGGTCATAGAGTGTGATCCTAAGAAATCATACAAATTCCTTCGCTGTGAGTGTGCCTACAGGCCAGAGGAGCAGCCCCATCTGAATTTCATGCATTTGCAAAATGACTGGATATGGGTCAGAGGCTGTAAATCTTAACAGAATCCCTCACCCACACTTACACACACATCACACACACACACACACACACACACACACACACACACACACACGACCAAGTAATGGATCAGGAAAAAGTCTGCCAGAGGGAAGAGAATGCTGGTATGCAAAAGCTAAATGTGGGACAATGCTTCTCATACTGGCTACATGTTAGAATAACTTGGAAGAGTTTGTGAAAGGATTAGTCCATTTCCAGAAATTCCAAATCAGTTGCTCTGCTCTGCCATTAATTTTTGAAAGCTCCCAGTGAACTATAGAGTGCTCCTTGCCCACCTGCCTCCTAGGCTCTCATGCAGGTGCAATGAGGACCCTCCGCCACTCCCACAGTGGCTCTGCTGTCCTCCCTCCAGGTCTGCACAACTAGGGGGAGTTTCTCAGGACTCTCTCCGATCCTTTTATGAGCATCAATCTATTGGAGTCCATGGAGAGCAGACCACCATGGGTATAAACTGTTCCTATATGGGAGCCTCCAGGGCCTCCGCACTCTCTCCAGCCCATACTGGCCTCCCCCAGTGCATGAAGAATTCTGATGAATTCTTCCTACCTGTGCTTATGGCCATGTTTGCCCCAGGTAAACGAGTCCTCAAATTTCTTCTTTCTTTGCAGCTGCTCATCTTAGATTTTGGGCTAGCTCGTTGCTCAGTAACATCTCAGAGTTCCATTGCATCTCTATAGTTGATATTTCTGCCTCTACCTCCTTTCTAGATTAAACATACTTCTCGAGAATAGGAACATTTACAACTTAACCTTATCTTCTCAAAACCTACCATGGTACTTAGGGTAGAAATGGAGCAGAATCTTTTTCTTGTTGAACAAAATAACTTCTGCAACTCTGCCAATATTTCTGGTGCAGCTGTCCTGTGTATAGGACCCAATTCTATCCAACCTGGTCTCTTAAGTTCCCAGAGTTTCTTAATCCACCCCCAACACCAGCCTGACAGTGCTAGAGCTTGGCAGAGGAGTTGTTGCCTGTATCCTATCCTAGGATCTTCTTTCTTCTCCACTTTCTCAGTATCTGGATGTTTCTGAAGCTCTGTGTTCATTTTGACAGAAATCCCATCATGCCCTTAGTCACTTTTGCGCCATGACCATGGTTAGAATCCCCTTTGTTCTCAACATCCACCCTGGTAGTAGGTTCATGATCCATGCAAAGCTTTGGCCTCTTTGGCTCCCCCATCCCCAATACCATCATAAATCTATAGCCATTTTCCTGTGATCTTGGGACTTTCCTGTTCACCACACTCTCCCTTCCCCATGACTGGGTTCTCTGCTCCCCCCAGACTGCCACATGGCTGGCACCACATGACAACACAAAGAGCCAATCCTGGCCATAATGCTTGTTCAACCACCCTTAGCAGCCAATGTGAATAACCACATCCACTGTACCTGCCATCAACCAAACTTTTCCTAACTTAAGATTTGTTATAACATTCAGGAGCCTCTGCCTTTTCTAACTTTCCACAGAAAATCCTGAGCATTGCCAGATAAATCTGCCTCAGCCATAAATTACAATTAGCATTATCTACATAACCGTGGCTAAATTGGCATGGGTAGGCAACTTGAACCATGTTGGTTTCACATCCGGATTTGCTCTGGGATTATGGGCAGCTTTGCTTGCATTTGCAATCTGCTTGTACTGTACCTTTCCAAGTTTGAGCGGTGTCAAACCGTGGTTACTGTTACTGACTAGTCTATGTGGGTGGTAATCAGGCTTCCTGTGGAAGTAGTTCTCCAGCCCTCAGTCTGGGAAATGAATTTTCCACATCGATTATTCATCTTGGCATTCTTAGGATGTCGTGACTCGCTAAGATTATTATTATCAAACAGCTCATGAGCTAGTCAAATAACACCTTTAGGACTGACTCATTTCTACCACAACATATATCTTAAGAGATGTACTGAAAATTTATTTATTACCTATTTCAGAAATACCTGCAAAGAAATAACCAATGTTTCAACTGCATGGGAATAGGACTGTTTCTTCAGCTGATTATTCTCTCCTGATTCCACACAACGTAGTTGCTGATTAGTTTTATACTAGCCATTCAAGATTTCATCCTTATTTGAGAGAGGAATAGCACGCATTAATTACACAACACCGTCTGGTACCTTGCCAGAGCCATAAGATTTCACAGCTGGAGGAGGATCTGGGTGTTTAGGAAGGTGAAGTGACTTGCTCACCAAACTGATAGCAGAACAAGTATTTTTCCCAGATCTCCTGACCTACTTACCTCCATGCAATTTATTTGTGTGTCCATTCATTTTTTTAAACAAATATTTATTGAGCTCCACTTCATGATGGGCACCCTTTCAGCCACTGGTATGAAATGAAGAACAAGACAGTTGAAGGTCGTGCCCTTAAGACATGTGCATCCTAGTTCATTCAGCTCAATGCACAATGTTAGTTCCTCCAGTCAATCACAATGGAAGCACAGAGGAGCACAAAGAGGTGGATGAAGTCTTAGGACTTAGAGCACAGACAAGGATCCAAACCCAGAACGGTTGCATCTTGTTGACATACATTGGTCCCCTTTTAATGTAGCCTCTGGAGAGCATATAAAACAACCCAACATTCCTTGAACCCTCACTCTGATTAGGAACTTATTCAGGACATGGACTACCTTACCCAGACCCAAATAATCATGCAGAGCAGATAAGAGCATCTCCACCCAGGGTGCAGGTGCTTTTAGAGTGGGGGGACAATTTTGCCCCCAAGAAACTTTGAGTAATGTCTGGACACATTTGGGGTTGGCACAACTGGAGAGGGGTGCTCCTGGCATATAATGAGGGGAGACCAGGGATGCTGCTAACTATCCTACAATACACAGGACAGCCCCCCTCGCCAACAACAGAGAATGATGTGGCCCCAAATGTCAATTGCACCCAGGTTGTGAAACTCTGGGCTAGAGCTCTAGTAGCCTTACCCCAAGCATCTCAGACCATGAAGCACTGTTCCCTCAGATCCATGCAGGATGAGCTGCTTTAAATAAAACCAAACCCAAGTCCGTGAGAGGATCCCTAATCACCTTGGTTATTCCTACTTCATCCTGCATAAGGAACTGCACTATGCCATTCCACTCACATGTATGCTCATAAAATAAAGAACCCGATTCATCAACATAGGGTTTATATACCATTTAACTTTATTGGTGATCCTCAAAAACACATGGAACATTAGCTATATTTTCTATTATACTTCCTGATAAATAAATTATGAGTTCAAATACCTAACAAAATATAAGAAAGATAATTTCACCCATAAACCTGGAAAAGAATTCCATAAGAAACTAAAAATGACAAAACGGTAAATTCCCTCTGCAAAAATACAGCAACCTCATTTTGGAATAGAACTTTATCAACCCAAATTCTGCACTAAATCAATCCAAAAAGATGTGACAGACTAAGGTATTTGCTCTAAATATCACCAGTTCAGCTCTTTCACTACTCAAAACTTTTATTCCCTATTTGCCAAAAACAGAGTTATTCTTTTAAAACAACTGCTAAGGCAGTAAATAAATGTCACACACATAGCTCACACAATAAAAAGTCTGGTATGCATCATCATAAGTAACCACTCCTCATCAAATTCCCTCTATGTGCTACTTCACGGTCTTCAAAATGAAGACGCAACCTTGAGAGGCAGGTATTATTTTCTCCAGGTTAAAGGTGTTTTTTGTTGTTGTTCTATGTTTGTTTTTTTAATTTCAGGCTTAAACAAATGAACTACTATGGCCAAGGTTATACAAAGGAAAACCAAACCCAGCTAGACCTACTTCTACTCCCCACTCCTTCCATTACCCTTTCTCCAGAAACTCCACCTGCGGGCAGTCTTATCTGCTGCCATCAGTATTTTCCAGAAGCATTCCAGTCTGCTCACTTTTCCAATTCTTCAGGTTGCTCTGACATATACCAGGCCTGCTAGGAGTCTGCAGGCTAAAGTAGAATAGAAAAATAAAGGCTTACCAGGGTCAAGTCCCTAATTAAGGTAAGTCATATTAACTCACCTGACATGGCTTAGTTTAGTGTTGTCCACCTTCTTCAGAGTGGATGACACCATCGGATTGGGCACAACTGGCTGGACTAGTTCTACCCAGCCAGTGACCTAGAATTGCCTTTGATCAGAAGCGAACGCGGTTTGTGGAACTGACTTGCTTCCGATGCCAAAAAAACAAATACAGTGATTTTTTTGGAGCTAGACAAACACTGGGAACGCTTACTAGCAACCACAAAGTTAGTGTATTTGATCTTCCATGCTTGACGTCAAGACAAGGTTTTTAAATATCCTAGTATTTGGCTAGCTCTCAATTTAGCATTTGAGATGTTTATAGACATTGTAGTTAATAATATTGACACATACAAGCAAACGGAGGTCACTTACAGAAGGAAAACGTGCGATTTTAAATAACAAACTAGTATGGAGAATAATAGTCCTCAACTCTCACACACAGTGGAAACCTCTCAGACAGTAAGGGGGAAGGGTGCTTTATAAAATGCAAATGTCTGTGCCCCCCCACCCCCATAAGGCCAACTGAGTCAGAATCCCCAGGGAATAATGGGAGTAGTTTTATTGTTTTCAAACCTCAGGGGTTGATTACAATGGATAGCAAGTGCTGAAAATGATGGCAGAGGAGAGGACCTGAGACAAGTAGCTCTGCAAACCTCAGTTCTGAGGTTACCAACTGCGCAGACTGACAAAACCCACCAGTGTTCCCATCTTCGTGTCTCTTACCAATGAGCCAGCAGGACAGGTACCTACCCCTCCATGGTGTCATGAGGACTAAGGCAAGGTATGGGAGGCACCTGTCACTTTCATGGGGTCAGTATCATCATTACTTTAAGATGGAAGCATTCTATTAATAGTCTTTTAAAAGTAAAGGCTTTGAGTTCTGAAATGGTGAATGGACCAGTCTTCCGAGGCCAAACCCATGAACCTACTCGTCTCTTTTTTTCCTTTCTCTAACTGGGTGAGCCGTCAGGGCACCTGCCCTGCCCTCACCAGAGTTGAGACCTAGTGACTTGCCACTGAAGCACAGAGGAGGAGGGTGCTGGCTAGGATGGCTCCATGTGCTTCCTGAGCCACAGGCTGCACCTTTGAGCCTTCCCTCCCCATCACATGTGCTGACTTCCGCTGGGATCCTGAACAGAACAGGCTTCCATGGACCACAGAAACAGAAGTGTGTAGCAACTTGATCAAAACCTCTCATTCAAAGTGACGGCTGACTAGCATCTAGGAAGGATGCTGAGCACTTTACAACTGTTATTTCCTTATTCCTCATGGTGGCCGCCTATCATAGGTATGATCTTGACTTCACCAAATTAGAAATTGAAATTAAATGGTGTGTCAAGGGTCTCCCAATGAGTAAAATGGCATTCCCTGTCTCTGAAGCCATGCTTATGTGATTCGAAACCCCATTCCCTTAACCAATTCAACTTCCTGGAACTCATAACACAGAGAGATGAAGGTGCCCAAGACAACCTCTTGCCTCCTACATTTGCTATGTTGTGGGTGAGCTAACCCACACATCGATAGCTCTAGAGTGGCAGCAAATGTCAAGTTTGTGCAAAGCACTCTGGGATGCTGGGTGATATGTAGAGTCCCAGTGCTATCTGCCAGTGATTTAGCACCTGTGAGTCTGAGAGGGGGGCTCTCAATCTGCGTGTTTAGCTTTCATTCCAGGTTTCTCCCACACTCATTTCTATTGTATTTCCTGTAAGAAGTGTTTCTGAACAATATACTAGTATATGGCTCTGACTTTATTACTTGAAACTTATTGTCCTAAAACAAGGAGTCCTCGGCCCAAAACAGGTGGCCACCTGATTATGCAAATAAATTTTCTTAAAATTCAGCCACCTGATGTGTTGATGTATCCTGTGGGTCTACTTTCACCATTGCAGCATTGCGTATTTACAACAGAGATGGAGGCAGAAAATATTTCCTACCTGTCCCTTCACAGAAAAAGTTTTCTAACCCCTGTCCTGAAATGACTCTACTGCTAGATTTGGCAAAAATGTGAGTCACTAATTAATATAGAAATACTTTTCTATATCTGACATAATCAGAATTGCTCAGTTTCTAGGATTCAATGAGTGTGTGAAAAATGTATTTTATTCATGAAAAACAAGTCGTTCATTATGTCTTAAAACATACTTGTCAGCTAAGTACTTCAATAAAATGCATTATCTCCTTTTTCTACCTTCTGGTTAGCCACAAATTCAAAGGCAAAAGCACCAGAATTTTCTGTAATATATGACCCAGAAAAGGAGGCATTCCCCATCAGATTTGCAAGGAAAATGGAGAAAAATCTGAGGAATCCATTAAGAATCCCCCTCCCCTTATTGACTTGAAAGAAAAGGAAAGGCACAGGCCTTTCCTGTTGCCATATATTTAAAAAAAATATCAAGATTGAGGGGAAGAGCCAACTTGACATGGGTGGAGGTAACTCCTTCCAATTGCTGACTATTAGGAAAGTTAACCCACCTCTTCCTTCCCAACCCATCATTATGTAAAGGAAATAGCTGCCACATTAGGTCAAGCTCCTTGGGACCAGAGAGGGGAAAAGGGACAAATCATCAAGCCAGAGAAAAGCAAAGGAGATGAGTAAGATAGAGTCGAGTGACCAGAAAGATGTATTTTGGAGGATCCAATGGAGAAAATGGCAAAGATATAGATCAATATGAACTCAGAGATTCAGAAAGAAGATTCTGTATGGCAGAGGCACGCAAAGGATGCTCATGCTATTGAATGAATACGCTTAGAAAAACAGAGCTGGGTTGGGGACTCCAAAGAGAAAAGCAATGCTAGGAGTTCAAAGAAGAAAAATAAAAGCATGATTTTTACACATAATCATCCAGTATCATATGAATGATCTCTAAGTATTTTCCCACCAGGGAAAATAAGAGCCCAAATTCCTCACTGGAGGAGCTCAAGGCTGGGCCAGGTCTAGACTGCATTTTATGCTCCGCTCTCAGCCAGCTCCTCTGGCACAAGTGGCCAGGTTCCATGGTCTGCCGCTGCTCTCTCCACGTTGGCTTGGTGAGTTGCCTACTTCTCTGTCTGGTTCAACAGGAAGTGTGTACTGTTTGCGGGATGCTACTTGGCTATTTTTAAGAGCTGAGCTACATACAGGTATTTATGACTCTAGGTCCGACTCAGGGAAACAAAATGTTTGCCAAGGCAAGTGCAGTGAGCATTTTAACAGCCAACCAGATGGGCTCAGGACGGAAAGGGTCAGGGTGAACAAGTGGGACGAGGCTCTCTCCCCAGCCCTGCAAAAGCCATCACTGCCCTTTTGCCAGGTCGTCGTGTCAGATTCTAAGAAATGGTCCTTTGCTGGCAGGAAGGAGGGCGCTCCACTCTCACCTGGACTGCACAGGTGGCAGTGAGCCTTACACACTATTTTTCACACTTTCACTCTATTTTTGCTTGTATGTTAACCAGGAATCCTTCAGAGAAACCCTCTATATATGTTCTATATGTATATGTGTGCTTTATAAGACATCAATACACATCAATAACACATGCTCTAGGGCTCTGAGCCCAGTTAACAATATATGACAGGACATATGTGTGTGTCCTATGCGCATACATTTCTTCATTAGGAGAAATTATGAGGAATTGGCTCACAAAGACCTGCAGAGGCCATGGAACAGTTCAGCCGCCACAGAACCAGGAGGTGCTGGTGCCCCTCCTAAGGCCATCAGACAGAAAGGGCCAATGTGTGGAAGTCTTCGAGCCAGAGAATTCGCTCTTACTCAGAAGAAGGTAAGCCTTTTGCTCTATTCAGGCTTTGAGCTGGTGGGATGAGGCCCTCCCGCACACAGCTAGGGCAATCTTCTTCACTCAACCCACCCGATGAAAGCTTAATCTCATCAAAAACCATCCTCACCGCCCTTCCCTGGGAGCTCAATTGGTTAGAGACGTGGTCGGCAAACTGCGGCTCGCGAGCCACATGCGGCTCTTTGGCCCCTAGAGTGTGGCTCTTCCTAAGCCTTAGGAGTACCCTAATTAAGTTAATAACAATGTACCTACCTATATAGTTTAAGTTTAAAAAATTTGGCTCTCAAAAGAATTTTCAATCGTTGTACTGTTGATATTTGGCTCTGTTGACTAATGAGTTTGCCGACCACTGGGTTAGAGCATCGCCCCGATATGCCAACATTGTGGGTTCAATCCCAGTTCAGGGCACATATTTATGAAGCCATTCAAACCATCAAAAAATATTTCTAGGTATTTAGAACAGGTATTTACCTATTCCATTAGGCCGCCCGAACATATAAATAAAATATATGGACATTTTCAGAGTTGTTGTTGTTTTTGTCATCTTCTTTCTCCTTAATTTTAAATAAAACTAAATTTGTTTCCCATACACTCTTTGGATGCCCCTCCCTATATACTTTGTTCACTCTCTTCCTGTGGTTTAGAATGCTTTATCCTACCCACCCTCCTCAACTGCCTGTTCATCTCTGTCCTTTATCACATCCTTTAATAAACTGATAAATGTAAGTAGTTCTCTCCTGAGTTCTGTGAGCCACACTAGCAAATAATGACATCCAAGAGGAAAAGGCCTTGGGAAGTCTTGATTTGTAGCCAAGCTGGACAGAATTGTCAGGTAAACTTGGGACCTAATAGTTGTGCTTGGCATGTGAAGTAGGGGGCAATGTCATGGGACTGAGCCCTTACTATCTTCAGACAGACAGTGTTGGAATCGAGTTAAATTGGAGACAGCCAGTTGGTGGAGGAAAAGTCCCCCATATCCTGGTGTCTGAAGTGATGCATTCTGCATGAGCAGTAGAGGAGACACACGGGAGGAAAGAAGAGTTTTATAACACAAATATGCAAAGATTTCTTAGACATAACACCATAGGCATGATGCACAAAGGGTTGGACTTCATACAAATTTTAAAAGGTCATCTTTTTAAAATACATTATTTTTAAAAAAAGAAAGACAAGGCACAGATTGTTTTTTAAAAAATCTATGTAAAACATACAGGGGAATAGTGACAAAATGATGTCACTGCTTCTCATCAGAAACAAAGCCAGCTAGGCAATGAAAGAGCAAGTGTAAAGTGCTGTGGGCAAAACAGACCAACAAAAACTGTGTCATCCTAGACTTCTATATCCAGCAAAGAAACCTTCATAAAGAAAGACAAGATTAGGACATTTCACATCAACAAAACCTGAGCAGACTTGTCACCAGTTAACCAGTAAAAAACAAAAAACAAAACAAACAAAAAACACAAAATAAGTTTCTTTGGGCCTAAGGGAGATGATACCTGCAGAAAACTGGGCACCGGAAATAGCATGAAAGGTCACATGTCAATATCTGTTCACGAAATCCAAGTTCTGAAAGGTGCAGGCGGAGCTCTGACTTTCTACCCCAGGTCTCGGGAAATGGAAGTGACCGCATGGACAAGCAGCCCCTTCGGGAGACCTGGTAATGATCTATGCCCCCCCAAACACATCTAGTCTCTTCCAGGAGGTTTCACCTTTACCCATTAGCATTCGGGGGGGAAAGTAAAGTTTTGATTGTTTTTCCCTAAGTTGCTCTGGGGGAGGGCACCAGCATCTTATTCCCAGAAAATGGATAAAATATATCCAGTGCTCAGTCTTTTTTTCCTAAATAACTTGAATTGTGGCTTATTTGATTTACAAAAAATTTAACGGAAAGGCAAATAGACTGTAGCTACAAAACTAGATTTTAAAGGACTGGAGGCAAATAGCCTCAGAATAACCCCAAATGTTCCTTTGGTGATGATGCCTTCCCGAGGAAAATTTTTTAAAAATAAATAATTGTATATGTATTGGGTTAGTGCAAAAGCTGATTGTCCTCTCAGACACCCTTCTTGATGTGGTTGGAAATTGGAACAAGTTTGGAAAGCAATTTGACATTTTATAGCTTAGATATTTCCTCCTTTGCTTTCTGCTTTCAGAAATGGAACACTCTGTGATAGAGGGAGCCGCCCGAGGCATGCAATTCAACCGGGAAGGAATACTATAAACTACAGGTAGCTTGTGCCCTTTATGTGTTTTGGGTATGGCTTTTCCTTGCTATTCTGCCCAGTTTCCTTTGAAAGTTACAGAAGGGCACAACCCAAAAGAAAAAAAGTTTTACGGTATTTCTGACTGGACCAATGGGAAATGTGTTTTGTATATCCACTTACTGTACTCTGATTTGGGGTTGAACCTGGAAAGTTACATGGGGTTGGGTGGTTTTTCTGTTTTGTTTCTATACAAAATTACTTCTCTCCAAACAGGGCAGGAGGAGATGAAAGAAACTGATATTCTATGAACGTAGCATTACTAAGTTAAATGATCATCAGGAGAAATGTCTAAAGTGCTTGTGGGGAAATGGAAATTGCACCCTACGCTGCTGAGAAAGTTGCAGCCAGGAGGCTTCAGTTACTTACTGTCCCATTCAGGCACCAAACAAGAACCCATGGACGATGGCCAACTTTCACAAGGGGAAAGCAAATTTTAGTGATTGAATGGGCCAGGGACTTGTCCAGATTTTGTTACTGCAACCAAAATGTACTGCAGATGTGTCTTTTTATGTTAGCAGGGCCTTTCTTTCTAGTACTTGAGCAGATTTAACTAGCCATGAATCTCTTTCAAGGATTTCTCTTGGTCAAATCTGATGGTGGCTTCACTGAGAACCAGAGCGCTAAGTCAGCTTTCCCTTACAGCCTCAGCATGTGCCTGCCCCTCCACTGACCAACAAACCACCTCTCCCCATCTTCTCACACCTTCCTCTACCAGGGTTTGTTTTTATTTAAGAAGGAAATAATGGGATTTGGTTATTACTCATTAAACAGTACTTAATGAGCCCTGGCAGGTATGGCTCAGTTGGTTTGGTGTCATCTGTGTACCGAAAGGTTGCCAGTTTGATCCCCCATCAGGCACTTGCCCGGGTTGTAGGCTTAGTTCCCAGTAGTGGGTATGGAGGAGGCAGCCAATCAATGTTTCACTCTCGCATCAGTGTTTCTATCTCTCCCTCTCCCTTCCTCTCTCTCTAAAAATCAATGAACTATTTTAAAAAATATATAATGAATGAGAATTTATCAGTTATTCAAAATTCTTCCATTGAACTATCTATTACACTGCATTTAAAATTACTTGATAAACATGTAGGGAAGAGGGGAAAGTCGGGAGTTGCTAGTCAACAGGCATAAAGTTTCATTGTTGCAAAGTAAATAAATTCTGTACAACACCATTTCTATAGTTAACTAGAGGCCCAGTGCACTAACATCATTCAAATTGACATGCAAAGATGTTCAGTTGTTCTGCAGTTCGGTCAATTTGCATATTACCCTTTTATTATATAGGATAATATTAGATTGTACACTGACAATTTTGTCAAGTATGTAGATTTTATGCTGAGTTCCTACCACAATGAAACAAACTTTGGAAGAAAACACTACTTGGATAACACTAAAATAACAATATAAAAATAACAACTTTTTTGCTTCCTACTTTATTCCAGAAACTGAGTCAGTACTCCCCCCCAGTCGAAAGAGGATTAAACAGAATCTTAGAGAATTTAAGCAACTGGTGCAACCCGGCACATAGCAAGGCTCGGACTGGCCCCTCAGTCTGCCTGTTTCTAAAACCCATGCTGAAACTGAAATTCAATGCAGAAATTCAAATCACCTTGGTATACCCTTACTCTTTGCAGAGACTAACAGCCTGTTTAGATTAGGGCAAAGTATCAACTGTCACAAGATAGAATTTCCACTTTATCCATGACAAATCAAAGGACTTTTTAACTTAGGGTATTTCCCGCCTTACATGCATCTGATTCTGATTGTTCCTTCCTTCTGTCTCCACTCTGTGTAAATCCACCCACTCTGCATTGCACCGGAATCTTATTAATTCAGACCCGAGTCCTTTGGAATCTGTGACAATGTGGCTGACACTGGATATGGGCTTGCACAAACTGTTCTGTTCTCTGTGAAGAAAGATTTTTTGAAGGAGGTAAATACTATTGAAATTATTTCCTGAAGTTTAATCTACCTAAGAAAATATAGCAATTCTCAAGAACCTAGCAGTTACAACTTGCATATAAACTATTAGTTTCCAAATAGCTCTTATGAAGTGATCAAAGACAGCCCCCAAAACTTAGTAGCACTCAAATATTAGTTCAAGTTACCCTCTATAGTTGAAAGAACTTACAAAAATTAAACAGCCCACAAGCTATTCCCCCAATTATGTTCAATCGGCAAGAGTTCTAGGAATTCACCTGCTTGCCTGGCTGTGTTTGAAGTTGCCTCTTGTGGGTGCCTTTGGGATCACTGTGTCTGGAGCCCTTGAATGAGCTACCTTTTAGGACTGACTCTGTTTGTTGTCACTTACTTTAACCTGAGCTTTGCACTGAGAGACAAAGATTCTAATCTGGGCTCTGCCTTTGATACAATCGCAATTTAGGCAAATCTACAGAGAAAATATCTAACTTACAGGTGATGGTAAAAAAATAAATGAAATAAAGCAAATGGAAGCATGTACCATGCCCGGCACATGGTAACATGCGCTAAGTGAGTGCTGACTTCTCTCCATCCTTTCCTTGCACACCTACTGCCCACTCCAGTCTCCATGTGCAGTAAAGCAGGTGGAGAAGTAACTCAGGAGTGAGTCCTTGGTCAGTTGTACCTCCTCCCTCCCTGTCCAAACCCACCTCCTGACCATCACTCTCTACCCTGAACCTATTCTCTAAGAGAGACTCAGAAGGATCTCAAAGTTTTAGATAAGAAACAAATCATAGGCTCCATGACACAGATATAACAGAACGTGTTTCAATAGTCACCAGGTTCAAGGAGGAGTTTATGAATGAAGATGCAGACTTACAATTTTATTTGTGCTTTGCATTCTGGGATACACAGATCGCAACATGCATTGGTATGAGACAAGAAGAACATCTTTGCATGTCAATTCGAACGTTTGGGTATTTTTCCAGTGAAGCTAAAATGCTGTTCCTTGGGCAACTATAGCCAATGGGGAGGAGCAAGAGGGGGAGCGCCCTAGAAATCATGTGTATTCACTAGAATTCACTCCCATCAGGCCTTGCGATCATGCATCCATCTTCCTAATTATCATCATTGTCACCCTTGATTTACAGAGAAGATGATGGGGTTGGAGACACCAAGTGACTTACCTGGCTCCCATACCTAAGTCACAGGTTCCTTCTGATACATGGCATTGTACAAACACCCCTGGTTTAAAGAAAGCACACTAGTCATTTGAACCCACTCTGGACACATGTCTCACAGCATCAATTTTTTTCCCCTGAAAGATGAGAGGATTGAGTGAGATAATAAATGTCCAAGATATAGAACTGTGTCTTCTACGAAAGGGACATCCCGGGCAGTATCCGCTCCACTCATCTCACTCTGACTAGCTGACAGAAGACTTGGGGAGGAAACAAGAGTGAACAGCACACAACAGCATGGCTGCCGGCCTTACAGGTTTGGAAGACGGTTCTTCCTCTTTAAAACACTCAAGGAAAGAAAAAGAGAGACTGTATAAACAGCTCTGATTTTCCTGTCTCTTGCTGCACTCTGAACCTCACCACGAAAACCAAGTCCGCCAGCCAGTGCAGTCTGCAACTGCTGTCTGATGTCCGATCCAGGACAAACACAGGAACCAAATGATATTTCCAACCAATCAGTCCAGGTCCTCCGAAAGGGAAAAGCATTTTCCTGGACTGACAGATGAACCTGGATTAGAAGAGAAGGCTTTACATTCGCAGGTGGGCCAAGGAATTCACCAGCCACCAGACAGGGATGAAAGGACCTAGCCCCAGGATAACCTTGACCGATGGAAAAAATGACATGGGGCAAGGTTCATAAAGAGTAATCTTCAGGTGCCTTTCATAAAGGGCTGAGTACCTACAGACGCCCTTAAATGGAAACATCAGGATCTCAAGCAACATAATTCATCATATCCACTGTTATCTGTAAAAGCCTTCTCTGGAGGTCTGCCATAAAACCAACATATGAACATCACTCGGGATCTATTAATCTGACAAACTATCAGCCATACAGAATGATTTGGGAAGATACTTGGCAGAAGGCATAAATATCCCACTAACGTGTGGGGCTGCAGGTGGGGGAGGGAGGAGATTCTCTCAGAATCTTTATTAACTCAAATATCTGGCACACATCAGGTTTTCCAACTTGGCCACGGACAGAGGAACAAAGTTTGCAGGACCTTTAGTACCAAAAGGACGTGCTGCTTAGCTCTTTTTTTATTTATTTTGTAAACACCAAAATGTTCCACTCTTTGCATGCAGACGTCCCTGAGCGAGGGAACGGGGCTGTCGCTGTGTGTGGGCAGCCTGGGAAAGGGCAGGCCAAGAGGTGACTCAGACCAGAACCCAGAGAGGCTACAGTCACACATGGTACAAGTATTGTAACTGGGGCACTAAACCCGCATCCACAGGGGGACACGAGGCTGAGACATAGCTGAGAATCAGTATCTATGCAGATGGCTCAAGGATGTTCGTCAAAAGCCCAAACTTGGTTCACAGGAAGAGGGAGAGACATGTCTGAGGTTCAGAAATCTAAACTGAGTGGGCATTTGAATATAGAAAGCACAGATCAAGACTGTAGATCCTTATCGCACAGGAGGATAGAAGGGGAAAAGAATTCAGAGCAGAGGCAGCATCTCAAGTTCAAGAACAGGAAACCAGTGCTAATAACCAGTATGGGCTGGCCATAGTGGGCCCCTTTGCAGAGCAAGTCAGACTCTGAGGAGGGGCTCCTCTCTGGTGAAGCTTCGTGGTTCATACGCACCAGCCTTTGTACATGTCTACTTGCCAAGGCTTCTCCGGGTTAAAAAGCTGGGTGACTTATTCAGATGACTCAGCTTTTTCGATGCTGTGAGCTGGAAATCACTCTTGTCATTTGCACCTTTGCCGGCCCAGTCTTATATAGATCTACTCACACTAGTGTATTCTGTTAGGCAAGTCCCAATTCGATGTTCAATGCCCCCAAGGAATTTTCTTCACCTTTAACTAATATGGACTTAGAGCTAAACAGCTGAATGAAGTGAGGTGCCTTTCTTCAGTTATAGGTTATTAAAGCCATAGAGTAACTTTAAAAACTAAGTAATATGGTGGGATCTCTGTCCTCAAGTCAGGCACTCAATGAAGACCTTCAAGAGCCACTCACATAAATACATGCACAAGTACATGCACACTTATGCACATGCACATGTACATCCACACTCACACAGAGGCACATTCACACACATACATGCACACAAGCACATGCACATACGCCCACACTCGTGCACATGCATGCACTAGTATGTGCACATTCATGCACATGCATGCACACATGTACACCCACACTTACACACACACACACACACACACACACACTCATGCACATGCACACATACTTGCTAATTTAAGCCAGCAGGCAAGCTTTTCTTCTGAGTATCACCCACCCTTCCATACTTTCCTTGTAATCTTTAAAGGATCAGAATATGTTTCTTATTGGAAAATGTAAAAAAAAAATAAATCCATAGAAATGTCCCCTATGATTGAAAACAGAAGCGGGCCATTAAGACATTCTCATTGGAAAAAAAAAAAAGAAAGCTAATGGAAAGTCAAATGAAATGGAACACCACCAATGCATTTTATCAACTGCACGTCCAGAAACCACACCCAACACATTTTTTATCAAAGGAATGACAGACACGCTGGACTGTTAATTACCTGCAGGTTTCTCTCCTAAATTTATACCCCTCGTGGGACAGAGGCTGAATAAGGAAAAGATCGGCTGCAGCAAGAGCGGTGGGGAGGAAGGTGGGTTAGCCAGTGACGCAGAAATCCTCGGACCTCCGTTTCTTCATCTCTAAATTGGGATCATTCAGCTGAGCCAAAAACAACAGCATGCCTACGTGGAGTGGGGTTGGGATCTTACTGGCAAGGTTATATTCCTACAATCAAAACAACCTGCTATCAGCCCTACATGTGGGTTATTTTTGTTGCATTATTGCCAGCTGGGAAAAAAAAAGATCAGAGGAAAAAAGAAATCATGAAAATCCAGGTTAGTCTCAGGGCAGCTAGTATACATGGCTTTTTTTTCCCCTTTATTCTGTCCTTGCTACTTGAAGGCTTAACCGTGGTTTCAGTGACCTACAATAAGTATTCATAAAATCATACATTCATTTATCCTCTTCCTCACTGTCTGTCTTTCTGTCTCTCCCCCGCCCCCCAGAGCTCAGCAGCATTTAAAACTCCAGATAAAAAGGCAATCGTGTTTTGTGGAAAATTCTTTTTCGTTGATAATGATATGGGAATAGTTCTCATGCTGTGAACAACGCGGCAACCTTTGCCAACAGGAGCTGGCTGTGAACTTGGGAAAGAGTGTGGCTGAGAGGCTGACAGCAGAGAAGTGTTTATGCCTGTGGGTGAGTGTGTGGGTGGGGAGGGTGTGGGGAGGGGACAGGGAGAAAGTGACATAAAATTTTTCTTGTGCACTGGGGATCTAGCCTCCTTTAAATACCAGAGTAGAACAGAAGACAGTTAACTGGGGGGCGGGGGGGGGAGGGCTGGAGATGGAGCCAGTCTGCCAACATCCCTTTATCCACAGGCTCATGCTCCTGAGGCTGAGGCACCACAGAGCCACACGCTGTAGCTGGTTTGCGGAAACAGTGTGAGACACTGAGACTATCGAATTAGGGCAGGCGCGAGGAAGTGTGAAATACCGATTTTTATACCAAACCACAGCACACTTCATGTTTCCTTCCTTCAGGGGAGTGGGAGCGATCTCCCTCCCTCTCTAGGGGCCCTGATTCTAGGGCTGTGAGGGCGTTTTCGCTCTCTTCTCTTTTCAAACAGCCCTGTAGGAGCATCCCCCAATCTCTCCTAAGAAGAAGGGGAGGTCTGTGAGCTCAGCTCTGTCCCAGATGGCTTATCAGGCTGGTCAGCCTCCTCCTTGGTGCAGAATCACCGCTGGGAGCTGGGAGCGGGGCTTGGTGGGATGGAAGCAGGGAGGGACCCACTGGCAACCGCAGCCGAACTCTGTGTCGACAGTGTCAGTGCTGATGTGAGTGAAATGACAGTGTCAGTGCTGATGTGAGTGAAATGACAGTGTCAGTGCTGATGTAAGTGAAATGACAGTGTCAGTGCTGATGTGAGCGAAATGCAAATACTGCATAATGAGCCACTTGAAAAAATTCTTCAAACTTCTCCGCGCTTGCCGTACGGGTGGCTAAGTGGAAGGACGACCTTCTGTTTCATCCCAGCAGCAAGTTAATAGCCCAGGAGCTAGAAAACCAACTTCAGAAACACTTCATGTTTAGATCCCCTTAGCGGTTGGAAAAAACAACTTTAAAAAAAAATATGTTTAAGAGCCGCTCCGGCAAGTGGAAACAGCAATTCCTTGTAAACAAACCTTTAACACGAAGCTATTTCTCAGTGGCGGAAAACCTAACTTCATAAAGTCGGATTTCTGAGATTGTTTTCAGCTCCTCGGAGACTCCAAAAGGAACCACATTCTGTCAGTTGGTGCATCAAATAAACAAACGCGAAGGAGAGAGTTTCCATACCCTATGTCACCCGAGTGTGCGTCTGGCACAGGCATGCTGGGGGCACGTTCGCTGTGGAGAAAACCAGTCATGAAAAAAGGCAAACGTGGTGCCCGCCCCGAGAGCTCGTCCACAGGGGACAGTAATGACCGTCTCAAAGGCGACGTCAGCAAGGAAGGCTGTTTCCAGATGTCTCTCTCTTTCCAGCTACCATCGTGCTTCTAATGAACTTTGTAGAGTCTGAATCACAGTGCCCGGCTCTGCATTGAAAATCCTCTGCTTTTTCCATCCCATAACCCAAGGAACCAGGGCAGGTAGCGGGCCCGGCCAGAGCCACCTAGAAAATCGGACCCCTGCCAGACCGGTGTTGCTCAGGGGTTGAGTGTCAACGAATGAACCAGGAGGTCAGGGCACATGCCCAGGTTGCGGGCTTGTTCTCCAGTGAGGGGTGTGCAGGAGGCAGCCAATCAATGATTCTCTCTCACCATTGATTTCTATCTTTCTCTCTCCCCCTTCCTCTCTGAAATCAATTACAATATATTTTTTTAAAAAAGAAAAGGAAATCACACCCCTGACCTCAGTGTCAGCCCTATTTCCCTGTAGAACAGAAACAGTTCAGGTTTCTACACTGAAAGGCACCGGGAAAGAGCTCCTCACCAAAATCTCACTGGAAATCCATAATCAGAAATGAGTACAATTCCAGTTTTACTAAATAACTACTCTGTAAGGCCACACAGCCTTAAAAATGCCTTCAGTATAAAGGAGCAGCAATTTCTTAGCCGGTCTTAGTTCCACAACTTTCCTGCCGAGGAAACTGGAGCAGGTTCCTGAACCTACCTGTGCCTCAGTTTCCTCAACTGGAGCATCAATCACTGTGCCCACTTTGCAGGGCTCCTGGGAACAGTACACAAGACTGAGGGATGTGAAACGCATTGGACGCCGCGGCTGCCACAGAGGAAGGGCTCTTTAAAAGGCCCAGGATGGTCTGAGGCAGTTGTTGTTAGTAACTCAACTCACAAAGGAAATGAGTGTTTCGCAGGGAAGCCGTCAGGAGAGAGCTGGGGAGAGGGACGCCTGGGGTTCTCTGGATCAGTAGTTTGCAGGTGGCAACTCCACCTGTGTGGCGGGCGAGTTGATGGGAGAAAGAGTATTGGTGGGGGGGAGGTCAGGGCCTCTGCTTTATTATTTAACACAGCTTGGGTTTCCATTATCTGTAGGTTTTATAATTGCTATTAAATATGTTTGCTTAGCACCCCATGTGTGTAACATTTAAAGAAGAAAAGCCACCAAATATTGGGTGCACTGCTTTTTCTGATGGGAGCAAAATGCTTAGCAACATCCCAGTAGTAGCCACAGGTAGCTAAGAACATAAAGCAGAAGACAGTGTGATGGAGATACAAGTATTGGGAGATGCTTCTAGAACCCCAGGAAAGAAGCCAGGATGAAATAGACACACTGGATGCCAAAACCAGGAAGGGTTTTAGAGATCCCCCAGTCCTGTGCTCCTGAAACTATAGAACCCAACTTCCGGTCAGAGAAATGATGCCTCCAGGATCACCCCATGGCAGAGTGAGCACTGCGGGCAGAGGGGCCCAGAATCCCACCCAGGGTTGTTTTCATTACTTCATTCTGTCCACTTGTTTCTGGGACTTTGTTTTATAAACCCACCCAAGTAAGGCGTGATTCTCAAACTTGCACCTGCACCCGAATTAGCTGGTAGGCTTCTCTGGACATTGCTGGGCCCTTCCCAAGCATTCCTGGTTCCACTGATGTGCGGGTTGGGGACCAAGGATTTACATTTCTGAGGAGTACCCCGTGATCCTGTGATGCCAGTCTGGGGACCCAACTGCCTCAATGATTGGGGTCAACTTAGGAGCTAACTTCCTATCAGTGGTCACAGATTTTGAAATTTGAATAATTCTCATTCAGTTAGATCCGACAGAATGAAATTGTGGGAGTGGGAGAAGTTTATTTCTGATGAGAAAGAGATGAAGGAAGAACAGGAGCTAACATATGTACTGTGGGTTGGCAACTTCACAAGATACTGTAGACATTGCTGTAAACAAAACCTTTCTTTGGACTTTGTTATGGAAAAGACACAGTTAATAGTATAAAAAATAAATCATATAATATGTGGTGATGATAAGTGCTAAGCAGGAAGACAGAGAAGGCAAGAGGATCTGGGAGGGAGGCATGCAGTTCGATTGCATGGTTAGGGAAGGCCTCCCTAAGGACATGCAGTGAGACCTAAAGGGATAAGGAAGTCATCCTGTGGAGACTGGTGAAGAGTATTCCAGGCAGAAGCAACAGGTGCAAAGGTCCTGAGGCAGGAACTCCCCTAATGTGCTGGAGGAAGAGGCAGGAGGCCACGGGGGCTGAAGGAGAGGCAACAGGTCAGAGTTCAGGGGTGAAGGCACAAGGGTATAGAACAGGGGGTGGGGAGACCACTGGCACCTTGAAAGTTGTGGTCAGAACTTTGGCTTTTCCTCGACAAAGAGAAACCACAGGGAATGGCCTGGTCTGACTGAGTGTTAGCAGGGTCCCTCTAGTGCTGGGTTGAGAACAGATTTGAAGGCCACAGAGAGACGGGTGAGGCAGCTATTGCAGTAATCGGGTGAGCGGTGATGGGGGTGGACCCCAGTGTCGCAATAGTGAGAAGTGACCAGTTCCTGGATGTATATCGACTGTAGAGCTAGCAGGTTGTGCTGACAGACTGGCCATGGGGTATAAGAAAGAGCGCATCAGGGACCACCCAGAGTTGCCATTTCCAGAGATAAACTGAGACTCATGCAGCACCAGGCACATAGCACAAACAAATCAATGTGAAATTAATAAGCCCCAGTTTTAAAGATGAAAAATCTGAAACTCATAGAAGGTAATTACCTACTCGAAGTCACACTGTGACTGGTGGCAGGGCTGGTACTAAAAGCCAGGCCTGTCTGGCCCGAAGGCCCATGCTTTCCCTCTACAACCATCTGTGATAATCCCAAAGAAGTGGGCCCGGGCGGGAGGGATAGACAAACCGGCTCTGGTTTCCATTCTGAGCATATCATGCGTCCTCTTGCCCAACCTGACGCAGGCTCTGTGCAAGGGTCACGGACCAGGACCTGGTGGCCTAATAAGGCTCGCGGCCCTGTTTTGTTTGGCTGGCACAGCTCTGTAAAAGCAACTCACGTTTGACCACCTTCAGGCTGGGCTCGTCCTTTCCAGTTCAGCCACACACACATCACCCCCTCACTCAGAGCAGCACCCTCAGATCTTACCTGCCTGGACTGGAAGAGATTTGATTTTCAACCAGTGATTCAAACCAACCTGTGGGTGGGAATTTGGCTACAATGCAGGGTGCTAGGACAAAGTATATGGATTCCGACAGATACCCATTCATACCCAGCCCATCACTGATCACCTGTGCGAGCTGGGCCAGCTCACCTCTCTGTCCCCACCTGTAAAGTGGGGAGAACAATATCCACCTTGAACTACTGCTGAGAGACCTGGATAAGAAAACACAAGTAGGGCACACTCCCTTACACTGACTGCTCACTCCGTGTCCCCACCTGCTCAGGACAGCACGTTGTGTGGACCCTGACACCCCTCTTTCTTATACCCCATGGCCAATCCATCAGCACGACCTGCTGGCTCCACAGTCAATATACATTCAGGAACTGACCGCATCCAGCGAGCTGTGACGCCAAGGTCCCTGCCCTGTCCTCACTTGTCTCTCCAGGGCTTTGGAGTCTATTCTTAACCCAGCAACTAGAGGGGCCCTGTTAATACTTCAGTCAGACCGTGACATTCTCTGTGGTTTCTCCTCGTAGAGGAAAAGCCAAAGTTATGGCAACAACTTTCAAGGTGCCAGTACCCCACCCGCTTGTTCCATACTGTTGCGCCTTCACCTCTGAACTCTGACCTGCTGCCTCTCCTTCAGCCACAGTGGCCTCCTGCCTCTTCCTCCAGCACGTTAGGGGAGTTCCTGCCTCAGGACCTTTGCACCTGTTGCTTCTGCCTGTGTATCCACAGGATGACTTCCTCAGGTCTTACTGCACCTTCTCAGGGAGGCCTTTCCTAACCATGGGATCAAATGGCATGCCTCCCTCCCTCCCCCTCTTTCCTTATTGTCCTGCCTAGTAAGGGTAGCAAGCACTAAACAAGTGGTCATTATTCTAGGGCGGGACTGGCACACTTTCTATGGAAAGGGCCAGATTGTTTCATAGTTTAGGCTTTGCCAGCCATACACTCTCTGTCCTGACTACTCAGCTCCGCGGTGGGGGCATGAAGCAGCCCCGGAGAATGCATGAACGAATAAGCATGGTAAGTAAAGCTGCATTCGCAAACGCAGGTGAGAAGCGAGGTGTGGCCCCTGGAGCTGCAGCTTGGCGATTTGCTGACCTCTGCTATAGAGTACTTACTGTTATTCCCAACACCGCCCCCTCATTCTGCTCTATCACTCCCCCTCAATGTCTACCAAAATGTCCTTAGTTATGGGGCGAAGACTATTTCATATTCTTTTAATCTGAGCCGTAAGGTGACATCCCGGTGATCCTGGCTGCTGCTGTCATTGTCCCCATCAGAAAGGAAGGACAACCTTTGGTGGCCTCAGTTAAGAGAGACAAGGCAGGGCCGGTGCGAATGGTTTTCCCGGGAAATGAGGCACCTCCAGCAAGGTGAGCTTTTCCTTCCCCAGATGCCTGGCAGGTAGGGATTGGACGATGGTCATCGCCCGGCTTCTGGAAGTCCAGGAGGCAGCTGCCTCTCCCCAGCGGTTTCAAGGACCCTAAATGGAGCCTGACTCATGCCCCCATCCCAACCTCTGAGGCACAGGAAGGCTCCTACACCCTTGGCATTGGCACGCCCCTGAGCAGCCCTGCGGCCACGTTTCCCACCCTTCGACCTAATCAGGGCTTTGATTTGCAGGCCTTGAGGGAGAGGCTGCTGGCCGTTCCCACCGAGTTATTTTTGGGAGCTGGCAGGAAAGGGGGAGATGGAGCGTTTGGAGCCGGAAGCACAGGCAATGGGGCAGGGCCTGGGCGTCAGCTGCAGCACATGAGGTCACTTCCTCTTACAAACCTCAGAGCCAGGAGCACCAGGGACCTGGGAGGTGGCAGATACGGGCCAGGCTGATAGCCTCCTTTATGAGCAATGGTTTTTGTTTTCTCTTCTCTCACTCGCATCTCAGATGAGCTGAAACTCATCTCAGATGAGTTTCAAAAGAACTTGCATATTTTGGGGGAGGATAAAATGGAGGCCAAATGAATGGACAAAAAGATGCAAGTGAGGGAATTAAAACTACGGCAATATCCACTGAGCATCACTACCCATTACTAATCTATTTATTTGTTTATGAGTCAGATATTAGCAGAGTTTGCTTCTAATCATAGAGAATAGGCTGAACTCAGCAAACCACTGGCATCCTAGTTATGTGGCATTGGGCGAGGGAGATTTATAAGCAGGAGACACGAGGATATTTCTCAGAATAGTCACGGGGGTGACCCCTGAATGATCTATCTGCAGGTGGCTTCCTGCTGGGAGAGCTGGGCAGGTGCCCATTCTCCCAGGGCCCCACGCTTGGTTTAATGCACTGCTTTCATTGTCTTGAAATTTGGAATACTTTTTGCACCAGGGGCCCTCACATTTTCATTTCACACTGGGCCCCACAAATGAAGTAGCCACTCTGCTCTTTCTCTAAAACGGTGTTTCTCAACCTTTTGTCCCCATATTTATTGTCCCAAAGACAACATTTTTCCCCTAATCAATGCCCCCATAAAATTATAATACAGATATATGATACAACTGACCCTTGAGCAACAAGGAGGTTATGGGTACCAAGCCCATGCAGTCGAAAATCTGTGTATAACTTGTTACTCCCCTCTTCGTGCCCCTGCAACGTAACTGCTAACTGCCTATTGTGGACCAGAAGCAAAAACACACACACATTTTATGTTATATGTATTGTGTGCTATATCCTTACAATGAAGTGAGCTAGAGAAAATAAAGTATTACTGAGAGAATTATAAAGAAGAGAAAATACATTTACAACAGTACTATAGGTATTTATGGATACTATAAATTAACATCATCTCTTTACAAGATGAAAAAAAAAGCCATGTGTAAGTACTCATCTCAAACCCATGTGGTTCAAAGTCAACTGTATTTCTGTGTATGTAGATTATGTATGTCTGTGCTTTGCATGTTAAAAGCTGATGGCTTTTTGCCCTCCAAAAAACAAATTTTTGCTCCCAAGGGTGGTATTGCCCCCATTAGAAATGTCAGTTCCTGATCTAGAGAACCACACCTCAACTCCAAACACCCACCCAGGAGCATGGGCAAAGGTAGTGACAGTAACAGAAGCAGTGGCCCTTAAGCCAGGAAGCATCTGAGTGCTCTGCATGTATTAACTCCTGAAATATCTAAAACTAGTCCGTTCCGTTCTCATGTTACAGGTGAGGAAACTGAGGGACAGAATTTCAATCACTTGCCCAAGGCCAGTCACACAGTTAGTAGATGGCAGGGCTGGGATGTGAATATGGTCTTCATGGCTCCTGAACCCAGACCCAGAGGTGCAGGTTCAATCAGGGAGCCCACACACCTGACAGACACTACACTCGAGTGGTGCGTGTTTTTACAGGTCACTGTTGGTAGACAGGGACCTTGTTTATAACAATACGACAGCTGATAATAAGGCCCTGTTAATGAGACAATGTGACAGCTCATGCGCATGGGCCAGCAACCTTCAACTGGACCAGACCCTCTGCAGGAGAAGCCAAACCTCCCATGGGCTGATGCGCAACCGTTGTGGTGGTTCCTACCAGCTGGAAAATGGTAGGTTTTCCTAGAGAAGGTATTCTCTCCTGGAACAGGAGCTGCTCACTTCCTCTCGTATTCTCAAAAACGTAGAGGGACTTGAATAGACTCATGAGTTTGGGATTCTAACCAGTTGTGTGAACCTGGTCACATCATTTTTCAGAGCCTGGTTTTTTCTGTAAAAGAGGTACATTAAGTGATCTCCACTATTCCTTCCATCTGGAATACAACTATACCTTCTGAAAAACATGGGCAGAGGCAACAAAAATATTGAAGAGTTATACTTAAGTAAAAGTCTACTGCGGGATTTGTAACTATAAACGGCAAAATGAGTGAAGCAGGTCATATAGGTAAAGAGAACAGACAGAGGCAGGGGATGCAGAATAACAGACACTCAGGTAGGCAGGTGCTCACCAGAGGGGTGAGCTCACCAGAACAGTCCACTTCTGCGGCTCTTGCCAGATAGGAATGTGGGCCCAGTGCCACCATTTTTTTCCCCCAAAGAAACGGAAAAGCGACATTCTTAGGTGCACTCTGCTAATTTGCATATGTGGACAATGGGCAGACCCTGGGGCAGCTTCCATGACTGCTGCTGTTTCGTGTCCTTGGCCTTATGTGGTCCTCTACCCCTAGTTGTGGGCAGAAGTGGTGACTTGCTTCTAGCCACTAGCATATGATGTAGATGAAGATATGCCTCAGGTCCTAAATCAGTTGATTTTGGATTAATCAAAGAGCAGAGGATGATGGGTCAGCCTGGCTTAATGAGGTGAAAGCCCTTGCGAGAGGAACCCTTCCATCCCTGAAGGGAAAGACTCTCCTTCTGGGCTTGAGAGAGAAAGCAGCCATGTTGCAGAAGCCCCTGGAGCAAGGAACGGTGCCTCCAGCACCTGAGAGCAGCCTTCAGCCTCTAGCTAGCAAAATGCCATGGCTACGGAAAATGGATTCTGACAAAAACCTGAATGAGTTTGCAAGTGGCCTCTTCACCAGTGAAGCCTCCAGATGTGAATGCAGCCAGGCAGACTCCTTGGTTGCAGCCTGATGAGATCCTGAGCAGAGAGCTCTGCTCAGCCATGCCTGACCTCCTGACCCATGGAAAAGGAGACATCATACATGTGCATTGTTCTGAGGGTCTTAAGTATATGGTGATTTATTAGCCAGCAGTAGAAAATGGCTTATTCTGTTTCAAAAACACTCTGCGGGCCAAACAGCCGTGAGTGGGACATGGGCAGCCAGTGTGTGATATATGATGGTGCCACCTTAGGTACTAGGCATTCAGAGATAAAAGGCACGGTGTCTGGAAAGAGATGACCATCACAGCGGTCACTGCGGGACCCCAGGCTGCGGAAGGATGGGACCTCCGGGAGAAGCAGACAGCAGAACCTAATTGCAACCCTTGTGAGGTCAGGAGCTGCCATTGTAACATCTGCTCTGCGTGCCTTTTGGAAGAAAAACTGCCTCATTTATATTCTCTGTGTCTTCTGGGTGTCTCCAGCCACACTTTGCTTTATCATCTTCTCAGCAATGATTCTCAGTTTTCTTAAAAGTAATGGTGTTGTCTGGGAGCCTAAGTGACAAGAGAACCGAGCTTATCACTTTAAGTGCCCTGCTATTTATATGCCCTGTCAATAGGCTGTCAATCAACCAATGTCAGAATTGTCCCAGTTGGAAGGGACATCCGTGAGGGACAGAAGTGGTGAGGTTTGGGCAATTAACAGGTCCTCTAAGAGAGGGTGCCATATTCCGGAAACGTACACACAGCCAACATTGGCCATGGTATTGAGATCCCTGGAGATGGACCAAACTTTACAGGGTGACTTGGAACCAGTCAGGCAAACTTTCTGGGCCCCAATATCCTTGCCCAACTACCTCTTGCCTGATCTCAAAAAGCAAAACACCCACCTAGATTTCTACTAACACCTACCAGAATACCTCCCAACACCTCAGCCAGAGTGATATTCTGAAAACATAATTCAAATCACGTCCTGTGGCTTCCTAGCACGTTCACGCTAAACTCCCAATTCTTACCATGGCCTGCATGAGTGGAATCCCCACCAAGGAGCAGTCATCAGAGTTTCTTCGTGGCTAAAAATGTGATCGTGGTGTAACAGTGTCCCCATAATACATATCAGTCCTAGGAGTCAGCCATTATGCACTGATTTGAGTACACTGTGCATTGAAATATGCAAATGCATGTACACCAGTTGGTAAGTTAGCTGTTGTTCTAAATGCCCCCTGCTGTTCTCGGACCTGGGCCTCTTTATCTCACCATGACCCCACCGTCAGCTATTAACTCTGGCAGAGGAGCGGGGCAGGGCTAGTTTTCTGCTCAAGAACTATGGCCAGAGCCCATTCCAGTTGGTAGGTACCTGAGCTATACAAGCCATTCAGTTATGGGGTTGGGATATGACCCCCTGGTGGCAAGTGTGCTATTGAAAAAAAAAAGCATACAAGGGGGCACCTAGGCACCAATCAAAGGCAGAAAGGATGAGGACGGAATAAAAGGAAAGGAATGAAAGAGCTTCCTGAAGCCAAGGGCAGCTATCTTTCAATGCGGTAGAGTAAGCCTTGCCTGTCATGTGGCTCGGGGAACGAGAAATGGGAGACCTGGAAAACAAATACAGAGCACACACTTGCTCTTTGCACTACCAAGACCACATGAAGAGCAGCGTAATTACGTATTCGAATATCACTGCTGGGAAACACTCGGTGTGACCCAAAGTTCAATGCTCCAGCACATTGGTTCCAGGCGAGATTGCCTTTCATGGTGGTATACCCTTTCCCCTCTACTGCCTCGCTTCCAAGGGAAACTAGATACTGCTCCTACTTACGGGAATGGGAGCTAATAAGGGCGTCTTCTTGATTAGAGAGCTCCGGGGATCAGCATTTTCTCTCTTGCTCCCAAGAAACCACATAAAAGGAAACAAACAGAAACCTGGAAGTAGGTCCCCAGCTAATCGCCCTGGCCCAGCGACATACACACGGCTGGAAGCAAGTTTCTGAAGGAAGGACAGCGACCAGAGGAACATGAGATGATGTCAGCGCCACCTTCATTTGCGTTTGTGTTGTATCTCCCAGGTCTGGAGAGAGAGGCTGGGCTCACAGATCAGCCCAAAACACCACTCTTCTCTAGGGAGGTGGGTGAGGACATTCTAAACAAATCACCATTCTCAGACTGGAATCTGGCGGCTCAGCGACACTCCTATGTTTTGTTCCAGCTCCCCAGTGCCCACCCTGAGTCATCTTTATCAACCGAATGTGTGTCCCAGTGCCAAAGGGATGAACTGGGTCTCTCTGGAAGTTCTTCCCTCTCTCCAACTCGCAGAATTCCTACCCCTTTCCTATGTCAGGTCATGGGTCTCTATTAAGCAAATCAGCACTCCCATGGGCCCTTTGGAACTGAAGGTCCCATTCTGACCCCTGAATCTTAAAGCCTGGGCCCTAGTATAAGACCTGGGTTTGTCAATCCCTTTTCAAGGTCAGACTCCCCACAGTACCACCTGCCACATACCTAGCCAGCCCACGGCTTGGGCTCTGTCATCTACCTTAGAGGTGTGAGACTTGCTGGATCATAATTCAGTTACTTTGTCTTATGAAGCCTGGACCTTGGGTTTTAGAGATGCCATTGCCAAGTTCAATCTATCCAACAACCCTTCAGTCCTGGCTCACCTGCCCTCTCTTAGTCAACAGATCCTTACCTGGTCCTCGCTTCCTGCCCTCTGCACCAGAGCCTTGCCTCTGAAATCCCAACATATAAGGCCCCCCACCTCTTTATCTTGGCCCCTTAGGTACTCGGTCTCCTGGCACTGACAAAATACACCCTGAGGATTTTTACCAATTGGGAGAGCCCAAAAGTGTTCTTGATTTTATTACTCACAACCTCATAGCTGAAAACCCAGAGGAGAGAGATGTTCTCCTTACTGAGGGGCATCGTGTGGGCCAAGCACAATGCTCACCTCCTCGTGGCTCCCATTTAAGCTTTACTTGTTTCCTCTTGTTACAATAGAATGTGACTTTTGAACATTTTACTTTCAAATATATTTAAGAGGATTTTGCTCCATTATGTGAAATAAAACAAAGAAGATCGATTAAGGGGGGCGGGGGGAGATATAAGGTAAGTCCATCAGTAAGCTTTTCCAATTAGATCTATTTGATTCTGACTTTCTGCCCAGATGCGAATGGAAAGTTATTTTTTCCATTTATAAAGCAAATATCTTTTGTTGAAAATAGCGCAGACCAATAAGTGTGCCCTTTCTCTTTCTTTCTTCTTTTTCTATCTTTCTTCCTTCCTTTCTTCCTTTCTTTCCAGTCATAGTTGCTGTCTTTATCTCGTTGTGACCTTTCCCCAACATATTTTTCCGTTTGTTTTTAGTGCCCAGTTTCTAAAAATAAAGTGGCTGGTGGGTTTTTGGATATAAAGATAATATTTTTATTTCGCTGGTGCATACAATCAGGAAACATATTTCTGTTTATACTCTAGAAATCAGTTGAGAGTTGTAGATGAAGCCACTTTCTGTCAGCACTTTTTTCTTTTCAAAACCTGGAAAATGTAACCAAATCCAAAGCAGCTGTAGGAAGCAGAATATCCAGTCCATTTGCGCTCAGCAGGAGGAGAGCGAACAGGAGGTAACAGGATAGTTTCCACATGAAAAAGTTACAAAGAATTTAACCTGTAATGAAAACGCTGATAATCTCCAGGAATGAAAGATGCTTGGATGATGGGTTTGGGGTTTTTCATGAGTTCAAAGGATCTGGTTTTCCCTGTAAATGCTGCACAGGAATAGGAGACGTCCATGTGGTCATTGTTATGTCTGAGAGCCAACAAAAGTTCAGACTTCATCTTTAAGCCATTAAACGGCGACTGTATGTGCATTTCAAGACCATGGATTAGCCGGCCGAGCCTTTCTCTGAAGAGCATAGAAAGCAGAATCTCGTTAATTCATCAGCTTCTACTCCGAGATAGGGACGCTGATACGTGATTACCAATGTAAAGTCAGTTTCCTTTAAGAGTCGACGTGTGAAGGTCCTGTACACAAGAGCTCCTCCGACTTTGACGTGCACATGAAGGGCCGCTGGACCTTGTTAATGCAGATCTGACCTGGTGGGGCTGGCTGGGAGGGACCTGAGATTCTCCATTTCCATCAAGTGCTCCAGTGATGGGATGTCGCCAGTCAATGAACCACCAGGGAGGCAGCAAGAGTGCAGAGGATTTCTGCCTTGGCAACTCCATCCCTTCTGTGCTTGGCAGTCTCTAAAAGGGATCCCAGTGGTCCCTGCTCCTGGACTCAGGCCCTTATTAATCCCCTCCACTTGACAGTGGGCTGGACCCACTAACTCACTTCTAACAATGCAAATATGGCAAAAGGGGTGGCATGTCTCCTCGGAGGTCAGGTAACAAAACAAATGAAGCTTCGGTCTAGCTGTCTCTCTCTCTCTCATTCTCTTTCGGTTGGAACCACTGGTCTGAAAGCTAGAAGCCATGTTCACAGATGTCCTTGCAGAAGCCTGCGTGCGTGGAAAGGAACCGATGTCTCTGGTTAATTGCTAGTGAGGACCTGGGTGTGCCAACAACCACAGGAGCAGGTTTGGAGGTAGATCACCTCCCATGAGTGTTTGCCACAAAGTTTCCTGAAGAACACTATTTGTCCCCGGCTTGGTGTGAGTTTGAACTGTGGTAAAAAGGGAGATTTCAATCACTTCTGTCTTGACTGCTAAATCCTGTGGCATTTGATGACCATGTTAGTGTCTTAAGAACAGTCAAGTACCTCATGAATATTCACATCGAAAAGCTTCCCCATAAATATCCATCTGAATGTTCCCATCTGAACTCCTCCTCCGAGGTAGGTATCATTACACTAATCTTATAAGGGTGGCAGCAAGTCTACAAGGAGATTCATCCCAAAAAACACACAACTATTTTAGTTGAAAAACATGATATTTAAGGCCCCAGCCAAGTAGCTCAGTTGATCAAAGATCTCCAGTCAGGGCACACAAAGAATCAACCAATGAATGCATTAACAAGTGGAATGATAAACTGGTGTGTGTGTGTGTGTGTGTGTGTGTGTGTGTTTTTCCTTTTCCCTCTCTCAAATCAATAAGTAATTAAAAAGAAAAACACAATATTTAAGACAAAGGGCTCTGGGTTCAAACCTTGGCTTCACCACTTACTGCCTATGTGACCTAGGGCAAGATGGTTAACTTGTCCAGGCCTCCGGCTCCTCTTTTGAAAACTGGACATGGCAGTGTGAGCACTTTACAACATTGTTAAGAGTACAGAACGAGTTAAAGTATGTAAAATGATCAGCAGAGAGCCGGGCACAGAGTAACTCCATAGTAAATGTTTGTTGTTATTATTCTTATTCTTATTGCCATTATTATCACGAATGCGGGACTCACACTGTGACTTGTGATTTCTTATTTGCAATATGATATCCATTATCTCAATTAACACTACAACCTGCAAATGGAGTTGTTTTCAGAATAAGAAAACTTGGGTACCAGCCAGACATTCAAGAAACATGCTTTGAGTTTTTACCATGTCTCTCTGAATGTTGGGGATGGAAAAGTGAGCAAGCGAGGTGTGGATGCTGCCCTCAGTGGTCCATCGCTCCTAGAGCCTATAGGACGTTTATTAGCTGGTCCTATTCAAGACCTTTAAAGTAGCAAATATTTTTTTGGTAATTATCAATCTTCCAAAACTCTTTTCTCCACCTTCAAAGGTACTCATCCAGCCAACCACCACATTTCAATGGGAAAAGGTGACTCCCTGAAGGGACATAAGATGGTTTTTTTTAGAGGCTTGCTGCTGATCGTTCTCACGACAGCAAAAGAAAAAGGGGAGGAAAATAACCCCAACTCCCTTTGGATCAAGATGAAATAATCTAACAATAGGAGCCAGAGGGAAGCATCTGAGGGGAGTGGTAATGAGCCACTCTCCACTGTTTTCAAACAAGTGCACCTTCCTTGCTTGCTAACAACCCATTGCCGAGTGCCACGGTGCTGTTTCACATCAAGATTTCAAAACCGTTACGAGCTGCATAGGTAGTGGAGGCGCAACCAGATGTGATGAAGTTTCCATTGTTTTACTTAGCGCATGGAAAATATTACTAATGGTTGGTGTCAGGGGAGGCTTAACTGACCCCAACTGGCCAAACTCATCTGGGCACATTTCTTGAAGTCAGAACCTTTAAATACTCTCTCTTGTTATTTCACAATGCCCCCTCCCCCATTTTATGAGATATTTGATTATATATAGCTCATTTTAGGCGAAGGAGAAATTCCATGACTGCATGAACAGGTGGGCTGGGGACCTAAGGGAGGGGGAGCTATCTTTCCCTGAGACTGGATTTAACATACAGCCAATTCTTGATTATTTTTGGCATGCAAGACAAAACTGAACACAACGAAAATACTGAAGTCCCCAAAATTCTATCCAGTCTGCCTCCCTGCCATTAGCCTCACAAGAACTACTGAAAGGTCACAACATTTACATGCGTAAAAGTGAAATTTCTTCTCCTTTCGTTATTCCTGTTCCCCTCTCCAATGCACAAGTTGAGATACAGCAGAATAGTCCGAGAGAAAAAAAGTGTTTTAGAAACACTCCTACTCATATTAATCTAGAGTTGATGTCCGAGTTTTGTTTCCGATATATTTGGCTTTAAATTTTCTGGGTAATACTGACAATCATAAATATTAGCGAAACATCGGACTTCTGCTTCCATAATGATATACCAGTTACCACAACAAGCAGTTCTCGCTACAGTCGCACACCTGCTCTTTTCTCTCAGTGTAGAAAGCCTCAGAATGGATCGTGGTTTTCTTCACGTTCAGCCTGTAAAAGTCCTTCATTCCATTTTATAAATGAGCTCAGCAAGCTCCAGAGTTCAATCCTGAATTAGTGGAATATGGAAAAATTCCAATGCTTTTCCACACCTTGCGTGACATTATCTGAATCTCTTTTGTCAGCAACACTGGGGTGAAGATCCCGGAGAACAACCTTCCTTGCAAGGTTTCTGGCACTTACAATTTAGCCCTGAAACTGTAAGTTAACACAAATCGAGACAATAAAATGTGACTATGATTTTAGAATTGAACCGTGTTTTAATGAGCTCCATGCATTTCATTTTTAACTAAATGTGCTGCTCTTAATCAGGATTTTAATGAAGTGGCACTGAATTCTGAAAGCGTCTTATCAGTGTTATATAACTGTAGAATGGTCATTACGTTTTTTAAAACGTCAAAACTCAGGCGTACCTGGTTTCTGGTTTAAAAATCTAAGATGAGGGTGTCATGAATGAAAAACAATGTCTGCTTAGGTTACACAGCCCTGTGTACAATTAGAGCTCAAGAGAGCCTTCGCCAGGGAAGAAAGTGCCCATATCTGCTGTGCCGCTGATAGATTTTCAGTGGCATCACAGTTGCTTTTGTTAATCGTGTGGGCCCCACCCTAGCCCATTTGGCTCAGTGGATAGAGCGTCAGCCTGCGGACCAAAGGGTCCGGGGTTTGATTCCTGTCAAAGGCAGGTACCTTGGTTGCAGGCTCTTCCTCAGCTCAGGCCCTGGTTAGGGTGCATGCAGGAGGCAACCAATTCATATGTTTCTCTCACATGGATGTTTCTCTCTGTCTTTCCTTCTCTCTTCCACTCTCTCTAAAAACTCAATGGAAAAATATCCTCAGATGAGGATTAACAACAACAACAAAAATAGTGTGGGTCTCTACAAATGATCTTTTGGGGCCGAACAAGGTAGTCGATTGGAGATTTGCCTCAGTGTTAGGAAAACTGATAGAAGGGCAGGGGGGGAAGAACAGACTAGGCCCACAGAGAATCAGCCTCCAGGCTGGAAACACCCCATGTCATCACAAGTGGTTGGTGTGAATTCTGCCATGTCCTCCAGTCTCATTTCCAAAGACCCCCGAGAAGCCCAGGTCTCAGAGCCGGCATGAGCAGGTGGCGCCGGGAGTGAATTTAAGTGAAGGAAAATGAATGCTGAATGAAGGGAAGCCTCACTCCAGAAGCAGCATGAGCAATTCCCAGGGCATGTCGCTGCCAGGATGCACTGCAGAAATATGATGGAATTTCTAATTTGCTTTAATTATAAGAAAGTAAACACCGCCCTCGACATGTCATCATGTTTATATAGGAGCCCAACCAGCTGCTTTTCTGCTGGCATGGCCCTGGAACCACTCAATTAAATCTCAGGGCACAATTTCTTTTTATGAATGAAATACCATTAGTATGAAGCCAGCAAGTTGGGTTTTTTGGTTGTTGTTTTTTTATTGTTTGCTTTGCAGGCTGTGACTGTACAAGGACAAGTGACCAACCGCAGCACTTTCCGATTTTAAACTACCAATGGTAATTTCCAAGACTAGAGCATTTAGAGGCATCTTTTTGAGGCATCAACATCATTATTTTAAAACTTTCCACTTTGCAAGACGAATGGAATAAAAATATTTTATTCATAGCATACTATACTAGCAATAAAATAATTTTTAAAAAAGAGAAAGGCAAGTTTACTTCTTAAGAGGCTACAGGTAATCTTATAAGGTGAAACCTTAGATAAGGTTTACCAAAGGAATTAGAATTTTTCTGGAGCTGAGAAACCTGGGAAATTATCTCCATGTTAGAGATTATACAATGGATGCCCAAACTTTCATACGTTGTTGAAGATATGGATGTTTTACAACAGCACTGAGTCAGATACCCTTAACGATTTTTCAGATCTATCAAACTGAATCCACAGTTAAACAAATCAAGAAAAATTTTGCTTGAGAAGCCTAGAAAGTAAATCATTCTATACAATTTTTTTTTCATGAAAAAGGGATGGCAGAGATCCCTAGTATGTACTCTAAGAGCAGGGTGACATTGTAATTAAATATAATAAAATTTTGTCCTTCTGCTATTAATATGAAAAGAAGCAAAGTCCCCCCACCAGCTGCCCACTTCAAGCAAAGGAAGAGGAGACAATCCTAATTTGGAATGCTGGGGAATTTTTCTCCAATTGATAGGCTCCATCCCAGTATCAATTACGAGGTTGGCGGCACCATATTCGGTGCTTCCCAGTGCCCGGGACAAGCTCTGGCAGCTCCAAGCTCAGCCATTCAGGTGGGTTAACCACATGTTAACAAGATCCACACTTGGGCTTTGGAAACACTCTAGCATTAAAGCCATGTCTCAGACCTAAGATCTCGGACAACAGCCCCTTCTGAATGTCCTTTGCCCAGTTAGTTTTGGACCCTCAATGTGCAATCTTCTACACCTCACTTATTCATTTCTTTAAACATGAAGACCAATCACATTTGCTCTATATGCCAAGTGTCTGTAATTCAAAGGCTCATAATGGGCATGAGCTCTCATAATATTTGTATAGTTTCCTTCAAGGTCCTGATGATGCATCAGTGCACTGGTCAGGGCTAAGGCAGCAGGTCAACCAAACTAAAACAGTGGAATGAAACATAGAACAAATGGAGAAGCCGGCACAGGAAAGCACGTATGCTATTCCTGATGTCTTTCACACAATCATCCAAGTCTCTAACCTACTGAGTTGCATCCATCTTTCATTTAAAAATGCAAGATGGACTTTTAAAGATTCGAGAGCCAAGTTTACCTAGAATAAGTGAGAAAAATAAGAGTCATGTGGCTTCTACAGGGGCCAACCTCTGTTAACAAAAAGTGAATTCCCACTGCCACCAACACAGGTACACACACAAAGGCATCCATTGTTAGCCCATACATTCAAATTTTATGTTGTCTCCTACATTGAGCCTTTAATCATTTCTTTTCTAAAAAACAGAAATCTTTACTGGTTTTACTGCAGACCTGAGTCTAATCAAGGCAAATGTACCTTCCGTGGACATTAGACCCATCATTTTGGATCACCAAGCACCCTGCTCCCTAATCTATCAAGACTGTCAGATCCCAGAAGCATAGCATATAAAGGTTTTTTTGAACTACCATCATATCAGACATTTTCAAACATCCTCCTAAGGCACTTCTCCACATGAATCATATGAAAATACAGAATTAGAGTCTATTTTTCACCTTTGAGCCAAACAATCAGGATAAATTGTTAACAAAGTAGGAACAGGGTATTTGCTATTTCTAGAACCATCCATGTGCTAGAGAGACTTGGGCCAAGGCCAGTGCTCAGTAGTCCACAATGTCGCTCCAGGCCAGCTAACCGCCTAAGATGACAGCTCTGCATGCAAAGTGCTGGCTCACATAAATCCTTTTAAAATTTTTTAAAGATATTGATTTTATATAGAGAGAGGAAGGGTGAAAGAGAAAGGGAGAGAGACATCAATGTGTTGCCCTACTTATATGTGCATTCATTGGTTGATTCTTGTATGTGCTCTGACCAGGGATCAAACCCACAACCTTGGTATATCAGGATGATGCTCTAACCAACTGAGATACCTGGCCAGGGCTGGCTCTCATAAATCTTGATACCAGCTCCTTCTGGGTGCCTAAAGGCTACCTTTGATTCAGCGTGTACATATCTAAAACTATCGCCTTCCCTCTAAAACTTCCCCAACGTTCCTCATCTCAGTAAATGTCTCCACCATCCATTCCAACCAGATGCCTGGTAGACTCAACTTCTCTTTCTCTCTCCCTTTTCTCATTCAGTCGCAGACTTCTCATGTTCCTTTTCCAAAATAATTCTGATACTCACCAAACTTGCTCTACTGACTGTCTCATCGTAGTCTGAACTACTACCTTCTCTCCTAACTTATCTTCCCGTACCCATCTTCTTCCACTGCAGCCCCCTATAAACAGATTAACCATACATCCCGTTGTCCAAGACAGTCAGAATTTATATCCATAGTGCCAGCACAATTGGTCGTTGTACCTCTTTTTATTCTATAAAGTTTCCTGGTTTGGATAATAAATTATAGGATTACTACACATATAAGCAAATTTCCTTTCCAAACTGCAAATCTAATTATGCCATTTCCTGACTAAAACCCTTTAATCATTTCCGCCAGTCCTTGGAATAAAGTCTCAACAACTTGACCTGGTTTTAAAAACCCTGAATAATCTGGGTCTGCCTTCTTGCCAGCTCTGTCCGGGGTACGTCTTCCAGATGCCTTCCTTTCTAGGATCTTGTATTCCCCCTGTGGTCCATCTCACATCACTGCACTGTAATGTGGGGGTTGTTTACCCCATAGAGTTTAAACTCTAAATGCAGGGGGTTGTCCAGCTGCTCATCAACATGCGGTACACAGTACATCCCAATACACAGTATGTAGCAGTTACTCAAAAACTGTATTCAGAGGAAAACTCATACTTATTTGCAAATATGAACTGACAGTGAAGAGAGGACCAACAGCGCCCACAATCAGACTCCTCTGTGTCAAAGTGGGGTTGCAGGTGGTGGAGAGCAGACGCGAACCACAGGAAAAACACGCACGTGCAATCAAGCCCCATCCTGAAGTGAAAACGAAAGTTGCCATTATTTAATTTCCCCTTTGTATACATCATCATGAGTATGATGTCACCAGTAGATAGAAGTTAAATGCCATCACCTTTTAGTAATCTCAGTGTAACTAACATCCACCCCAGATATCCCACCAAGCAGTCTGCCCACATCAGAAGGCATGGGCCTCATTCCATATAACCATGAGAAAACACAATTAATCAAATCTGCTGCTTAAATTGGTAGACAGACCAATGCATTTTAAGGCCAAATAAGAAGTTTTATATTTTTTTTCATTAAAAGTTAAATAGCATTTTAAAATGGCATAGTAGTATTAGAATTGCTATTCCAGATTACACTGTATGTGCCATGGGCAATGCCCCTCCCACCAATGTTCTATCATTACGGACAATTTTCACATAGGTGTCCTTTGAAAACAGATTTTTTTAAAAATAGGCAGTAGTCTCTGTTCTGTCTTGAATTAGATCATACTTAGCCTATTCTTTTTTTTTTAACTCCACTGTTACTGGCTGAGACCTCCCTACTCTGCCAATGAGCTAATATCAAACCCTTCTATTCCCAGTAGCTAACCATTTGTCATGATCCTGAAGTAAGAGAGTGTTACATGCCAACCTATAAATTTCTGATTCCAAAAATTAAATCTTCTGGGAAGGTTATAAAAACAAAACAAAGAAGCTATCTATACATTTTCTTCCCAAGACATCTGCCAGCCCTTTTGTGGCTCTTCCAGGGTAGGTCTGGGAAGAACGCAACACACAGATCTTTGTAGCACATTTCTCTACTATCGTTTCATCTTTCATATTCAACCAATAAAGCCCAGAAAGAAGACAATGAACAATGAGCAGGATTAGTTCTCAAATCAAACACATCATTTTTCCTTTTCCCTTTAGATTTCTCCCATGGGAACTGACACAGTAACAAAAGAATTGAGTAATTGTGAAAAGAGTTATATTTTTAGACATAATTCCCAAACCATAAAAATCACCTTTTATAGTATACAATTCATATTTGCAAAAATTTTTCAACCATCACCCATATCTAATTCTAGAACATTGTCACCCTTCCCAAAAGAAACACTGTATGTACCCATGAGCAGTAACTCCTCATTCCCCTGAGCCCCAGCACTTTTCAAGTACTAATCTACTTTCTGACTAAATGGATCTGCCTATTCTGGACATTTCATTCTATATAGTAGGATCATGCACTATGAAGCCTTTTATATCTGGCTTCTTTCACTTACAGTATTATTTCCAAGATCTATTCGTGTCATAGTATTGATCAGAACTTCATTCTTTTCATGACTGAATAATATTCCATTGTCTGGGCACACTTCATTTTGTTTTTCCATTTATCCACTGATGGACATTTGGGTGGTTTCCACTTTTTGATCACTATGAATCATGTTGCTGTAAACATTCATGTACAAGTTCTTGTATAGACATGTTCTCAAGTCTTATGGGTATCTATCTAGGAGTGACATCGCTAGGTCATATGGTAACTCCATGTTTAAGTTCTGAGGAAACACCAAAGTGCTTCCACATCAGCTGTATCATTTTACATTCCAAACAGCAATTTACATGTGTGTTCCAATTTTTCCACATCCTTACCAATAATGGTTCTTTTTCTGTTTTTTTAACGATTATTATTGTACTCATCCTAGTGCGTTTGAAGTTGCATCTCATTGTGATTTTGCTTTGCACTTCCCTAATAATTAAGTGTTGAACATTTTTTCATGTACTTATTAGGGATTCATACGAATTCTTGCAGACATTTATATTAAAATCCTTTCTTCACTTTTAAATTTAGTTTTATTATCTTTGTATTGTTGAGTTGTAAGAATTCTTTGTGTATTCTGGAGACTTATCCCTTATCAGATATACTAGTATGATTTGCAAATATTTTCTCTTGCTCTGTGAGTTGCCCTTTTACTTTTTTTAATGATATCCTTTGAAATATAACAATCTTCATTTAATGAAATTTAATTTATCTATTTTCCTTTAGTTGCCTATGCTTTTGGTGCTAAGGACCAATTGCCTAATCCAAGTCAAAATGATTTGTCTTTTTTTACAGTTTTTGTTCTTACAGTTAGGCCTTTGATTCATTCTGAGTTAACTTTTGCATATGGCATGGGGTAGGAGTCCAACTTCATTCTTTCTCATTCACATAGGCAGTTATTCCAGCACCATTTATATAATACCACCACCCCCCTTCATTGAATTGTCTTGGCACTCCTGTCAAAAATCAGTTGACCATAAATATAAGATTATTTCTGAATTCTGAGTTCTATTCTATTGGTCTATATGCCTGTCCTCATGGTAGTATTATACAGGCTTGATTGTAGTTTGTAATGTTATAAAATTGGGAAGTTCAAGTCCTAAAACTTTTGTCCTTATTTTTCAAGATTCTTTGGCTATACTGGGTCCCTTCCATTTCATGTAGAAATTACAACACACTTTGAAAGAAATTAAATAAAACCTAAATAAATGAAAAGATATCATGTGCTCACAGACTGGTAGACTTAATATTTTTAAGAAGGAAATAATCATAAAATTGATCTACAGATTAAACACAATCCCTATGAAAACCTCAGCTGCCATTTTTGCAGAAATTTACAAGGAAATCCTAAAATTCATATGAGACGTGTATGGTAAAATTGTTTGCTTGAGACCACATTCATCAAAGCCACTAGACATAAATTGGTCCCTTCTGGGATAAAATACATGTCAATAGGTGTTGTTTGTCACTAGATGCTGAATGAACAAATGATTGCAATTAAAATCAGTGCACATTGATTGATTTAGATTGGCCATTGGCCAGCCCACATTCTAGATTTAGATTCCCAGTGCTGAGAGGGAACATTAAGTGTAACATTGACATAAGTAATTTGAGGATAGTGCTAATTTTTGTGGAAAACATAAAACAGAGAAATGGATTAGGGAGCCACGGAAGGGGGAGTTGGAGCCAGCCCTGTGAGGAGAGGACAGAGGAGCCAGACTCCTGATCATTCTGGGCAAGACTGCTCTAGGCAGGAGAAACAAAGGCAAAGACTCAGAAGTGAACCTGTGTTAGTCCATTACACTCAACTGGAGTTTTCTTTCCAGCAACAGAGGAGAGGCGATGACACTTAGATTATACATTTAATTATTTTAATTTTGATTTTCTGCTGCTGGAAAAGATGCTCCAGGAGAACAGGGTGTTTCTCCAAGATATGAAAATAGCTTTGCTTCTGGAGAATTCTCTGCACTGTCCCCGTGGGAGGAACTGAGGGAAAAATGTATTTACTTGAGATTCTCTTTGGGGCCGGAAAATAAAAACAGCAATTTACCAATAGGATCGAACTTAATGGTTGTTGGAGATTCATTTGGTTGAGTTTTATTTTACTTCATTTTAAGGTTAATTTAGCTGGGTAGTTCTTATTTTATCAGAAATATTTACCCATTTTCATTAGTAATATATGTTCTTGCTATGAAATATTTTTTTTCCTTTCTTTCTTCCAAGATGTTCTAATTAAGGTTTAGCCAATTTTATGCAATCGTATGAAAAATGTGGAGCTATTCCCTGAGCCTGAATTCCTTTGAACGAGTGGAATAGAGCAGACCGTGTTATTAACTAATTCCAATCATTTAGATTTCTGACCCAAATCAGACCTTTGAGGGTTTGAGCTCATTTACATTACATAAAATGCAACTTCCCATTTCTGGAGCATAAAAGGCTTTGAAAGTCACAAGGAAATGGCTCAAAAAAGCATCCAAAACATCAAATGGCTTTAACAAATCCCGCTTGATGAGTTAAGTGTAAAGAAATCGGAAACATATGGATTACATTTCCCTTAAAATACACATAGGTTTAACAGGGAAGAAGAAAAAAGTGGCTGGCCCAGTGTGGTTTAGGTTTTTTTAAACCTAAAACATTTGGAAAACAGTTCAAGATGGTTAATAAACCCCAAAGTGAGCCTGGTAATTGTGCTGGATTTCACAAACAGTGCCTCCTAGGGAGAAGGAAGAGAAGGGAAGGGGAGAAGAGGGGAAGGGAGGAGAGGGCAGAGGTAGAGAGGAGTAAGAAGAGAAGGGAAAAGAAGGAAAGGTAAGGAGTGGGATGGGAAGGGAAAGGGAGGGAAGGGGAGGGAAAAGGAAGGGAGGAGAAGGGAGGGGTGGGAAGAGAGGAGGGAAGGGGAGGGGAGGGGAGGGGAGAGCCCAAAGATTCAACAGGCCTGGACTTGTCTGAGCAGCATAGAACCCTTTGCTACTGTCAGAACTTGATGTTTCTTGGACCTAATTCCTGATTTAATCATTTCAAGTCCTGGCTATGGAGAGACTCCTCCTCCCCTTCCTTCCCATGGCCACCACTATCATGCCCCCGTGCCCCACCTACCTGCTCCCTAAAATGAAAGAAAGAACCAACATTTCTACGGCTCTGTCCTTTAAAGAACTGTTATAATTTGAATTCATTTAGGAAATGAGGAGGCTGAATAAATGGAATTCCAGGCTTAAATTACTGTGTCATTCTTGTTGGTACAATGAACCCTTTCACCTTAGTAATGTGTCCTAGGAAATTATAATTCCTGCCCTGAATGACCTGCTAGAGAGCAAGCTGGAGCCCAGGCTCTGAGCAGAGGTCAGTAGCCCAACATTAGTCAGAGGAGATCGGAAATCCATGAGTCAGGCCTTCTCACTGCTGCAGGAAGCGATCTTGCCCACTTACCCCCTCCCTCGGTCTCCTCGGGCCCACTTGTGTGGGGAGCTACCACATATCGCAATACAGTATCCACACTTTTACTGCAGTATTGGGACCCGGATGCCCTATGGGTCATGCTGCTCCTTAAGTGCCAGGTCACTACTTCTTGGACTTGGGACTCCTAGGTAGAAGTAAGGCGCAAAGGGCGGAGCCAAGCCCCAAGGGCGGAGCCTTGCCCTGAAGAACCCAGCCTAGCCTAAGAGCAGAGCCTCCACACCAGCCTCCACACATGGGACAAGCAACACATGTTTGGAATCAGGAAGCCATAAGAAGCAATGACAGTGGGAATAGCACAGGCATGGGAGCAAAATACAACCTTAGAATCCTAGAATATTCCAGCAGGAAGCAATGCTCTGAACCATTGGGAGCCTGATCCAGGCAGCCATGAACCTGAGTCACAGCCAGAGATGGGGTTGAAATGTTGGTGTCCAACTCCCAGGTCACATGCTATCTGGGGATCACAACTCCCAAGGCCCACAGTCCAATAGCCAATAACCACAGAGGCCATTGGGTGCCACATATTCAGTGTCCTCTGCAGATGCCCCTCACTAACCCCGCCTATCTTCCTGATAATGGTTCCTCAGCACACCATTTTATTAAGGACCCATCTCCTTGCATCCTTCCAACAATCTCGGGCCACCTTGATAGTTCAAAAATACCCCTGTCACTTTATACACAGCTCATTACAACCAACATTTTCTAAGTGGCAGGCACTATGTGAAGCAATCAGGATACAAAGAAAGGTCACTGTCCTCAAAAAATTCATAGTGTAGTGGAAGAGACAAAACATACACATTCAAGTGCAGTACATCCAGTATGGTAACAGGATAGCTTTTATCTACCTAAATTAAGGGGTAATTATGCAGGTAAACCAATCTTATTGGCACATTTTAATCACTCAATTTACAAGACAGGTTTACATACAGTTTCTCACACAAAAATTCCAAATAAGAAGTTATTCCTCTCTCTACAATGTTCTACTTATAGCCTATTGCATTACCAAAACAAATGTATTTTACATATGCCTAAAAAGTCCCCATATATACCCCTAAATTAAACAGCATACTTTTCAAAACTTAGAATTTTTGTCAATATTTTGTCTTTCTACTTTACAATCAGAACCAGATTTTGAGACAGATTTGGAAGCTAGCTGTCTATCAAACGAATTAATTACTCTATTTTCTAGATGTGCGAACTTATCAGAATTCTGACATACTATGTGCCCAATTGTAGCTGAGTCACGCAGTGTGAGTTGAGAAGAGCATTGAGTTTTTTCACAATTATAATCCTGAGAAAATAATTTGTAAAAAAAAAATTTTGCTGGAGAAGCCAAGTGAATGAAATAGAGAAAATATTTAAAAACTTAAGCACTAGTATTTCATGCTGCTGATGAAATACCTCTCCAGTGTTATCATAGCTCTAAGCAAGACCTCAAGGGTGGATTTTCTGGTTCTGCCATTTTTTGTTCTTGGAGATAATTTTTTCCTTAAAGGGATTCCTCATTTTACTCACTCTTAGCAAAGTGAAAATCAGAGGTTAACTTTCAGGGTCACCCATGCTGTGTCTACCAGAAGGGAAGGCCAAGCCAGAGGCGGCCTGGAAGGGGACAGCTGTAACAGGCGCTTTGCCAAGCTGTGTGCGGCTCAGGGTCTACCCAGGCAGGCTCTCTGACTCAACACATCCCGACCTGCACACACTTCCATGAGTCGTATGCAAAATAGTGTATAATGCCTTTCAGCTTCACAATTTTAATTGTATGAAATCCCTATTAAATATGGTAAGCAATATTAATCTAGTTGAAAGAGAATTACCTTTTCATTTCACTTAAGAATAAATCCAAATAACAATAATTGTAAACATTACGTAACACTTATGATATGCTAAGTGCTCTTTTGATACATATAGACAGATCTATATATTGATATATAGAGATTGAGATATAATAAAAAGACATAATGCATATCAATATATAAATGGATACACACATAAGTATGTATTACCAGTATGTATCTTTATATACAGGTACCTACATTTTATAGATGAAGATACTAAGGCATTAAATAAAAAAAGACTAACAAACATGCCCAATCCAATGGCTAGTACACTGCAGTGCTGGGATTTAATCCCCGACTTTATAGCCACTATGACATGATACCTTTTTTCTTCTAGGAGTGTCCCATTTTCCTTGAATATTTAAGCAAATATAAAACCTCTTAAGTTGTATGCTCCTCAGAGGTTTTATCAAACATAAAGGCAAATCGGACTAGCAGAAATCCACTATGGATATCAGCTAACCTTGTTTCTGTCACTGGTTTTGGTTTGGTTGTGTTTATGTATTTATTGTGGTGCTGGTAACTGTATGTACATATGTTACTGATAAAGATGGATTTTGTGAAGCTAAAAGAGTTTACATTTCAGGGCCCCTTGCTTATTTGGGCCTATTCTATAGCCTGGGAAAATCCCTCGTACTATGGTCACATGGTCATATATTTTTATAAAATCTGTAAAAGTAAGATGCTTTCACTGTAAACAGCTGAGACCACCACGGCTGCCTTTCCACTCTGACTCCTGTCAGTTGCCACTGGAGTGGTTGTAGGCGTTTTGGTAATCCAAGTGACATGTTAAAGTCAAAATACATACAGTTCACGTGAGCTAGTGGGATATATGTAGATGATTCACAGGCTGTTCGTGTACAGATAAATTATTGCTAGGCGTCTCACTATAGGAATGGGTTCCAGAAAAATTCCTGCAGCTCACTCTGCTGACTACACAATGTTATCACACAAAGATTTAAGGCAGACGTTTAAGGGGAATCAAGCCAGAAGACAGTCTGTAAAAATTCCTTCCACACCATATAACTTAGTTTTTCTCAACAGAACAAGTCTGAAATATATGTGCATTACCAATAATTAGACAATTTTTCTAAATAATCAATAATAATTATTAATAATAATAAAAGTTGCCTTCAGAGAGGATGTTGTATGTAGTGGCAACTGAGGAAAAAAGAATAAATTACAAAATTATATATTTAGAGGCATCAGAAAATTGTGGAAACAATGAAGACTACTAGCAAACTGAATCCAGTAACAGAGAAAATAAATAATATACCAATTTCAAGTGAGGTTTATTCTTGATAGGCAAGTGTGTGTTAATATTCAAAACTCAATGTAATTCAACACATACGAAGAGTAAAATATGATGTAACCATGTCAACAGGTGCAGAAGAAGATATTTGACAAAATTCAACACAAATTTAACTCGTAGAAAACTAGGAATAGCAGAAAGCTTTTTTACACTGATAAAAGTAACTACCAAAAAAACAACAACAACCCCAAAACCTCATATTTAATGTTATTTTCCCCAACAGCAAAAAGAAACAATAGCTATACTATTGATAGCAAGAGTGAAATGGCACCCTCGGTCATTTCAAGAGAACTATAAAAGAAAAAACAATAAAGGTTTTCAGGACCTTTTATAAAACTGCTAGAGGCCCGATGTACAAAATCCATGCAAAAGTAGGCCTTCCTTCCCCCGGCTGCCAGCACTGGCTTCCCTCTGGCACCCAGGATCCGGGCTTCCCTTGCAGCCCTGGCTTCGTCTGGAAGGTTGTCTGGAAGGATGTCCAGTCTAATTAGCATATTAGGCTTTTATTATTATAGATAGTATTTAATGCAAGGTAAAATTGGCACAAAAATAGACAAAATGACTACATAGCACAGAACTATATTGATACAGACCCCACATATGTGCTTCCTGACACACAACAAAGGCCACCCTGCAGTGTGGAGGCAACCCTCTTACTAAATGGGGCTCGGTCAGCTGGAGAGCCACATGGACAAAATGAGTCACCCCAGGAGCTGGAAAGCTTGGGCTGCTGTGACCTGCCTTGCCTACACTAGCCAAGTTTATTGCATTGTCTCAGCCGCTCAGTGTCTCTAGCTTAGATGATTCAAGGTTGTTAAAAGTCTTTTTTTCTTTCTTTCTTTTTAATATCGAGATGAACATATTGTGGTCTTTTCCTTTCTCTTAATCTCAAATTCCAAATTTGACCACATAGAAGCAAATCAGCCGCAGAATTCTACTCAGAATTAGCCAAGGAATTGCCTGAGTACCTGCATGATTCTGTTATGAATCTGGCGGGAAAGAACAAAAGGGAGGGAATGGCATCAAACAGATACACACAAAGTGAGTAATATCTGTCTCGCCAACATAGACTTCACAGTGAAAGCAAAATAAAAAGGGGAGAAATTTGTTGAAATTCCGTGAGTTTGGATTCAATCTGAACCATATGGGGCTCCAGATTAGGTCATATTCTCATGATAAAATTACTAATTTTGTCTTCAATGTTGTCTGCTACTCAGTATTTCCATGATCTCTTATTAGCTGATCTCACGCATTATTTGTTTGGTCTGTATCACTCGCAAGATAATGGACTTCAATGAAATCCTTGGAGTTTCACCGGGAGGCTTGGTACTCAGTTACTAAGGAGTCAGGGGAAAGGTAAGACTGTGGAACAAGATGACCCCTAGTTCCTAGCAGTGTCATCTTGGGCAAATTACTTCCTCTCCTTGGCCCTCAATTTTCCTGTCTACAAAATGGGTTTAATAATAGCATCTACTTCATTAAGTTGTTGAGAGGATTAAAGGAGTTAAAGGGTAAGGTACTTAATCTATAGTGTCTGATATATAATTAGTGCCATAAAGATATTAGTTACTACTATTTTTCATCTATATGAAGTATGCCTATAAATGACATTGTTTTTTGTTAACTGCATTTTAGCCTGGGCTTTCTATAAATTGCAGTAATTTAGAAAAAATCCCTTGTTTTCCCACTGATAGAAGGCAACCCTGGTTTGCTGATTTCTGGTTACACACCCGATAGGAGAAGAGGTGGTAGAGCAGAATAGTACAGAGCTGGGGTTTGGGAATTAGTGGCCTTTATTTAAAACTCTTCCTCTGTGGGTTTGCAATGGGTGACTTAACTTCTCTTCTGATCTTTAAAATGGGGACAGGATGGCATCAACTTCATCAATTCAGGAAAGTTAAATGAGATAATGCATCCAAATCATTTACTGAGTACTTTAAGTACTCAGTAAGTATCAGGCACAGTACCATTATTATTTTTATATGGGTCCCAATATAGAAATGCTTTGAATCACCTGGTAAAATGCATTTTAACAATTCAAGTGCACATTATTATTGTTTAATCTTCACAGCAGAGAATTTGTTTCTCTTAGCATGTTGTTGGGCTTACCCCAGACACTTGAGCCTTCTTCTAGTTAAAATATGCATTGGGAAATCTTTGAGGTTCTTCATTGATGACACTAGAAATGTATGAACTTGAGGCCCATTCATCTACTTAAATATCAGATATGACCCGTAAAATGTGTGTGTATACCAGTAAACAAAACTCTCCTTAAAATGTATCATGTCATTCATTTTCCCTGTGTTTCATGGAGGATTCTTAGGATCAAAGCTGATGTTTTGTGTAAATCATGGAAAATGAATCTCCTTACTTGTGGCTTTAGACTAGCTCAAAATGGTATCTCTTGTCACTATTACTTTCCCGTGACTCGTTGCACTAATAATCTAGTGACATTACAGTTATCTATAAAAATAATAATTTAAAAATATAAAAGAAACACCTGGTGAAGTTGAGTTCTACTGGCTGATTATTCTGTGGATGACCAAGAATGGGAGGGAGATAAGGAGTTCATTAGTAATGAGGGCTGCAATGAAAGGAATGGAAAAGTCAACTGGACTTGCCAAGGGGTACCCTAAGAAGGGGGTCCAGACATCATCGAACTTCTCTCCAGTTCATCTCTAGATGGTCGTGAGCCCCACTTCCCTGGTAAGGGCAGATCAGTGGGTCATCAGTAAGACCAGAAGTTGTACAGACAGTGATAAATTAGGAAAGGAGAGAGTTACTTGAAAGAGTAAGCCAGAATGGCCTCCAGGAATTTTCAAAACATCACACTGGAGTGAGCAGTGAAATCCAGTTTTTTGTTAGCAACACACAAAAGCCCTGAAGCAAAGTAATCAGGGGGGAAATTATAAGACAGTGGGTATATTGGCTCAGACCCAGTAACATAAGACATTCATTACGCTGAGACGCAGTAATTCTCTGAACACCCCTTAAATCTCTCAGCTGTTTAATATAAGATGAGAGTAAATGTTCAGGTCAATAAAATTATCGGCTATTTTCATATCCAAGAAGCAGAAAAGGTTCACCAGTGGAAAAACGTAGAGGTTAACCATGAACTTTTTTTAAATAAACCATTTGGCCTCGTGTCCTTGCATGCACAAGCCTTCCACCGCCGGCAAACCCTGACCCCTCCAAGGCCACGGTCCTGCACTGGCAGCACAGCCTGCTGGCAGCCACGACACCGGCTGCACTTCTCACAGGTTGAGTGTCGGCCACCACTGGCGGAAAGGGTATGTGAAGGATGAGTGTTGTATAACCACAGGCTGAGGCTCCAAACCAATTCCAGTGAAGCCTGATAATCGTTTTTGACATTTGGAGACATTTTATCCTTCAAAACTTTTGGAGAGCTGAGCTGCTTGCCTGAATGTGCTGTTTCTATGGAGATCAGGGGAGATTTTAAAGCTGTTCATCTTAACTGACCTCTTCCATTCTTTTCTTTTTGTTTAATTTTGACTCTTCCCTAAAAATTCAGTCCAGAGTTAAATGCTTATGTGTTCTCCAATCTCAATTAATTTTTCATCCTGCAATAGTGCAGTGGTCTCCCAAGTGGGCTACTTCTCCTCCAGAAGGTGCCCAGGACAATTTATTGTGGGTATGGAAAGAAACTATTAGAACTGCTATTATACTGACCTTTAATCTGAAAATAGGAAGGGAACTAAGTTTTAGTATTACTCAGAGTACAGAGTAGATATGGGTTCTCTCTGTGCCGCCTTGTATCAAAAAGTGTGGTGTTTCCCGAACGGCGTGGCTCAGCGGTTGAGTGTTGAACTATGAACCAGGAGGTCATGGTTCGATTCCAGTCAGTGCACATTGCCCAGGTTGTGGGCTCCATCCCCAGTGAGGGGCGTGCAGGAGGCAGCCGATCAGTGATTCTCTCTCATCACTGACATTTCTATCTCTCTCTCCCTCTCCCTGAAATCAATAAAAAGATTTTAAGTGTGGTACTTAGCTAGGACACATGAGGCCTCCAGAGAAAGGGGAGGTGTCCTACATCACAGGAGGGGGTGTCGCCTTACAGCACAGGAGGGCATGGTACCAGTACCCTCATGTTGTTCTCTCATCCCCTTGCAACTTATCACAGTTCACTGGAATCCAGCTCACTGGAATTATGGATTCTATTACCTAATTCAAACTAAACTAACTTTCACAGAACGGACAAGTGGCTTCCAGGACCCACACAAAGAAACCAGGGTTTGAAACCCTGTTGCTAGTGCCAACACAAGACAAGAACAAGAACTGAGTGGCAGGGCTGAAACAGAAGAGCATGGGCTAAGGGTGTATTTCCGAAGCCAGACTCCCTGGGCTCAGATTCCCGACAGGACCGCATCCTAAATCAGTGACTTTGGGGAAGTTACTTAATCTCATGGTGCCTCGGTCTCTCCCTGTCACATAGGATGCCACGTGAAACTCTCATCCCTACAGCAGTGGCTTGTCAGGCAAATTAAATGAGAAAAGTCTGAAATGCATACTTAGAGCTTTAAACAAATAGCTTTTAATATTATCCTTCTCACAAGGGCAAAAAGCACTGATGATCTAATGAGATTTGAGAAGCCAAAATGATCAAGACTAGTTGGTAATAATAAGAATTACATAGACTATATAGATATGGGGGAGAAAAAGAGAGAGAGAGAGAGAGAGAGAGAGAGAGAGAGAGAGATCAATTTAGCAATTGGGATAAGAAGGTGAACCTGCAATTTCCTCAGTGTTTCTAAAGTCTTGCTATGCAAAATCCAAATTCTACAAAATCTCCCTAAACTTGATGATAAATGTTCACAGGCTGAATTTGGGGCTTTCCACTTGATGGCAAATGATAACACATCATAGTCTATGGGAATGCAAGCATTTTTCCTAACAGTATAAAAACAGCAAAGATGATACACGGAAAGTATTTTTTCATCAGAAAATTCTTTTGATACACACAGAGAAACTTCAGAAAGATTTGAATAAAGTTATTATTAGTGTTACTATTAAAGTGCTTAGGTTGAATGGGGAAAAAACCCACTTCTAACAGATTTTAGTTAAACCTGTACTTGATAAACTATATTTCAAATAATTAAATATACTTTTGAACCAATAAAGGCAAGATGTAACTGAGAAAGTATATTCTCAACAATGAAGAACTACTTGTTTTTTTTTTAAGTTTATGAAAATGCTACATAGGGAAGCACTGAGAAAGAGGATGCTCTGAATGGAAGGAAGGATCCCAGAGTAAATGTACAAAGACAGCATAACACCTCACACAGATTCACAGCAAAGAAATTGGAGTCAAAGTGTACAAAGTGCTACCAGATGGCATCAATGTGCTTATTTTTATAGAAATAATACTCACAAAATATAATACTCTAAAATAGCGCATGGCTGGGAATCTCTCTAATAGTAGTTGCCATATTTAAAATAATTGCCAAATTCAAGGCATGAGATTTTTTCTTTTATTATTTATGTCTTTCTGTTATTATATATATTATATGTGTTTTGTGTGTGTGTGTGTGTAATTTAAAATTATCTGCACTTTCCTGAGATGGCCAATGGCTAGCGTTATGCTTCTTACCATCGAGTCAAGTTACTCAAACATGGGTGTGCAACAAAAATCATAGAGACCACTGTTTAGAGGGCGATAGAAACTCTACATTTTGACAGACTTTAAAGAGATATATTTTTCTCCAAGAAAAACACTAGCTTTTCTCCAACACCCGTTTCAATAGTTAGCATTTGCTGGAGGAAAGACCTTTCTCATATCAAGCTCACATTTCTCTGCTACATTTTGAACCCATTTTCTTCAGTGTAGACTTTTTAAAATTGTCTATCAATAAAGCAATTCACATACCCAAGGAGGCATCCTCCTCCACTGAGATGGTTTTTTTGGACTTCATGGTAAAAAGCTCTTAGGCCAAAATACTGAGTTTTCATTACAGGCAGAAAGGAGCATGAAGGTCTAGGGATGGGCAGCAGTTCATATTTGGGGGGATCGTGGATCAGGATCCTCTGAAGAAGCTGCACATCGGTGGAGCCAGGCAGATGTGGAGAGGTAGCTGACTGAGTATCTGTACCAACATCTGGCCACCAACTGTGCGACCTTCCGTATGTTGGCACAATGTAACAAAAACAGAGGCTGTCTGGTAGTTCTGGCTGCTGCGTGCCACAGACTCAGAACTTTGAAGACAGGTGGTTCCTGCTTTCTCTGGAGAAAATGGGATCGATGGGGAAAGAGATAAAGCAGTACTATGTGAATTGCTGAACTTTGGTAAATGAACCGGAAAAAAATACAAATGGCCAGCAAACACATGAAAAGATGCTCAACATCATTAATCATTAATAAAATGCAAATCAAAATTACAATGAGCCCTAGCTAGGAGGCTCAGTTGGTTGCAATGTTGTCTGGTAAGCCAAAAAGGTTGCAGGTTCCATTCATGGTCAGTGCACATATCTAGGTCAGGGGTTCAATCCTTGGTTGGGGCACGAAAGGGAGGCAACAGATCAATGTTTCTCTCACATCAATGTTTCTCTCTCCCTCTTCACCTTCCTCTCTCTCTCTAAAATCAATAAAAACATATCCTTGGGTGAGGCTTTTAAAAAATTTTCAATGAGATACTACTTCATATCCATTAGCATGGCCATCATTAAAAATAAATAAGGGTCAGTGATAATAAGGAGAACTTAGAACCCTTCCACACTGCTGGTGGGAATGTAAAATGATGCAGCCACTATGGAGAATAGTATGGCAGTTCCTCTAAACACTAAAAATAGAACTATCATTTGATCCAGCAATTCCACTTCTGGGTACATATAAAGCAGGGTCTTGAATTGATATTTGTGGACCATGTTCACAGAAGCATTATTCACAACAGCCAAAAAGTGGACACCACTCAAGTGTCCATCGGTGGATGGATGGAGGATGAAAGGATAATCAAAATGTAGCATACACACACACACACACACACACACACACACACAATGGAATATTATCCAGCCTTGAAATGGAAAGAAATTTTGACATATGCCACAACATGGATGAACCTAGGTGCTATTATGCTAATGAAATAAGCCAGTCACAAGACTGAATATTACTGTAAGATTCCATGCATATAAGGTCCTTAGACTGATCAGATTCACAGAGACAAAACATAGAATGGAGGTTTCCAGGGGGTGGGCTGGGAGAGAAGGAGGCAGTATTTAATGAGTGCAGAGTTTCACTTTCGAAAGATGAAAAAGTTCTGGAGATAGCGGTGGTAATGATTGCTCAACGCTGTGAATGTACTTAAGGCCACTGAAGTGTACCCTTAAAAATGGTTAAAATGGTAAATGTTATGTTATGTATAGTTTACCGCAATTAAAAATAAAAAATGTTTTAAAAAGGGAAGCAGGCTTTCTAAGTGGCACCTGTTTACCCAGCCAGTTTCACCAATACCTGTGTCACACTTCAGAGAGCACCGTCAAAGTCATTTTATGGCGCTCCACTGACTCATTCATTTGAGAGCAAGCATTTACTGAACCCTTTATTAAGGACCAGGAACAGAGCTAGATACAAAAAGGGAATATAAATTTAATTAAGACACAGTCTCCAATAGCAAGAAAAAGTGAAAAGGAAATGAAGTTAATATAGAATCATACTCACTGCTGGCCATTATATATACAATATTTCATTGGGTTCCCATGACAATCTTAACTCAGAGGTAGGTATTATTGTACCTTTTAGGTCATGAAACTGAAGCTCAAAAAGTAATAATTTGTCCAGGTCACAAAAGTAATAGGAAACAGAAAAAGGATTCAAGACTTGGCCCAGTTCATGAATCTTTGCTCCTCTGCTACTTTAACCCACTATTAGGTCCAATCTTGATTCCATCCCCCTGGGCAACTCACTCTGTACACACATCCTAGACTCCTTAATTCTCTGAGAAATGCCTTCCTCTTAATTGGGTTTGCCTTAGAAAATAACTTGCAAAGATTAAGCTTGAGGGTCTCTGGACTTCTTACTTCTTATCATTTCTAAAATCAAGGCTAGCCCAGCTGGCGTGGCTCAGTGGTTGAGCATTGACCAGGAGGTCACAGTTCAATTCCCAGTCAGGGCATATGCCCGGGTTGTGGGCTCGATCCCCAGTGTGGGGCGTGCAGGAGGCAGCCAATCAATGATTCTCTCTCCTCACTGATGTTTCTATCTCTCCCTTCCTCTCTGAAATCAATAGAAATATTTTTTAAAACATAATAACAATATAATAAAATAAAGACTAAAGGTCAGGCTCCTTAATTAAGAGTCAGCTCTGGCCATGGCCTGGTAGCTCAGTTGGTTAGAGCATCATCCGGTATGCAAGGTCCTGGGTTCAATCCCCAGTTAGGGCACATATAAGAATCAACCAAGCAATGCATAAATAAGTGGAATAGCAAATGTCTCTCTCTGTCTCAAAAAAAATTTATTAAAATAAAAGAGTCAGTCATGATATTCCATATTGACTATCATCCAGATTCTACTTCAGATATATCCAGTTCCATGTGTTCATTTATTCATTAACAAGGATAATTATTTTTTCCTAATTTCTCCAAACATCATAGTCTGGAGTCCAATGGCTGCCCCTGTGCCCACCACAGCCTCACAGCCCACAGTTCCTTTCAAGGTGCATGAATTCGTGCACTGGGCCCCTAGTTTAAAAATAATATAGGTAAAAGCCATGCAAATAACTAGTAAAATATTTTGCTTCCTTAATTAAACAGTACTTTAGTTCATGGTTAATTGGAAAATTATTATGACTTTTACAAGTTATATGGTAATTTAACCTCAGGAGCTTTTTGGTGGGTTGTATCAGTTAAATGCCTTCAGAGTAATGCCACATAACAAACAAACTTAGTCACATCCAACAATAAGCATTTATTTAGCTCATGCATCTTGATCAACTAGAGGTTGACTGATCTCAATTAGCTCAGTCAGTTGACTCTACTAATTTTGAATGGGGTCACTCATGCTTCTGGGGTCAGATGTCCTCAGCTGGGCTTGTCTGGGACAGTTTAGTTGAAACTACAGTGCTACATTTATGCCTCATATTTCTACTGGACTAGCCTGAGCATGTTCTTCTCGTGATGACAGAAGACAGACACATAAGTGATCCAGATCCAGTTGTTTAAGAGTTTCTGAAACCTTTGGTCATTTTATGTCTACTAATATATTACTGGTCAAAGCAGTCATTACATGGATAAACTCAAAGTCAAGTTGTAAAAAAATACACTCCACCTCAAGTGGGAGAAGCTTCAGAGTCACATGGCAAAGGGCAGGGATTCCAAGAAAAGAGAAGAACTGAGGTCATTCATGCAGTTTATCACAGTGAGAGAGCACGGTGACTGGCCAGACCTCTGGAAACCCTCACCTCTGCAGTAACCACTTAGATACCTTATTAGCTTACACATATTGATGATATTTCAAGTTAGCAAAGGGTACCCAGCTAAAAAAGATTTGGACATAATTCAGAGCAATTTATATAATTAAGTTAACATACTGCTTGGACACTGTGAAATTAATACTGGAGAAGTATAAATCATTGATAATGGGATTCTTGTCATGCCAGTGGGGACACCCCAATGTAAAAGCCTAGGGGACTGGTCATCAGGTAGGCTAGGACAGCGGTCGGCAAACTGCAGCCCCTTGAGTGTGGCTCTTCCACAAAATACCACGTGCGGGAGCGCACGTACAGTGCGATTGAAACTTCGTGGCCACACTCAACGGGCCAAAGAGCCGCATGTGGCTCATGAGCCTTGGTTTGCCGACCACGGGGCTAGGACATCAAAGGAGGATGAAGAAATGCCAAAAATGAGAACTGAATGGGCAATAAAGCCCACTACATCTAAATTTGGGCCAAAGACAATCCTAAATTCAATTTATCTGACCATCCAACATCGTTAAGATGGAAGTCCCCCTGACATCCTAAAAAACTTTCCTCCTGAGATAAATATACAGCAAACTCTGAAACAGCTGAATCTTATTAAGGAATTTTCTTAAATGGATGCTTACCTTTACAATCAGCTTGCTCAAGTTCAGTTATTTTCTCTTTTGGCCTCATGGACAAATAAAGGCCAAAAGAGTCCAAATAAATGATACACTGAGGAATGGGCAAACAAATTGCTGTTCATTCAGAGTCAGGAAAATCTCTTGAACTGGTTTCTAAATATTCAATTCAGAAAAAGCTAAACCTTGTTTGTCAACTGCATTCTTCTTCTCATTTTAAAAAATAAAATAAAAAGGCATCCCATGAGTATAATGATGGAAATTCAATCCGTATGTCATCTGATTCATTACACTTAGCTCATCAAAATATTTTCTAAGAGATGAGCTCTTTGGTGGCCAAAGATGCTCTGTGGTCCTTTTCCTCTGAAATGGCTAAATTGCAGATTATCATCAGCTTACACAAATGAACAGGCAGGTTGAAGGACACCCCCACATTGATTATCTCATAAGGCTGGAGTGAGTTATAAGCTCGGAAAGTTTGTCTTCCTAAACTGGCTTCCTCTCTCTTGTAATGTATCATCCTATTCCAGCTCCACCTGTATGGTGCCGATCCTACTTTCACACTCACATTAGCACCAGTGCTCTCGCCGAGAAGGACAAACCAATACAAAAGGATCAAAGTCACAGAAATGGTCCAGGAAAGTAAAGAATAGGCTCTAGGCAGAGTCCTAGGAAAATTTGGAGGCATGTGAATGTTCTGGAGTGTAGTATGGTTCTGTAGCCAGATTTCAAAGGTAAAGAGCATAATCTTCTATTTATCAAAACTCAAAAGAAATAACTGAGTTGCTCATTACATTCCAGAACCCAGACTTGGTGCCAAATCTAACCCACATTTATCAGAAGGGGAGGAGAAACTTTTCCTCTGTTTTATGTAACTGGTGTGCAGTCCTGATCCCAGTGAGATGAACAGATTTTACAGACACCACATCAGAGGTGGGTTTTAGGGAGGCAGGAAAAATCAGAATCACTATACAGATGGGAACACTACAGAAACAGAATAATGGCAAATCAGGCAGCACACTCAGGTCCTGCGATGCTAAATACCTGGCTTCCACGCGCACTGCATGCTACTGAAGAGTACGTTAATGTATTTATTATGAATTCATTTCTATTACTGGTTTATCTTACAATATTCATTAAGAGTTAGAAAAGTGTCCTGACAGGTGGGCATGATCAACAGTGGTAAACTTTTTACTTTTCTCTTTTTTTTCTTTGTTTTTATTGTTTGAAGTATTACAAATAGTAGAACATATGTCTCCTTTTTTCCTTTTTAAATATATTTTATTGATTTTTTACAGAGAGGAAGGGAGAGGGATAGAGAGTTAGAAACATCGATGAGAGAGAAACATCGATCAGCTGCCTCCTGCACATCTCCCACTGGGGATGTGCCCGAAACCCAGGTACATGCCCTTGACTGGAATCGAACCCGGGACCTTTCAGTCCGCAGGCCAATGCTCTATCCACTGAGCCAAACCAGTTTTGGCTCCTTTTTTCCTTTATTGACCTCCCTCCCAGCCTTCCCCCTCCCCGCACATGTCCTCCCCGCTCCCCCCCGTGTCTGTGTCCATTGGCTATGCTTATATGTATGCATACAAGTCATTTGGTTGATCTCTTACGTCCCCCCTCCTCTGCCTTCCTGCTGAAGTTTGACAGATTGTTCGATGCTTCTTTGTCTCTGTACCTATTTTGGCAGATAGTACACTTGGTTCTACATTCTCCAAGCTCCTGTAGTCTCTAATCTTCACCTGCTACTTTGTCAGCCTTATATTTGACACACATCCCTGTCCCCTAGCTTCAGGTGACTCTTGGGAACATGGGGTGAAAAGTTCTATTGGTCTGACAAAAGCAGTCTTTTTCAAAACTGGTCAAATGACTTTCTCTGCTATTTTTCCCACAAACTAATTTTATGCACTCCAATGATGCAGAAAACTAAACTCGAAATTTCCGATCATGAAAAAGATGGGGACAGAAGTTTTCCTTCAAGGGCTAGAGTAGAGCTGATCTAATCTTCTCATCCCACCTATCTCTTTCCAATCTGGTGACAAGGGCTTCAGAGGCCAGATCTATATGATCAATTAGGATCAAGATTCTTAAAGGCAGGGCTGTGAACATTATAAATCCTCATTATTTACTTTTGACATAAACTGTCCTTTAGTTTGGTTGCATTGATGGTATATGAAAAGAAGGGGGAGACTCAGAAAAATGAGAAAAGTGGTTCACTTAACTTATCTAGAAAATTGTTGAACTTATCAAAAAATTGGCCTTTGTTCTTAGAGGATTCCCACCAAGCTAACTTGCAGATTTCATATAGACACTGCAGTTGAAATAATTTTCAGCAATCACATCTCCAACCCTCTCATTTTCAGACTAGACATAGGAAGCCCGGAGACGCGGGCTGATTTGATGTACACACCACATTCCATAATGTAAAGTGTATGCAATAGAAACACAGTATAAGCTTATGCTTTACCCAAAGTTTATCTTCAAAAACAAACATGAAAACTCTCTCCTATGAGAAGTCATTCTCTCAAAAGTAGAGAAAAAGAACCATCTTCAGCACGTCGCCTGAACTGGGCTACCTAAAACCATGTCAGTGTCCCTGAAAGCTTTGGGTTTTATATAGAAACAAGTTTAATCTGGTAGAATTGGCAGATAAGCCCAAATATATATATATATTTACTTCAGAGTATTTTTCCCATATCCTGAATAATTAATTACATTTACAAACAATGACCCTATGGAGGTAATTTTTATTATTCTGCACCATTGTATATGTGTCCAATACTGTCCCGAGCCACCTGAGAAGAAAGATGACATCATTGGGAAGGCAACAGAGACATCACTGAAAATGCTTTCATGAGCTACTCTTATTTGGAAGAAAGTATTTCATTACTTAGAGGAGCAAAGTTAACTTTGAATCTCCTCAGGGCAAAACCAGATTAAGGATTATGTAGTCATGAGCAATTGGTTGATGGTCAAGAAGGCTTTCGAAGCTTGCCAATTATTTAGAGAGCGCATTAACTTATGTGAATTGGAAATATCAGGGCACAGATTATAAATAAATATGGAAGCCTAATGATGATTAAGAATTTGTAAGAAAGTCAGACCATCTCAATTTAAATCACAGCTCCACTTGCTCTGTGATATTGAACAGGTTATTAAAAATCTCAAGGCCTCAGTATTCTCACCTAGAAAATGGGAAAATGATACGCACTTCATGATGTTGTTTTAGGGATTTAAATTAGTAAAACACTTAAACAGTGCCTAGTCTATCATAAGTGTTCAATAAGTGTAAGCTATATTTGTCTAATATTAGCCGAGAACCTTATGCTTAGAAAAAAGGCATCTACACCTGTCCATAATATTCTGCAATGGCGCCCTAGCCAGTTTGGCTCAGTGGATAAGCGTCGGCCTGCGGACTGAAGGGTCCCGGGTTCGATTCCGGTCAAGGGCATGTACCTTGGTTGCGGGCACATCCCCAGTAGGGGGTGTGCAGGAGGCAGCTGATCAATGTTTCTCTCTCATCGATGTTTCTAACTCTCTATTCCTTCCCCTTCCTCTCTGTAAAAAATCAATAAAATATATTTTTAAAAAAATAAAAATAAAGTATTTTAAAAAAAAGTTAAAAAAATATTCTGCAATGGCTATAGGGATTGTCTACAATGATTTATATAATGAGCTACAATTGTTTACACAATGAGCCCATGTTTAATAATTGGGGTGACATGGATGAGGGGTACTTAAAAATGTTTTCAATTATCCTCCTTTACTCCAGAGTTTTGTCTTTGTGGTTACAGATACACAGATTTGATAGTTAATGATCAGCTTTGCCAGTGGTAATCAGGCAACTCAAATGACATGAGACTGATTTGTGTCAAAGAACCAACAGAATAATTTATGAGTCTCTGAATGCCAAGCAGACTGATACTCAAGTTGGCTGTTCAACACATTCTCTTCTTAGTAAAGAAGTCTCCTCAGGAAATCTAATGAAGGTCAATCTACCTAAGTGAGTAAGAATGAGGAGGAGTCTACAGAAATAGCCCCCTACTCACTCAACCAGTAGTTCTACCATTAAAAATTAGTTGCTTCCCTAAAGGGCTGTGGGGACCCACTCCTCCAATCCTTTTTCAAGTTCTCTTTTCTGTTCTTGAATATTAGAGAACTGGAGAAATCTCTAACAAGGGTGTGCAAATGCAATATATGTAAATGATTATAAGGTGATGAAAATCCAACAGTCCTCAGTGTGTCTGAGTTGCTTCATTATTTTCAGAAGCGCGACTAATCTTAAATTATGCAGATACTTAACTCTGTATCCTGCAATCAGAAGGTGTCGAGTTCATCTCACAAACCCATCCTTCATTCATTCCATTATGAACCATGCATTCAGCAACTGATCCTTCTAAGAGACAAACATCTGGACATCTCTACACCTCACGGGAGAAGGGAACAAAGGATGCCTGTGAAAAAATAAGCTCACAGGCAAATTAACTAATCAAAATATGGTGAGAAGAGAGAGAGGTCAACACTAGCCCAGGGGGGCTTCAGCCTCAACAGGATTAGACAGTGTACTGAAATATTACAAGTATGGTCCGTGCCGAATCATAAGAAAAACAAGATATCCAGATAATTATTTTGAATGTTCCTCATTTAAAAAAAAATTATAGACAGGAGTAGGCCCAGAAAATCCTGGAGCATTAACTAAATGTTTTGTATGTTTTTAAATATTGCTCAAAATATTATCAATCTCCAGGATTTGTTGTCTCTTCAATTTTGATTCAGTTAAATATGCCGGCCACATTTCAAGCAAAGATGTTTGCTTAATACACAAATAAACCTTAATACATTACATGCTCCTGCACTTGAGAAAAGCTCCAAATGACAAATGCAGCCAACTGTTAAGTAACAAATCACAATATTTGTGAACAAACTTTTAAATTGAACTGCTTCCCCGCCTCCCCCCCACCCCCACCTCAGTACCCTCCCTACCCTCCCTACACTCAATGATTTCCCTGTGTCATTGTTTTGCATGTGCTTCAGGAACACTGGGTCAGGGCTGAAAAATGTAGCTGAAGGTTTTGAAGTCCTTTATTTTTAAAAACAGTGCCACCACTTGAGAAATAAACACGATGTCTAGGAACGAGCTCATTTTTTTTACAAACAGGCAGAATTTTCAAGTTGCATGAAATGATTCAAAAATCTCAACTTACATAACACCAACCACTTTTAAAATAGTTTAGGAAACATACCACGTCCAGCTTTGAACAACTCACAACAAGGGCAAAAAGCCAGATCCCCTCAAACCAAATATGATAAATGCAAGCATTTTGTTTTCCATGGATCGTAATAACACCATAGGGTTGGTGGAGCCACAAGAGAAACTAGAGGTTCTAGGACTGTCATGTGCAATGCCCAACTGAGGGCAACTTCCCCCAGGAGTCTTTATATGACTCCCCAAACCAAACAAATATTTGCTTCCCCAGGCTCCCACACCAATTTATTCGCACTATGGTTAAAAAAATTACATGTCTATTCATATAGATTGAATACATTGTAATGGCAGAAACCCTGCCCTATTCATCTCTAGTAGAGGTTATTGCACTTGGGAGAGATGTTCTGTAGGTCACCTGGGCCCTCTTTCCACCTGTCCAGGGTCATCTCCTCCACCTGCCATGTACCATTTTATTCCTTGTTCATTTTTACATCTTTGTACATCTTGTTCCCTTTTTCTGAAAGATCTCTCCTCCTCCTCCACCACTCCATACTCTATTTCTAACACTTCTTATTTTTTAGAGTGATCTGTTCACATCCTTGGGTGAGGATTTTTTTTTAAGTCATCAATTCTTGGGCATGGAAAAGTGTTGAGAAAGCCTTGTAAAGGGAAAATACATACCCGACCACTAAAGAAGATGGAAAACAAAACAAACACATTCAGAAGTATGGTATTTTGATTGTTGAAATTTAGGAAATAGTTTAGGAAAATAAGGAAATGAGACTAACTAAATCTAATTATCCTTTTAAATGTATCCACATACAGAAATTAGATGTTGGTGGACTCCCAGAAAAAGTTCAGACTCCCACAAATGATTCAGCGCTTGGTTTTAAGTAGCAGCAGGGAAAAAAACCTGTGTGGCTGTTTCACTGCCTGCAGCTAAGGGACACTTCAGGACCAGAAAGCAGTCCAGTTCTTGAACCATTTGAAAATAAACTAAATAATAGAAAGTGCCTGTACCAATTCATCCAAAGCTGTTGACATGGTTTCAGAATTCCTTAGGTGTTCCCATGCAAAAACAAAACAGAAAAAGTCTTGTAATAGCTTAATATGGTGCTTTTAACAGTATTATTTATTTTTTGTTAAAGTATCCAAGAACCATGATTGCCTGTGAGATCCAAAGACTTACAAAGGCTATCCTTTCACTAAATTCAAGAAAATCGCCATATTAAGAAGAAATTGACTTGTCTCCCTCTCCCCCCAGGAAATATGTATTAAATTGAGTTTACGAAGATTTGAAGAGTGCTGATACAGTACACATTGGAAGACATTCAAATGATCTTGCTGCCTAACTCTTACGATCTCTAAGCAGTTAAACAAGTGGATTTATCCAGGATACACATTCACGTGACAAAACCTGGATAGGGTTCCTTTTAGAAGACAGCTACTATCAAAATGCTGGATTGAAACCATTTTGTGTACATGAGGAAAAGAATGAAATTTTTTTTCAAATGTATTAGAAAGGGAAAGTGCTGAGTGCACTAAGATACCTTCTTAAGAAGGTCTTTTGATAGAGTTGCAGAAGAGCCTTGAGAAGGTCCACCCCATGTCCCCACCTGCAGGCCTACAGGATCCTCAGGTTCTGGTTGATTGAGCTCAGTTCCATGGTGTCTGCAGGCGGACTACTGTTCTCTCTTCTCACTTGAAGAAAAGTACAGAAAGTCCAGCCACGGTAGCTCAGTGGTTAAGTGTCGACCTATGAACCAGGAGGTCATGGTTCGATTCTCGGTCAGGACACATGCCCGGTTTGCAGGCTCGATCCCCAATGGGGGGCTTACAGGAGGCAGCCAATCAATGATTCTCTCTCAACATTGATGTTTCTATCTTTCTCTCCCTCTCCCTTCCTCCCTGAAATCAATAAAAATATTAAAAAAAGAAAAGTGCAGAAAGTGCAACTTACTCCACAAATCCCCAGAGGAATGTCCAATATCATTGTGGAAACATCTTGAAGCACTATTCTTCCAAAGAGGGAAGAAACTCTCATGCAGGTCTCTCTCCGCTCATTTACCCGACTCTGAATGGGTACATTTGGAAATCATTGAAAACATACCATGAACTTGTTTCTGACCCAGATGTCTAAACTCCTTGGAACAAATGCTTAAGAGATGAGTTGGACACTGTGAGTAAAAGAGATCGTCACTGTCCATGTATATTATGTAATATTCATCTATGGGAACCAGATGAGAAGGCAAACTGAGGAGCTATTTCCTGAAAATACTGACTTCATAAAGAGTGTGGATGAAAAGTCATAAGCAGGACAACCAATTTTTCACTTCAGAAGCCTCATGTCAATCAACATTAATTGAATCAAGACTCTCCAACACTTCAGATGTTTCTATGAATGAGCACATGTTATCATGAGCAATAGACATGTTTTAAACATTGTAAAAGGTCCCTGAAATAAAGACTTTTATGTCAGTTCAAGGCATGGAAAGAGAACAGAATATAGCCAACGTCAATTTTCCCACCCGGTCATATGGCCTCCATCCGTTATTGCTCCCTGTCAACCTAGCTCCTTAAAAACAGTAAATTAACTGAGATTCAGAAGGGAAAGTGAGAAAGGATATCCACATCTGATATTATTGGCTGTGTCCTAGAAATATCACATCAAAACCAGAGACAGCTCTCTTAGCTATGAAACCAATCTTACCTAAACTTAAAGTGAGCATCCTCCTTCATCTTATTTCATTTAGTCATCCAACTCAGAGGGCATTATGAATATTTTTGTTAATCCTCACCCAAGAACATTTTTCCATTAATTTTTTTAGAGCGTGGAGGGAGGGGAGAGAAAGAGAGATAGAAACATCGGTGTGAGAGAGACACATTAATTGGTTGCCTCCTGCAAGCGCCCTGAGTGGGGCCAAGAATCAAGCCTGCAAACTGAGGTATATGCCCTTGACCAGATGGGACCTGTAATTCTTCAGTCTGTGGGCTGACGCTCTAACCATTGAGCAACCGGCTGGGGCCAGTATGAACATTTTGATTAAACATTCAAAACACCTTAGTTCCCTCTACTGATTCATCAAGAATATTTCTAAGCCTTCACCAGTTTGGCTCAGTAGATAGAGCGTCGGCCTGTGAACCAAAGGGTCCTGGGTTCGATTCCGGTCAAGGGCATGTACCTTGGTGGCTGGCTTCTCCCCTGCCTGGGCTCTAGTCAGGGCGTGTGCAGGAGGCAACCAATTGATGTGTTTCTCTCAGTCTTTCTCTCTCTCTTCCACTCTCTAAAAATCAATGGAAAAATATCCTTAGGTAAAGATTAAAAATATATATATATTTCCAAATTTCCAACACAGCAATGGATGATTCCTACATATGCTTAAAAAGTATTATAGTGTTTGGGTTTGATTAACAAGGTAAATTGCCTTGAATGTGAAGTTATTTTTTTTCTGAATTCATCAATTACCCAATCTCCAACTTACTTTATATTAGCAAAAACATGTGAAATGTGGATCTCAGTTAAATTCGAACATATTTTCCCATCCAAACATTAGCCCTCTGCCAAACTTAGAAGAAAGTGCATCTTATTCTATGATAGTCTCCAAAGGCAGCCGCAAGATTATAGTCTGACTGTAGACAGAACTGAGTACACTGTGTTCACTTTCCTGTTGTCTTCAAATCGTTGCAACATGAACAGTTATCAGTGGGAAGTAGTTGGACAATCAAATGACAGTAATCGCAAGAGTGTAAACAAATCAAGGAGAGCGAGTGAGGAATGAAAAACAAGGCTGTGGAATGTTTCCTTCAGTGGGTTCATGTACTCTCTGAATGTCAACTGACTTGGAAATCACTGGATCATCAGAGCATCAAAGGTAAAAGCCTAGAGATGGCCGAAATCCCCAAAACAATCTCAGGTTACAGACTGATCAATTCAGTGACAGAAAACCCATATGTCAACACTACATTTCCACAATTTTCCTTTCTGAAAACGTCTTAACTGATTTCTTCTGCGAAGTGTTAAAATGAGTATCGTCGCTCCATCAGTGACTAAATTATTTCATTCCAAAGAAAATTGGTTGTTAGAACTGAAATAAGTTGGGGGCCTTCGAGTTCCTTGAGTATCAAGAGGATGATTTTGCTTAAATGGAAGGAATCACATATTGTTATTTTCATGCAGCTAACCAAAGAAACATGTGGATGATTATGAAAGAATCAGGACCATCCAAGAAGAGGAATGACCCAACCCTTTGCAGGAAACTTCAAGGAAGTTCTGAGACACTGGTGCACACACCTGCAAACTCCATTCCCCACTCCGCCTGTCTTACATTGAAGACCCCCAGCTTCCTCCAGACCATATCCATAGCAACAAAATTCATTTGCTTTCTACGGACTTCAAACTTAATTTTATTTTGATGAAAATGAGATATTGCACAGCAGGTAGCTTGTATCCAAAAATCCATGCAACCAAACACAACTTTAAAATGTGCTGCCTAGTGTTTGAAACTTATACAAACTTAGGAAAATGGTATAGAATAAAAGTCAGCTGAGTATCTAGATGAAGATCACTCCCTTTAAAGACACAAAAAGGAAGAGACAGATGACCCAAACATAATCAAAGACGTCATTTTAACTATCTCTGTCTTGTGCTGAGCTAAATAAAGTAAATCCATGAATTGTCAGGAATTCATAATCAAAGAGCATCTTTGCACTTGGAGAGCACATTGTAAGACCTTAGACTTCTTCATTCCCAAAGTTGAAGCCATGTTTCTGCCTAGAGGAGGCGCAGACTTGGCCCTTGTAAATCTTGAAATAGGCTCTGTCTGAACATGCACGGGCTACCAGAGACTCAACCTTAAAGCCACAGAGTATTCTAGAACAACCAAGCACTTCCACCTGTCTCTAGTCAAACCATTCCCAAATATCTAGAGTTTGGTTCTAATTTTCCAGAGCAATCAAGCAAGAGCATTGGGATTTTAAAATTTTTTGGCCCCTCCACATCATCGTGAATGGTCCTGCATTGTCATGTCAGTTGGTTTGTATCAGGAATCGCCTTCTTGCTTACAAATGTCTCATGTGAGATATATGGCCTCCAAAGGATCTGATGGAATTAAAGAATGGGGAGAGGTAAGCAAGATTCAGGGGAAAAGAGCAAAGAGAATGCTATGTTTGAGTGACACATGTTTCTGAGAGTACAATGTCTTATTAAAGTGACATTTTAATGTTACATGTGACTAGAGGCCTGATGCACGAAGTTCGTGTAAGGGGCTCAGCCCTCACAGCCCCTTGCAGCCTCAGCCAGCCCTCACAGCCCCAGCTTCGTCCAAAATGTTGTCCAGACGGTCATTCAGCTGTTTGGTCTAATTAGCATATTAGCTCTTTATTATATAGGATATTCATGAACACTTATGATGAGCTGACATTTAAGATCTTATGTAACACTACAGGCCCGGTGCATGAAATTTGTGCAAGAGTTGGCCTTCCTCCCCCCCAGCTGCTGGCACTGGCTTCCCTCTGGCACCCAGGACCCGGGCTTTCCTCTGGCCCGGCTTTGTCGGGAAGGACGTACGGTCTAATTAGCATATTACCCTTTTATTATTATAGATTATTATTATAGATTGGTGGTTTATCTTATTTAGCTCTTTCATCCTGCATAGCCCATGGACACAACATCAGTGTGGTGATGACCAGAAGGAAGGGGGGTGGGAGGGTGAAGGTGGGCAAAGGAGGGGAAAATGAGGACATATGTAATAGTGTCAACAATAAAAATATGGTAAAAAAATATTAAGTATGAAATATGAAAAATAGAATATGGATGAGGGTCAAAATCAGAAAGACCTACCAAAATAGTTACCATGAAGGAAAACGATGAAATCAATAAATCAACATCTTTTACAAGGCTAAAAATAAGCTTTTGTATTTTGTCTTAATTTTATATTTTAATTAAGATCTTGTTTATATAAATGCAGTAAGAGAACTCTCGGGTACATCTGCAATAGGATACAATACTACAGCATACAGAAATTTATATGAATATTTAAACACTAAATTTATCTGAACTCACAAGCACAATGGAGCATGAAATAAACCACAGAGCTTAGTTTTCCCCTTTGCACAGAAAAAGCAGGATTCTTAGCATGCTAAGGTTTGCCTTCAATTTTCAATTAATAGTCACTAAAGCAACTATGAACAAGCTCATCTTCTAGAAAAGTTTTCAACAAATAAAAAAATAACAAAAAAGGAAACTCACTCTTATAGAGAGTCATTCCCCCAAATTACTAAAATTATATTCGTTGCAGCACAAAATGCAATGAATCATCTGTCACGCCAGCACATTCTGCTTTTTAGGCTTAATATGATTGTGCTTGTTTGCTTTCTTGTTATTACAACCATTAGCACCATTCCGGCGTGTTCTAACATTTGAAGCAAAGTCGGGAACCTCTCCTAGGCAGCCACAGACAAGCTGCAGTCTCACTCCGGGCTGAGCTATGTGTTATGGCAGCAAATGTGGTCCATTTGCTGAGCAGTTGTGTCTACGGGGCTTGTCTACGCTTCCTTTGTGAATTCACTCTGAGGACATCAACTGGTGACTAGGTCGCTGCAGCCCACTGGAAAGATGGGAAGATCTGTTTGTATATTTCAGGCAAAAAAGAGGTTGATGCTTTGCTCCAGTTTTTTATGACCTTACTTTATCCAGTTCATAGTGCCCATAGGTTATTAGGCTGAGTTAAAAGAAATAAGTTAGCAAAACATTAGTATGCTGAGCATTAATCAAATGAACACTAAAAATTTTCAGTACCTGATTTTATTATTTGGTTAGGGGTGCCATAATAAAACACCACAGACTGTTCAGCCTAAAATTTATTTTCTCACAGTTCTGGAAGCTGGAAGCCTGAAGTCAGGGTGCCAGAGTGGTCAGGCTCTGGGGAGAGTTCTCTTCCTGGCTTGCACATGGCCACCTTCTTTCTCTGTCCTCACATAGCTATGGCAGTCACCCTGGTGTCTCTTCTTATACGGGCCCCAACTCCATCATGAGGCCCCACCTTTATGACCTGATGTAACCCTACCTACCTCCCAAAGGCTTCCTCTCCAAACATCAATCACATTGGAGATTAAAGCTTCAACATACCAATTTTGGGGAGACACAAACATTCAGCCCATAAAATTTCTGTTTATCAACAAGGTCACCCAATTCCAGGCAGGTTACCGGGCAGGAAGATTCCAGCTACTACTACTCAGTGGGGAACAAGGTAAAGATTCACGTTTAATGGCTTTAGAAAAGTCAAGCCATGTGGCTGAGGAACAGGGAATCCATTTGATTGATAGGTGACAAGCAAAGAGATTGTCAAACTCATGAGTTAGTATCCCTGAATGTTTCAGCACATAATTAGGGAACCACTCCTATTTTGTATTGGTTAATTTAGGCTTTAGAGCCACATTACCTAGATTTGAAACCCAATTCCACTACTTATTACATATATTGTGTGTGTGTGTGTAATTTGTGTAACTTAAACTTTTTATGTGTTACTTTCCTCAATTACAAAATGGAACTGATAATAACATTTTATAGACTTGTCATTCTGAGGGTTCAATTAAGGTAGTAAGGTAGTCCATGCACAAATCAAGTGCCTGGTACATAGCTCCATAAATGTTAGCTATTTTCATTATTATAGCATGATATATCATATAGTATTCCCTTTCTATGACTTCAAAAGATCTGGAAAGTATCATATATTCCTAGGGAAGATGGTATGTAGGAATGGGTACAATTCACTTCTCACTCCTTTGCAATAAGTTGAATTATAAAGTCCCAACGAGAGTCTCATCAAGGGATCCCCATGGGGACTTCCCCCCCAGGACACAGCAGGAGCAGAACCAGATTCTTGTTTTAATTAAAGCTTAGTCATGCAACTAGTTGGACTTTCCAAGAAAAGAATGGCTCTATATCTTTAGTGTCTAATTAAGTACAAAAAGAAATGCAAGAAGTTAGCCAAGCTTTTGATTGTAGACATGAAGAGTTTCCAACTCACACAATGGACTGCCATTTCACTCATCCACTTTTATCAACAGGAAAAGGATTATGAGGATTTTTTAAATAAGAAATTGCTGAGAGAAGAAAACAGTGAATGTAAGGAGCTTTTACAGATCTGTGTCTACTTCACTACATTTATTTTGCTTTGCTGAAGCACTTAGTTGGCTTTTAGTTGAAGAATATAGTTTTATAAGAGGATATAAGTATACAAATTTCAGTTTGGCTACTATCTCAATACTAACATAATGTTTAAGACAGTTTTATGATTATATTAACTATACATTTCTAGCTATTGCAATGATTGGCAACTGGCTTACAATCTTCCTCTTCCTAGTAAGAACCTGAAACATTTGAAACTACCTCAGTGTCCATGTTATCAACCAGGGCAAATTGTATTATTTGTTCACCATATTTCCCTGTAGGCAAAATAAATGTCTATACCATTGATTTTGGGATGGACCATACCCCTTGCTTTGGCCAATGGAATTAAGTGAACAGGAGCTACACCACATATAGGCTGAACCTTTAAGTGTGCTTCTATAATTTGGTTCTACCTCTTTCCTTTTGTCCTCCACCGTCAGAACAGCACATACCGAACAGGAGCTGAGTGGTCAGCTTGGACATGTAGCCAAGCCCAGCAGGGCCTGGTCACAACCAACCTCATCCTGACATGAGCAAAGGGTTTCTCGTTTGTATAAATCTGTCAGGCACTGAGGTTATTTGCTACCACAGCAACAAGTGACCAATAGCCCAAGCTAGCAACACTCTACTTGCAAATTGGTTTGATCTCTTCCCCTTATATGATGTTGATCCCTGCTCTCTAAGACCATGGTCTACATGGCATTACCCCATTTCTTTACTTCTGAATTTTAATTTCCAGTGTTTCATGCCCTCTCTGACTATAACCTCCTGCCTCTTCATATTCTCCAGCCTTTTTACTTCCTTATTCCTGGAGCACACATGGCCTTCAGATGTGTTGAGACCCCTAGACCTTTAACATTTCGTGCTTCATTCCATCCATTATCTCCCTTTCTGATCCCACTTCTTTCCCCCCAATTCTTTCCTGCCTAGAAGGTTCTGGTTACCAACTCCAATGTGTGCAGGTGTGTGTGCAGGGGCCGGGGGGGGGGGTGGTTATCCAACAAGCAACTCTCCAACATCAACAGGGTGTCCTACAGTTTAACTCAACTCCAGTTCTGGTCTGTTCCCTCACATCTGCTCCAAAGTAAAGCTGAGGTTCCCTGAAGACACTGCCTCCTTGGTAATCTCCTCACTCAAGGCTGATTTTTGCTCAAACCCAAGGTCTTCAGATTCTAGAGGTGAAGTGATTATGCTTTCTTTCCTCTGCATTGTCATTTCCAAACTTACCTGCTTCTTTTGAATGTCCCCTTTGAATTAAATGCCACCAGACCATACCTGTCCCCTATGTTTGCCATTACTGTCCTCTATGCTATTCTGATTGCTCTATTTCTCTCTCATATGTTGGATATTTTATTGATTCACTCTTTCCTTCCTATTCCTATGCCTATCACACTTCTGAATGATTTCAACATCCACATGAATCTCTCACCAAATACCCTGTCCTCTCAGTCTTCTCTCCTCTCTTCCAATGATCCTTCCCTCAGCCCACTTCAGCATTCCCAGAGACCCACCCTGGGTTTTGTCATTATCAGTAACCTCACCACCCACCATAATATAGGCACTCTATAAAATCCTTGTTGAAAGATGGACAAACAAATGAAAGAATTCGGCTTCTAGAAATGTATGTAATAAGACAATCAAACTACAAGGATATCCATCCTAATACTATTCAAATTGCAAAAAACTAAAAACAATCTAAATGACCAACTGACTGACTACTAGTAAGTTGTGTAATATCCATATAACAGAATAATAAGTAAAAGAATAAAAGAATCAAGTAGTATATCCACATTTACTGATTTGGAAAAATGTCAATTAGATACTGTTGAAGGAAGAAAAAGTTGGGTAAACTAAACAAACAAACAAACAAAACACCTGAAGCGTGTAGTCATTTATGTAAAATAATACATATATAAATATTATATATAAACTATGTATTTATACATGTGTGTGGTCAGATGTCTAGAATTATATCTAGAAATATTAACAGTAGTTATCTGAAAAATCTGGGAGTCATTTTTACTTTTTTGAACCATTTAAATTTTTATATGAGTATATACTATGTTCCTAATTTTAAAAAATAGACTAAAATTTCTACTCCTGGTCTTTGGCTCATTAGATAGACGATCCTAGGATTTTTCCGAGTGATTTTTGGGAAAGAAAAAAAAGTTTTTAGTATTTCGATTCTGAAGCTCTTTATTTCAATTTCATTTATTTTCCCCTCTCTTGCTTTTCTTACTGTTATTGGGAATGTGGAAAACACTGTTAGCATTGCAAATAAATGAAATAAAATAAATCCAAAAACTGTGATTAGGCGAAGCTCTTCAAAGTGCATTTTAACACAGCATCACGCATGTTCATGTTTTTATTACTGATTATAATGTTCAACAGCCTGTGACACAACAATGCAGACTTTTTGGCAGATGGGACCCAGTTTCCATTTCTTTCCATACAAGATGTAGGGTGTGGAAACTTTCTACTTCCTTGGAAACTCTTCTGAAAACGGGTTTTCACTCAATTCGGCCTCTAAGTGTTTAAGAGGTGACTGAATTTCTGAAAGTGGTCTAACTGTTTTAGAGCTGCTGGCAATCACTGCGACTTTCGCACTATGTGAAAGGGGGGAAAATCCATATTATTAAAAATTTGCCCTAGATCTCTTTCCCATTTCATTTTTTTTTTCATTGAGCACAAAATATCAAGATGATTTTCCTATGGAAACATTTAAACTCTGCATTGAGAATTATTTATTTAAATGACTAAATCTCTGAATAATAATGATTACCATAACAATGACATTACTATTGAAAAGGCAGCTCCAAAGAGAAGATATGCCTAAATTCCATTCAGGGATTTTCTTTTCTTTATTTCTTTTTAAGCCGATACACTACCAAATAGGATAGCCACGTCTATTCAACTGCCTGTGTCAGATTCAACTAGAGGCTAAAATGCATACATTTTTTATGAAAGAGAACAAAACACCACCTTTAATTAATACCTTAACAGGGCGAGTCAGATTATAATGAATTCCTTGAAACTGCAATAGCTTCTCCTGCTCCAACTGTTCAATAACAGGTTGGCTTCCAAGGACAAAATCCTAAAAATAGGCTGCTTTTAGGTCAGGAGCCCTTTGCTGTTGTGGACTAACAAGGTAGTATTCCAACTTCCTGGGGAGTCCTTCTGCATTCTCTGTTAGTGAAACACAGGAGGAAGCTGGCCATGAATCTGGGGGGAGGGGGGAATTCACAGTTTCCAGAGCTTCTTCCCCACTGCCAGAGTGGGGAGGGGCTTGTAGAAGGGGATGAAAATCACAAATTCAATAATATATAACTAACACACAATCTTTAGGCACAGCAAAACTTACCAAATTAAGAGATGTTCATTAACTTTTTTACCAGGTTCTTTTGTGAATCATCAGTTCATATTTAAACAATAATTAGTACATGTTGCTTCACAGTTTACCTTTGGGTAACCTCCTTTATGTAACAGAAGTCTCACTGCACACACTAACAGAGTGGTTAAACAAATGATTCTTTTTTTTTTCATAGGAAATGTCTTAAATTCTTCTTGTAACCCAAAAGAAAAAAATCCTTAAATCTGATATGATCGAAATAGATTTTTGTGAAATGATTCCTGTTTTTCTAGTGAAGACAAGTAAACTTCTGCACTATAACTTCGGTATGTCTTCTTCACAGAGAGGCGTTTCTTGTTTTGTTCTTGTATGTCTTTCTGTACAAAAGCTAATGCATGCTTTTTGTTACCATCAAGTGCTGACTTTCTGTAGGTAAGTCTGACTTTTTGTATGTAAGTCACAGGTCATGGTATCTTATACATGGAATGTTTTCCATTTTCCTTAACTAAAAAAACAACAACAAACCACCCCATTGGCCAGAAGCGATGATCAGATTTCAGATGAAGCAAATGCCAAACTGAGGCGCAAGAATCTTCTGAAGATGCTCAGTGCTATTGGATTATAAGGGAATCACAGTTTTGCATTGCTATATGCAGACATCCAAGTTTACACTGATCTAGGAGCAGCTAAAGACATAGGTCTCCAACACTTCATTCCTCAGAAGCAGTTTTTCCTCCACCATCTTGGTAATCTCTTCAGGATGTCTTAGCAAATTCGGTAAGTTGTGATTGGTGTCACAGTTAGCATTTGATCCTGCTACCACTGATTGGAATCCAAACTTTACTAAAACAGTCTCACCTTCATCACCACTTGCTCACTATTTCATGGACACAAAAGCATTAAAAAATAGTGGAGAGCCTGTCCTGTGTGGCTCAGTGGTTGAGCGTCAACCTATGAACCAGGAAGTCACAGATCAATTCCCAGTCAGGGCATATGCATGGGCTGTGGGCTCGATCCCCAGTAGGGGTTGTACAGGAGGCAGCCAACTTCTATCTCTCTCCCTCTCTCTCTGAAATCAATAAAAATCTATTTAAAAAATAGTGGAGGAGTAAGGAGCGTCCAACAAAGGCAGAGAATTAGCCTTCCTAGCATCACTCCCTTTCCAACTATTCCATGGGCATTTGTTTCTTATCAAGATGCACGAAGTAATAAAACTACATTCAGGCCATGCTAGCTCTACCTGCCAGGGGCATTTATCCATTCCTTTGTTCCACAAATATTTAGTACCTTCTACACACTAGGCAATTTCCTAAACATTGAGGACCTGGTGATAAATAAGAAGCAAATTCATTACCTTTGCAAAACTTAACATACTGGTGGAAAAATGAAAAATAAAAAAAATGACCAAATAGTATCATTTCTGATGATGTAAGAGCTACAATAAAAATAAAACAGGATCCTGGAACAACAATCAGACATTAATGAAAAATCGGTGAAATTTGAATTAAGACCTGCAGTTTAGTTAATAATATTGTAACCATGTTAATTTGCCTGTTCATGATCTTTGAGTATGGCTGTGCAAGATGATAACATTAGGGGAAGTGGGATAAGGGATATAGGGGAACTCTTTGTACTGTTTTGCAACTTCTCTCTTAAGCCTAAAACTAGTTAAAAATAAAAAGTTTAAGCAGAAATAAATAAAACAGGAGAAGAGGGAAGAGAGTAGCTACTAGGGGCTGGAGGAAACAGCTTTATTCAGGATGGCCAGATATCACTTTTTTGAGGAATTGACATTGGAAAAAGTCTCCCAGATGGAAGAAACAGCAAGTATAAAAGGCCACAGGGTACAAATGAGCTTCATGAACTTAAGGAAGAGAAAGAAGGCCAGTGTGGACAGTGGAGAGAGCAAGTAGGAAATTGGTCACAAACTAGGCAAAGAATCAGTACTTAGAACACAGTACCTAGAACATTCTAGACGTTCAACAAATGAAAATACCCTTGTTTTACTCCTTTCTTTGCCATACCCTATACCTCTCATATTCCCAAAGTTTATACCAAATGTTCAGAAAGCAATGCATCCCATAAAGCAAAGTTGCTACTATACCAAATTAAGAATACAAGAAAATAACGATTACTAATTTGTCTGGGAATATATTTCCCAGGAAATACTGATTTTCCAGATGTTGATTCAAACAAGAAAAAAATGTGATTACTGCCCCCCCACAGCCCTCAGGTAATCAACAATTATGATTACATTATACTTCTGTGTACATAAGGGTTGTCTATATTAGGTATCAAGATAGATATATTTCACATTAAAAAGATGAGTCTTCTTTCCAATTAAAAGTACAAACTTCAGAAATGAGAGCTAATATGACATCAAATTACTTTAAAGAAACTAATTAAGGCAGCACATCACCTCATACTCTTTTTCCAAAAATGTGTTTAGCTTAGTCCCTTCCAAAGTTTATTTGTCACTAGAGGCCTGGTGCACAAATTCACACACCAGTGGGGTCCCTCGGCCTGGCCTGCGGGATCGGGTTGAAACCGGCTCTCTGACATCCCCTGAGAGGTCCTCCTGGATTTCAAGAGGGCGCAGGCCAGGCCGAGGGACCCCACTGGTGCACCAACGGGGCCAGGGAGGGATGCGGGAGGTTGGCCAACCGCGGAGGGACCGCAGGGGGCTCCAGGGCATGTTGGGCCAGTCTCGCTCAGTCCCGATTGGCCAGACCCCAGCAGTGAGGTAACCTACCAGTAGTAGCATCTGCCCCCTGGTGGTCAGTGCATGTCATAGTGAGTGGTTGAGCAGCCTTAGCATACCATTAGCATATTACACTTTGATTGATTGAACGGACAACCGGACGACTGCACACTTAGCATATTAGGCTTTTATTATATAGCATTATAAACATAATGAATGAAGTAGGACGTTGATCCAAATATCTGATTTTTTTTTTGGACTTTGAGCCTATAGAGTAGGCATGACCAAGTATGATTCCCATGAATGGGGATATGTAAGCCATCACCACAGAAGTGATGCCTTTCCATTCTCTACAACATACATCATTTTGTCTATTTCCTTCCTTCCCCTCTTCCCTTCCCATAATCCTACTTTTCAGGCCAAGGAGTATAAATAGAAACTAGTATATAATAATTTGAATACTCTCAGGGTCTATTTGTGTAAATGGACGTGTTTGAGAGCTTTTTTTGCCCTTTGGCTACACTAAGAAGGAGAAGTGCAGATGGCGCAGAAGAAAAGGGGGCTATTTTTAGAAAGAGTATTTTTTGAGCTGGAGGCACATAATACGTTCCATTAGACCCATGTGAAAATGTGAGAGATGGCAATTTGGAGAAGAGACCAACCACTGCTGTATAACTTTACTTTTTCTTGACAACTCAGGCAAACTAAGGTGCTGAGGGAATGCAGAAGGAATAGGGTTGGTGGTGTTGAGAGGGAAGTTAAAACCAAGGAAGAAAAGACATGTTTATTTTGTGAGAAGTGTTGGTGCTGCTGCCCACCATCTACCCCCCTCTGCTGGCAGGAGCACCCTGTGTTTGTTTTGAGGGGAATACATGCTGCTACTTTCAGCCCTTGTGCTTCTGGTGGAGCAAGTTCCAGCCCTCAGCTCCAAAAGTGCAACTGGCTCAGACAATAGTGACTTTCCATGTCCCAGGCCACAAGTCCAGCTGTGAGCACCTACCCCAAATTAGACCAACCTGAGCTGTGGATTTGGAGGATTCCATTTGAGCTACTTGGTGAAAAGTCTTTCCTTTCAATATTTCTCTGAATATCACATTAAGAAAGTGGCTACCACAAGGGTTTGACAATGGAGATATCTAGAGAAACCAGAAGCCAGAAATGGGTCCTACTGACTTCCTTTAAGCCTAATTCAACTGATGCAATAGGCTAGTCATAGCCCTGTACAAATGCTTCCTCTTGGTTTAAACTAATTTGAGTTGAGTTTTATAGTACTTGTAAGGGAAAGAACGATATTCCCAGAATTCCCAGGATGAAACCAATTTAAACCAATCTTTATCAATGATCATTGATCTAGTGAGTGGCCATGTATCTCAATGGTCAAAGACCAAGTTTGACTGACTCAAAGGTTTCCCCAGAGCCAATTCAGTGTGAAACATTAAAGATCATTAAAATCACCCAATCAGCAAGTGACATTTATGAAACAAAAGCGTCTCATCATCTGCTTTAGTTAATTTGACCAACTTAACACATATGAGATATAGCAGTTTTGCCAACACAGTCTGTGTTTCTGATTCTCTAAACTTACACTACCTCTGACCTTTATGATTAAAATATAATTAAAATATGGTTATTTTTAAAAGGTAGAGATGGTGTAATTGTCTCATCTATTAAAGTTATGACTAATTGTTAACCTTCTTAACTTGCTGATTCACTGCCATGCCTTTCGTTTCAACCTTTTTCAAAGCAAAGTCCAAAAAATTCAGATTGCAAAACAAACCCTGCTGAAAAAAATATGCAATTCTCTTTCATTGCATGATCAAAACAATTTGAAATTTTTTTTCAAATTTACAAATTTAACCTTCTAGAATTGTGTTGAGTCTGATTCAATTACCTCACTTTTCCATTTATATCAGTTACCCAAAGAATTTAATTAACAACTCCTCTGTGCCTACTCCTTCCTGAGGTGCTTGGTATATAAAAGTATTACATGACATTGAGCATGAGCTTGAAGTCTAGTGGGAAAAATAAAACTTATGAACACAGGCTCATTCGATGATAATATAAGAGAGATCTGCTTTCTTACAGGAATATAACTCACCTATAAGTGGAAGAAGAGAATCATACATGCAGATTTCAATCTTCTAAGCCAATGAATGTCCCAGGAATTTCTCCAGGGTTCTACCTGGATACTGCCTGGCCTTCCCTGCAAGGCTTAGGCTTATGCTTCAGTGTGGTTAAATATGTGCCTCTCTGCTGTTACCCTGCATCATGGAGTTAGCTGCTGATGTGAGAAACAGCCACCACGGAAACTCTAGCACTTCAGACTTTATTCTTGAGACTGAATTTGGGGCTCATGTGTGGGCCCGCTGTGTCCTCTGTCCATGGTCCTCAGTTTAGATTTCATGTCTGCTCTGAACAGTCAGTAGGACCTCTGTCTATCTGGTCACATCTCTTACAAAGGATGACTCAATATCTCTCTGACATGTTTCCCATGGAGTCTTCAAAGTAAATTATTTATATGCCCCATAACAGTACTTGGAGTTAGACTTTCACAAATATACTTGGCAAATATAGTAAAAACACTTCACATCCCTCCTCACATAAAGCAATGGTGAACACAATTTTACATATTAATTTTAGTTGTTAAGAGATAGGAAGCATTCAGGAAAGACTAAGAGGTGTGACAGGAGTCAACAGAGTTTTAGGAGGTTCTAGGTAGTTCTAGGAAGTACACTGGAACATTGGGCATTGGGGGCTGGCTGTGTGGGGGCCTCTAAACCAAGGGGGTGGAGGCAAGGCATTTGGTATTTTGAAGAGTATCAAAACAAAGCTCAATTTTTGAGGCAATAGCCCAAACTTACACATTTAAGCCCCTGAAGCAAATGCTTTGTACCATGAAAAGATTTTACTTGAAACATAAGATTTGATTTGATGATTTGATTTGAGCAATAATTACCACTTGCTCTCCCCATATCCTTCTTGTCCACCATCCTGATAAAACAAGCCATGAACTTTCTGTCCCATCATTCTTCATCCCTATGCTAGCATGCCCCACTAGAGACCATCGACCATCCCACCCCTTCTCCAAGTCTGGCCGTCTCTCTACACCCTTCTGGGCAAAGTTTAAGTTAAGGAAACTGACATAAGTCATTGAGCATCAGCCATTGCTTTTTTTAGGGCTATTTCAAGATGTCCCCAGTCATGATGTGATATCTGAGACTTTCTTCCCCAAGCCTGAACCAATAGAGTCTTTTAAAAGGAACAGAGACCTCTGCAGGGGAAAAATATCTCTGGTCCCAGGAATGGGTAAACATTCCACAGAGGTTCCAGTTTTCCCCCCAGACAGGTCTGCTCATTCCTACAAATTGCATTCTTGTAAGAATAGTCCCAGAGTGAGTCACAACAACAAAGAAAAATGAGTTTCTCAATGTGACGCAGGAAGAATTTTTTTTTAATTTGAATTTGCATGTTGTTTATATTTTCAAACAGGAATGGAAGGAAGGGTTTTCAACTCTCCCTGAGCATATCCAGTCATGAGTCCTTTTAAGCTCTGCTGTTTGCTCAGTTCCCCTCAGCAGTGACTATTTGGAATGAAGGACTATTACTCAATCTCCCTTCCTTTCATCTCACGCGTTCTTTCATCCATCTTCCCAACATGCCTGAGTCGATTCTTTGCCAGTGTTAATGCCAAGCTTCACTTCTAACCACATCTCTCCACCAATCCCTCCCTACATTGGGAAGTCCAAGTTTCCACCCTTTCAAAGTTCTCCCTAGCCTTGTTCTCTCCTCACATCACGTCCTCTGTAATTCTCTGCATATCACTGCCTCAGTTAACTTTCTCTGCAGGTCCTTCCTGTACTCCTTCCCGGGGAAAATAATGTTTCTAATGCCTCATTCCCCTCCCCCGCAGTATTTTTTCTCTGTAGGTCTATAAATTATTACTCTGAATTTTACCTAGAATCAGTCTTAAAGGAATGCCTTTGCCCTCAACTATTACCTTTTTTGAAAATTTTAGTCTTCACTTATAGTTACTGTACACTATTATATTAGTTTCAGGTGTACACAATGGTGATTAGACAAGTTATATCACTTACCAAGTGACTCCCCCAATACATCTTGTACTCACCTGACACCATAACAATTATAATTTTGCATGCTGTTTATCAAGATTTGCCTAGTGCATAATATGCTTCCTGTTACATATAGTCTTCCCATGATTCTAGATCTACTGTAGGAATAAATCCTGTGGGTCCTTGTTGCTGACAATCTTATTAACAATCATCCCTGTGCAGGGTCAGGATGGCGAGAGCTGTGTGTGTCTGGTTTGGTCCTGATGCCGAGTTCAATGCATGGTGAACACCTGCTCTGTGCAGGTGAGGCACAGCTGTGCAGGACCCTGAGGAGGACAGGAAAGGAGACCACACTGGACAGATAGGAGAGTAGAGGAGGGAGGGGACAGAGAAGCCGGAGGACAGGAAGAAAGCCACTTGCGGGAAAATGACTAACTCCACGATGATCACAACATTCAATCTCACTTTTGCCCAGAGCTGTACCTGAATTGCAAGCAGAGGAAGGAGGCTGTTCTCACAACTAGGAATTCCTGGTGCGGCGCCGGGGCTCAGGAGCCCTATTGATGCAACAGAGGAGCGGCAGGAGGAGGGAGTGTTTGGGGGAAATTCCAGGTCACATTTGGAATTTGGAAATTTCTGTCCAAAACAGAAAATGGAATAAGGAAGCCTCGTAGATTATGTGGCAGTGGGTGGAATTGGAAGTGACCTTTATTTCAATATTTCTTGGGTCAGAATGAATCAGGGAAATAGAGTGAGACTGGCTCTCTATGTAAAAAAATATATGCACAGACGGGCAAAAGTAGATTTACACAAGCAGTTTCCAATACATGAAACAGTTCATTCTTGTATTATTATTTATCCATTATTATGTTATTTATTTGTATTACAATTGTACACCTACTTTTGCCATATACTAGTACATATATAAAAGTAAGACCCACAGTAACTTTGATGAGTGGGTTGTTTTATTCCTTGTGCTTCTATATTTTACTCCGTAACAATGAGAACGCTGTCTGTGTTTGCCCTTTGGCCCAGTTGGATGGTGTGGAAGCTCAAATGAGAAGGATGTGAAGAGCCACCAAAAGCCACAAGATAAATCATTATTGTTGCTATTACATTCTTTGAGATTGAAAGTTTCCATGAGCTCAGTCTAGAAGTTATCACACTACTAAATATTGTCTTTTAAAACTGAAAGGATGATCAAATTGACGCACTGGCTTATAAAGCTACTATTTGGAGTTTAAGTTTAACAGGCTTAAGACTTCTGTGACGTTCAGGGAAGAGCCATAGTCACCCTAATAAAAATGTTTCTCACATGCCAGGCACAGTGCTAAGAGCCTCGCCTCTACTTTCAATCCTCACAAACGCCCTGGTATCTAGTATTGTTATATTTTTCAAGGCACAGAGGTGAATGAGCGTGTCCAAGGTCACACTGCTCAGTTGGCTGCAGGACTGCCTGATTTCCCAGATAATCCTGTTTCCAGTCCAGTCCTTTGAAAAACTACATTATTTTAACAGAAACTTTTTTCAAGTAACACTACTCAGAAATCTAATATTAAAACAGTGTTGTTCTTTTAAATTAGGGATAAATGGGAGAGAGAGGTCCTACCTACCTACCCTCTGCCCCACACACTCTCCACCTTCAAAAATTATATCCCCAAAGACACTTCCAAGAAGTTCCAGAAGTTTCTATTACACTAACACCTAGGTGTTGTTCTTTCTCTTATCTATTCTTTGACATATGTGGTCCTGCCCTGGGGTGTGCTGGTGAACACTCAAAAGTAGGATGACAATTTTATTGTTATTTCTTAACCAGCGTTTGTGGAGTAACTACAATGTGCTGTGTGGGCATTATGGAGGAAGCAAAGCGGAATGCCCAGAACGGACCTCCTTCTTCCCCTGGATCATTCATGTGTCCTCTCCAAGTCTCCATGCAGCTGTTGCCCCTTCCACGAAGTCTCTCCTCATTACAACTCCTTAGGTGGGTTCCAGTGGTTCTCAACCTTCTCTGGGCATGAGAATCACCTGGAGAGCTCACTGTTATTGTCATTGTTATTGCTCTTGTTGCGTTGTAAGAATAGTTAACATGAGATCTACCCTCATGGCAAAACTGTAAGTGCCCCATGCCATTTGGTTAACTCTAGGCACACTGTTGTACAGCAGATCTAGAATTCATTCATCTGGTGTTAACTGAGACTTCATGCTTATTGAATGGCTACTCCCCATTTCTCTCCCCCCTCCAACTTCTAGCACTACCATTTCATTCTCTGTGTCTATGAATTTGATTATATTAAATACATCACATAAGTGGAATCATGCAGTATTTATCTTTCTGTGACTAATTTCCTCCATGTTCATCCATGTTGTCACATATGGCAGGATTTCCTTCTTTTTTAAGGTGGAATAATCTTCCACTGTTCCATTAAAAAACACATTTTAAAGTGTGTTCCAATTTCCATGGTGTAAATACTCCCGTCACAACCAATGTCTAGCTACCAATGAGACATCTCTGAATGCAGAGCTGGAAAGAGGCACAGTAGCACACCACTATATAGTATTTCCACCACACAGACACGATAAAAAAAAAGTCACCTCAAGAGCACCGATAAGCACTGGTCGGTTTGGCTCAGTGGATAGAGCATCAGTCTGCAGACTGGAGGGTCCTGGGTTCAGTTCCAGTCAAGGGCATATGTCCGGGTTGCAGGCTCGATGCCAAGGAGGCAGCCAATCAATGATTTCTCTCTCATCATTTATGTTTCTGGCTCTCTCTTCCTCTCCCTTCCTCTCTGAAATCAATAAAAATGTATTTTTAAAAGGAGCACAGATAATTGTAAAATGGAATAAATTTATTAGTAAGTGATAAGTTTTGAGTATCACTTACCTCTGCTCTTAACATAATCTATTTAATCTATAGAATTTAATTGTTAATAACGATTTGCTCACTCACCATTCCCCCTCTCTCTCCTCCAAGTCTTAACTGAAGTTTAGGTATCTTCTACAAAACAATAAAAAATCAGGAATATCAGAAAAGTCACCTATTTCAGTAGAAAAAGATTTGTCCATCAAAATACAGAGGTTAAGGACCAACAGCTCCATCTCCTTGGTTTGGAGGATACTTGATGAATTGAAAGAAAATTCGTTCAAGCGCAACACTACCACTGTAAAAACACTGCCTGCACCTGTGCTACTTCTGCTACATTAAAAAAATATTAACAAGACAGAGAAAGGTATTTGGGGCATTTCTGCATTCCTGGCCATTTCCTAATGATTTATGCAGCTGCTCACTGAATAAGACAAATACATTTACGAGAGTAAATGTTATGAATTAGGAAAAAAAGAAATCTGGAGGCGATGATAGGAGCATTATTTTTGAGATCCTGTTCAATTTTTCAACTTTTTGTTGTTGCATTTGGATTAATTACGGTACCAGCTTACTCAAAGTTAAGTAAGGGGTAACATGTGAAGCTACCGGATGAAAACCAGGCTCATGTAGACCAATGAAATATGCAAAACGATGTCCTGATTTTTATTAAAGTCAACACATTGCAGAATACAAATAGTTGTAATAAAGTAACCTCACACCCAGTCACTGTGCATGAATGAAACTGACAGTGAAATTTCAATGGGAAAAAAATTACCATCACTGCTGTATTCGTTTCTATTATTACATATAGAGACAGCAGGTTATCAAACAACTGCAGTTGCATTTGAAGAACAAACATAGCTGCAACAGAGTAGTTCCCACCAATGAGCAATGGCTCACTACCAAGTCCAATGCTAAAATGCATATTTGATAAAGGACCACCAAGCTAGGTACAATAGAGCTCCATGGGAACTGCTCTGACTCCATTAACAAACATTCTTTAATTGAACTAAAAGATCAAACCGTTTTCTTGGAACTCAGAATCCAGCACGTTTGTTCTTTTAATGCCTTTCCTAAGATTTCTATGGCCGTTGCATTTTTTCAGTGATAGTTTAGTTGCGTGGCTTCTAAGGACAGGTGCTCCAATGCAGGAGCAGGATGGGGGCAGATGTGGTGTGTGGGGCTTCCTTCTCTTAAGCCAAATGGATCCTGACAGCAGGAAGAACTCCGATGAAAACAGAATAAAATTGTGTTTTGAATGTAAAATAGGAATGGATATTGGCAATACGACTTTGCTTAGGAACTCCGCATGTTTTTGTGTTTGATCAGCCCAGAAGTTCAATTAGGAGTCAGGTCTTTTTGACTCCTGAAGGATATTTGTTTTTTCTTTTAGGCACATCCTTCAGGATCAGTGGATGGGTGTTTTCAGGTGCCTCACTTTAAAGCAGCGGTTCTCAACCTGTGGGTCGAGACCCCTTTGGTAGTCGAACGACCCTAAGACCATCCTGCATATCAGATATTTACATTACGATTCATAACAGTAGCAACATTACAGTTATGAAGTAGCAACGAAAGTAATTTTATGGTTGGGTCACAACATGAGGAACTGTATTTAAAGGGCCAAAAGGTTGAGAACCACTGCTTTAAAGGTTAGTCCCTGCCTCCTCATAGGGATCCCTCATTCCTCACATTCCTACTGAAGGGCATCTGGGCCAGGTCCTATGTGGGGTACTCCTTCCAAATGTAAATATTATGCTTTGTGCTGCAGTTGGTATAATCCAGTGAAGTTCTTCTCTAGGGCCAAAAATAAAAATGAAAAGATGAATGGGGAGGCAGGTGAACAAACAGCAGACAAAGAAGGGTTTTGGAGTCACTTAGACTTGTATTCAAGTCACTAACATTATCAATTTCTAGTTGGGTGACCTTGGGTAGTTGACTAAACCCTCCTGCCCTCAGCTTCCTCAACTACCAAATGGGAGTTTAATGTCACCTACATCACAGGATTATTATGGGAAATCAGTGCAATGATAATTGTGGGCTCCCTCCATTTGGACCCTTAGGAGGATGAAAAGAAATGGTATAACAATCTCCCACTTGCCATTCTTCTAGAGTCCATGGTATGTGGCCACCACCCTGGAATTAGACTGAAAAAGTACTGGAGCTAGATTGTATACAGTACTGTGTCATTCTCTGAAGAATGAAATAGTTGAAAGTGGTTAAAAGCAATAGTCTGGAACTAAAAATGGAAAGATTGGGCAACATATTAAAAACAAACCGACCACAACAACCTCCCAAGTCGTAACAAGAATTGGGCAATACAAGTGTGGCCTGAGTCACCGTCAAGGACAGCATTCGGCGATAGGTTAGAAAGGAGATGAAACCACACTGGAGTAACTGCAGATGAAGAGTGCTTGAGGTTGATGATATGAAATGGTTTTTCCAATCCCAATCGAGTTTATTTTTATCTTCCTCATGAAATGTAAACTAATTCACATGACAATTTGATTGAGACCTTATGGGTACCATTTTCATTGTGCAAGACAGGAACATTTAGGGCAGAAACCTTTTGCCAAATGGTAACAGAAGATGGTCAGTGTGAGTGAGAGTCAAGTAGAGGATTGAGCAACAGTTTAGTAAATTGGGGTAGAGGAGGCCACCAGTGTGGATATCCAAATCAATGTTTTATTATCTTCATCAGAATCTCCTCTCATTTGTGTCACTCGTGGTCTCAATGAGGGAGGAAGTAATAAAATCCCCAAAGTCAAGACCTCTGGTCCATGCCCTCTGGTCTGCATTGCAGGCTGCAGTACAGGGAGTGCCTAAACAAAAGCCTAGGCAGCTCTCAGGTGCTCCAAAAGCTCAACTGTTGCTATAGCAATACCTGAAATCTACAGGAATTGCAGAGCCTACACATTTGGCTCACAGGTAACTAGTTCTATATCCTTCAGGATTAATGCTTGGCATCTGCACCAATCTAAATGAGCTCTTAAATCTCTCAAAACTCAGTTCCAGACAAGCCAGAAGAGTAAGTGGATGCTGTACTCACCTCCTTCCATGAGCATAACAAAATTACTACTAATTACAGATCAACCTGGATAGCCATCTGCAGACTAGGTGAACAGAAGTCCTATATCTAACAATATAAAGAAGCCACGGTGAGACTGGTAAGAGAGGCAAAGGCTCGAAACAGGCACCAGGCTGGCCCACACCCATGTGTGGTGGTTGAGAGTTGGAGAGATATCTTAGCTGTGGATGTCTCCCTCGAGGAGACAGGGGTCTCTGTCCCAAGCTGAGCTCCTCAGCCCAGAACACCAGTGACAGGAAGAAAAGCCCACATGACATCTGGCTGTGAAAATCAGCAGGGATTCTGTCCATCCTGGTGAGACAGAAGGCTCCTGGAAACCCAGGCATCCCCTTAAGGAGCCCACATACAGGCATGCAGGAGGCAGCTGAACTGATCCACAATTCTCTCTCATCATTGATGTTTCTATTTCTCTCTTCCTTTCCCTTCCTCTCTGAAATAAATTGAAAATATCTATTTTAAAAGAGCCCACACACAAACTTTTGTTCACAGGCTCTCATCCTGGGCTCCAGCGGAGGACAGTGAGTGGGTCAAGGGGCACCAGAGACATGCAGGGAGAAACTGAGCTGGGTGGCTTTAGGGCAGGAACTGTAGGAACAGCTGCTATTGTCCCTGTGTTGAGCCCACCTCCTGAATAGTGATGGGTGCCATCTTCCCCATGTTGAGCCCTTCCCCTTCCCCCGTCTTCCCCCCGCCAATGCAGCCAAATCTGAATCTGCCTTAGTCCAGTGAACTTCACTTGCTCCTCCCTGACAACGTCCTGACACCAAGCCCCACCCAACTCATGCCTCACCCAAGGCTCTTCCAGCAGCCAGCCTGGGCTTGCATTGACATCTTTCTTTAAAAACTCTCCAGATTTGCTCTAACGGGTTTGGCTCATTGGATAGAGTGTCGGCCTCCGGACTGAAGGGTCCCAGAATCGATTCCGGTCAAGGGCATGTACCTTGGTTGCTGGCACATCTCCAGTAGGGGGTGTGCAGGAGGCAGCTGATCTATGTTTCTCTCTCATTGATGTTTCTAACTCTCTATCCCTCTCCCTTCCTCTCTGTAAAAAATAAGTAAAATATATTTAAAAAAAAAACTCTCCAGATTTGGTCACGTTCAGTGGGTGCCAGAGACATATAGGGAGAAAATGAGTTGTGTGGCTTCAGGGTGAGGGCTACAGAAACTGCCCCCATTGCGCCTGTGCTGAGCTCTACCCTCACACAGCCAACTAGCTCCACCAGGAGAACTCCCTGAGACCCGCCCAGGGCAATGTCTGCAGGCCCCAGCTGGTGGCAGCTGGCCTCGGTGCACCCTGAGACCTTTGCCGAGTGGCCTCAGGCTCATCACTGGCACCAAATGTGAATCTGTATTAACCTGGTAAACACCACTTGCCCCACCCTGGTGCCTCCCTGAGACCCTGCCTCACCAACCTCGCCTACTGTCTGAGGCTCTTTCAGTGGCTGAGCCTTACGGGCAGCCGAGCAGCTAGCAGGTGGCAGCAGGCCCAGTACTGGTGGCAGCCAGCCTCAGTTGGCAGTGTGGCCTCTCCCACATGCATACAGGACCAGTAAAGGGAGCTGCCAACTATGTGTCGCTTTGTAGCTCCTAACAGGTAGCCCCAGGCTGCTTACAGGCAGTATCTGATAGTGGCCAACACCAGAGCCCCACCCAAGAGGCACTAGACCCAACACACCTGGTGGCTGGCTTCAGAGGAAAGAGCACCATCCGATTAGCTCCACAAGCAGCACACCTAAAAGGAGGCACCAGACCCCGTTGGGGCAAATCCCACTCCATGGGGTCAGCATCCAGATAGCAGCTTGTGGTCCTGGCCAATCCTCACAGCAGTCAGCCTGAGGGTCCACCCCACCTCCCACCCCAACTGATAGGCCACTAGCAATCAAGGTTCAACTACAACAGGAGAGCACACCCTACCCAAAGGGCACTCCTGGAGCACCTGGCTCAGGTGATCAAGGAGACTGTGCCACTGGTCCCCACAGGACACTTACTATATAAGCCATAACAAAAATGGGAGACACAGCAGAGCTACCTTATAAATAGGATTTTTTGGAATAGTTTGAGAAAAATATGTGTTAGTTCTTCTTTGAATGTTTGGTAAAATTCACCTGTGAAACCATCTGCTTCAGGACTTTTGTTTGCCGGGTTTTTTATTTTTTTTCTGCTTCAATTTCATTAGTTATAATCTGTGTATTCAATTTTTCTGATTCTTCCTGATTCAGTTTTGAAAGACTATATATTTCTAGGAATTTATCCACTTCTTCCAGATTGTTCAATTTGTTAGCAGGTAATTGTTCATAATACTTTCTTATAATCCTTTGCATTTCTTTAATGTCAGTTATATTTCCTTTCATTTCTGATTTTATTTATTTGGGTCCTCTCTCTTTTTTTGCTTGATGAGTCTGGTAAAAGATCGGTCAATCTTATTTATCTTTTCAAAGAAGCAGTTCTTGGCTTTATTGATCTTTTATATATTTTTAGACTATTTCATTTACTTCTGCTCTTATCTTTATTATTTCCTTTCTTACCGTGGGTTGTTTTTTTTGTTGTTGTTCAAATATCCAAACTTTTATAAAAAATTCATACAATTCAACACCAAAAATCCCCACATACAATCCAATTTAAAAATGGACAGAGGACTTCAATAGACATTTCTCCAAAGAGGACAAACAAATGGCCAATAGATACAAAAAGATGCTCAGCATCACTAATCACCAGAGCAATGGAAATCAAAACCACAGTGAGATATCACCTCACAGCTGTCAGAATGGCTACCACCAATAAATCAACAAGCAACAAGTGTTGGAGGATAAAGATAAAAGGGAACCCTCGTGCACTATTGGTGGATTGCAAATTAATGCAGCCATTGTGGAAAACAGTATGGGCTTTCTTCAAAAAATTAAAAATAGAACTACCTTATGACACAGCAATTCCACTTCTAGATATATATTCACACTAATTTGAAAAGATATATACACCCCTCTGTTCATTGAAGTGTTATTTACAGTTACCAAAATATGGAAGCAACCCAAGTTCCCATCAATGGACAAGTAAATAGAAAAGTTGTGGTACATATATACAACGGAATATTACTCTGCCATGAAAATAATGAAATTTTACCATTAGGATGGACCTATAAGGTATCATGTTAAGTGAAATGAAATCAGTCAGACAGAGAAAGACAAATACCATAATATTTCACCTATATGTGGCATCTAAAGAACAAAACCAACAAACAAAACAGACTCATAGATACAGAGAACCAACTGAGGATTGTCAATTCAGAGAGGGGCTGAGGTGAAGGGATTAAGAAGTACAAATTGGTAGGTACAAAATAGCCACAGGAATGTAGAGTACAGCATAGTCAATAATATTGTAATAACTATGCATGGTGCTAGATGAGTACTAGAAACATCACTTCATAAATTATATAATTGACCACTATGCTGTAAACCTGAAACTAATATAAAATAGTATTAAATGTCAAAAATTAATAATCTCTAAAAACTCTAAGGGACAGTGTAGACCCCGTTTTAGACAATCTGTTCCGAATTTTGCTCTGACCTTGGAGGACTGTCAAGGGTTTTATAAAAGGATTGCCATTTCAGTGCTGGCCAGCTCATGCAGTTTAGGTCTCAAACGTATGGTAGGGAGTGAGAATAATTATCGAGGAATGAAAAATCAGTCCCTCCCATCAATTCCCAGGTACAGGCTGTACCATTGTTGGGCAACTTCATAATCTCATTTGCGCATCTGTGTTTGTTTAATGTTTGAGTGTGCTTGATGTGCTCTTACAAATGGCTATCTACAAATCCCCATCCTTAGATGGACTGGGACCTTCATAAGGGCATCCAAGGAACTAATGAAAAGAACATTTTGGTAACAATTATCTGTTTATAGAGAGAATCCTTTAATTTTTCTTCCCCAAGAGAAAATACTTTTCATTCAGCATGTCTGTGAGACAGGTAGTGGATTGGAATCAGTAGCTCTATATTTTATGGATGGGCAGCTAAGTCTCCAGCCAGCAGGACGGAGTCCTCAGGGGACAGAGCCAGTAACCTGCAAGCCAGCTAAGCTGACACGCACCCCACACAGTCGCTTAGCAGTACATAAGCCAAATAAAATTTGAATTTAGATAAGCTACAAAGAAATGAGCTCTTACCCTGTAAAATGTATTTCCAATGTATTTCTTTAAAGTGCCCTCCCCACATACTATATAGTTTTCAGTGATATTCTCATAACAGGAAGGAGTCCACATTGACCTCTCAAAAACAGAGAAACACCTATGTATGTGGTAGGGAGCTAAGACCTGAGAAAGTAATCACAAAAATGTAAGAACATCAACATAATTCTCAAATTTGCCTTTTCGGGGTACATTGTTAGTAAGATACATTTTATAAAATGTAATTTTCACCACATGTATATAAGAGTGTGTGTGTGTGTCCTTAACCGTTTGAGTCCCAAGCAGCGCGATCGCACTGCTGAGATTTTATGTCGAGAAAACATACGATTCGTTTGAGTCCCAGGGGGTATTGAAAAAACACTGTCGAAGAATCCCAAACAGCGCAACCGCGCTTTCTCTAAATGAGTACAAAAAGACCCAAACAGCGTGATAGCACTTGTTTTATTTTATGTCGAGAAATATCAAGCAGCGCGATCGCGCACGGTTAAATATAAGAAATGGCTTAAGTTAAGGTAGGAAAGACTTCTGTTTGACACAAGAAAATTTTTTTGGATAACAAAATGAAAAATCTTTACAATAAGTTACCATGAAAGGTTATAGGCAGACCTGTCCCCAAATATTTGCAGGGCCTGGAGCAATACTATAAATAAAAACTTGATTTTAATATCCTAACTCCAACTTTGAAAAATAAACCTTCATAATGACAAAATAAGAAATACACAAAGTAACAGTTACCATAAGACCAAGAACTGACCAAGTATGTAAGACGGAGGACTGAGTTTAATTCTCATTATGCCTGGGTAAGTTTGGCAATATTTGGAAGAGTACCAAATAGAAAAAATATATAATTAATAACTTATTATATAAAATTATCCTATTATTTTTCTAGCTTTTTATTTCAGCAAATTTATTATATTGTAACAATACTGATTTTCACATAATTTGTGATATACTGAGAGTAGTCTCTAAAGGATTAAAACACAACTTTTAATTGCATTCAAAATATACAAATTCTGGTGCATCTTCATTTAAAAAAATTATATGTAAAACAAAAAATGAATTGTTCTCAAAAGAGTTATTTTCCCTCTAAGAATTCAAGATTATCTATTAAAATATAAAAAAGATTAAAATTTCTTAAATTTTTAGTAAAAATAAAATTATTTGCAATTCTAGTATTTAGTATCTAACCAGTTGGCATTGTAAAGAATCAGCATCACAAACATGCATGCTATTGACATGTATACATATTTAAGAGTAATATGGATTACTTAATATTGGGAAACACTTCTCAGCCTGCGGATCCTGCAAGAATTTATAAGTCCCTCTGGAATTGCAAATTAGAACATGAAGAGAAGCAAGAAAATGAGCACTGGGCCCTTTGTTTATGCAAGAATCTACTGTGTTCTGACAAAAACAGTATATCCTACTTCATCACACTTTAATTTGTCTTTCCTCTGAATTAAGCCCTGCTGTGGCCCCCATATTCCCTACACTCCAAAGTAGTGGCTTTCTCTGTGGTCAGCAAGGGTCAAGCCACAAACCTTCATAGCATCTGGATGAAGTTTCTTTTATTTTGAGGACATTTGGTAAGAAATATGGAGGAGTTTTTCTCTGGGGCTGAAACAATATTGGTCATAAGAGCAAATGTTTAGGGCTATTGCTAACAGTGTGCTAGCATCAAGTGTTAGATGTGAGAGAGAGAGAGAGAGAGAGAGAGAGAGAGAGAGAGAGAGAGAGAGAGAGAGAGAGATATGCATGGCCTCTAAGGTATAGAGCCCAGAAGAGCCCTTTTGCCTGGGTCTAAGAGTGTTACTGATTATAGGATCTTGGAACCACAACTTTCAGAACATTTTTTAAAGAACCAGAAGTGATTCAACAAAAGATGTTTAGGGGTTGGGGGAAATGAAAATGCCCATATCTTGAGAACTTATTTGTTTTTCTATTTCTAAGTAACTGTATGAACAAGGCATATCAGATCTATCAGCCAGACTGTGGGGCTAAACATTTGAATATAGTTCAGATAAGGATATTTTTAAGATTTTTTGTAAGCTTTGCAAAAAGGGCATGGCGAGGAATTCTCCTTTAATGATAACAATAGGAAGATTCTGTTTTCTTTTCTTTTCATCAGGAAAACCATGCCTCAGAGTAACAGCGGACACGTTGATCTAAATCTGTCCATACATCCACCAAACACCATGCAGATCAACAAGCAGAAGAAATACAATATGCCACAGCCCGTGCCTATTGCAAAACTAGAAGACAGAAATATGATGGACTCGGATTTTCACGTGAGAAGGTAAACATCCATTGCAACCAGACGCAGAAAATCCAAAGCCTGCACCAGAGCCAAGATCAGCTAAAGAATCTGCGACAAGCAGGAAAGTGGGAGAAGAAACCAGGTAGCATTACCCACAGACAGGGCGGGACCCACTCTGAGCAGGAAAGTACAGAGAGCAGATATGACAGGTGAGGAACCAGCATCCTGAACTGGAGCTTTAAAAGGAAGAGGAATTGAAAGCATGTGGAGACAGACATGGCTCTGATCAGAGGGCAGCGCTTCTGGGAGAAAGGGAGATGCCTTGGGAGGTGCTGGAGGCTTGGTATGTCTATCAGAGGACAGGGGGAAGGAGAAAGGTGGCAACTGGGGTTCTGGGCCAATGGAAGTCATTCAGATGGAATGATACAGGATTCCAGTAGATGGATTAGCAAGTGCATCCTAAAGCATGTGAAGAGAGAAGATGGTGCAGATGAATCAGAGCATATAAATGCCCAGAGCTGCTCTCATGTGTTACATAAAGAGCATGCCTACTGTTGTCATGATGAACAGTCATCCTGCCTTATTTTCTCTCCTTTATTCACAACTTGGGATATTCAACAGATATTCCTAAATAGACAACTTGAGGTGAAGTGAAAGTATTTTCACGATAGCTGTTGTTGCTTCAAACTAAAGGCACAGCAGGTATACAGAACCCATTTATCATACTCTGGTTGGTTGGTTTGTTTGTTTGTTTATGAAAACACTGACAGCCCGTGGCTCAAGTGGTTGAGCGTCAACCTATGAACCAGGAGGTCATGGTTTGATTCCTGGTTAGGGCACATGCCCAAGCTTCAGCTCGATCCCCAGAGGGGGGCATGCAGGAGACAGCAGATCAATGATTCTCTCTCATCATTGATATTTCTCTCTCTTCCTCTCTGAAATCAATAAAAATATATTTTTAAAAAAAGACTGACAGAAGATAAGCAACATCCTTAAGATCACAGGGCAAATGAGACAGTTAGATTTCTGAACAAAATGCTCTGCCACATTATCAACCAAGTCACCATTTTCTGTAATGACGACCTCAGAATTCTGCTGATAGAGTAAAACACTTTGCACTAAAGTTCTTTCTCCTCTAGAAAAAGAAAAAAAAAAAAAAAAAAAAAAAAAAAAAAAGCAGGTTCCAAAGATGTTGATCCAAAATCAAAGCGAAGAAGAAAACCTAATGTACTTGGAGTGTTTTTAAAAGACATTACTGCTTATGTCTACCCACCCCCACCACCTCCAAAAGCAAATTTTATCTGAAAAATCATGATAACAAAAAGCTCTGGCAGGTTACACAAATTGCTCCTAAATACATACTGCCTAGAATTCTGCTTTCTTTTAACAGATGTTCAACTTCTAGAAAGTTTTATTTTGCAAAAGGCTTGGCTTACAGCTCGTTTTTATCTACATATCACCTTTGAGCCAGCTGTTAGATAAGCCTGGAATGTATTGGTGGTTTCATCACCTGCCATTACTCAGATCAAAATGCAGCTGATCTTCTGCAGACTCAGCTGAGAGGGTGATGGGGAAAGTCCAAGTTCTAACTCCTTCATCCTCCATCATGCACTTCACCAAGAAAAGAGCAAGGCATCCATCAGCAGCCAGTCTTCCCAGATGGCCATCATGACAAGCTGTCACGTTCACCACAGATCACAGTAAAGATGACAGTGACCTGCTGCTCTCCTTCAATGCCTGAGCCAGGGGAAAATGGCTCTAATGAGTGGTGGGAATAAATGGATAGAGACTGAAAAACAGCAAGTATTAACTAATAAAATTGGAAGACACTGAATGAATTAAACATAAAATGCAAACTTTCCTACCCTCAAGTATTTAGCAAAAGAAGAAACCATAAAAGGGAAGACAATGATGATAAGATAAATATCTAATATGTATTGCTTACTTACTGGGTATGAGATATGATGATAATTCTTCACATGCTTTATCTCATTTAATCATTACAATAATCCTGTTTTAATATCCTTACCCGAGGACACGCTTTGAGAGAGGAAGGAAGAGGGAGGGAGGGAGGGAGGGAGGGAGGGAGGGAGGGACATCAATGTGAGTCCCAAACCCTTAATGGAATCACATCTGCAAAGTCTCTTTTACCATATAAGGCACCATAGTCACAGGTTGAGGGGTGATTAGAACACAGGTATTAGGACATGGAAAATTTAGGGGAGGAGAGCATGGCTCAGCCTGCCATAATTGTAAGCAAAAATTTCATTTACAATAATGAAGAGATACAATTTTTCATCCATTAAATTGGCAAGAGTACAGAAAATAGATACACCCATATTATAATGGTAGGAGCACCAATTGGCACCAATTTTCTGAAAGGCAATATATATGCATATATCACTATATGTCAATATATATCACTAGATATCAAAGGACTTAAAATATTATTCCTTATGACTAGAAATTCAGTTTATTGGAGTTGGTCATAAAGAAATCACCACAGACATTAACCAAAAATGTTAACCTCAATGACAACAACCAAATTTATTTCAGTAAACTATGGTATTGTCATCTACTGGTACTCAATGTTATTAGAGTACTATTTAAAATATAGACAAAATCATATCATCAAAAAATATTTAAAGAAATGGGAAATGTAATTTTACATAAGAAAGGCTACAAATAAATAAGTATATATTTCCTTTTTACAAAGAGTATTAGCAATGAAAATTTTGGCTATTTTTCATCTTTTCTCTATTTTCCAGCTTTTCTTCAATGAACATGGAATACTGTTGCAGTGACATCAATGTTTTTTCTTTAAAAAAATATTCTTCAGCTGATACCAAGCAGGGAGTGCTCCAGTCTTGCCAGGCACTAGGGAGAGGGATGAGCTCATCCCCTGGGGCCTGGCCAGCCTTGGATTCTCTCATTTTCCTCACTATCAGTAATGTCTATGACAGTTGGTGAAGATGAAACACTAGAAACAAGGAAAACACAGTGGAAAGAGAAAGGGCTTTGAATCAACAACCTAAATTGAAAAGCCAACTCAACTATTTATGGGCTCTGTAATCCTGGATAATTTATTTAACTCAACAGAGTCTTGGCTCACCATCTGCAAAGTGGTGTTGGTGATGCTCAACTTCTAGGAGGTCTTGAAGAATAAATGACATCATTTAGAGGTTAGGGGTCACACGCACAGGTGCTTTAGGGTCAGGCAGCTGGGACTCAGAGCTTGGGTTTTCCCTCAACTGAACATGTGAATACAGCCAGGATGCTTTTACCCTTTATGTCCTTGCTTCCTTCATATATGATGGAGCTAATAGCACCTAAAAATTGAATGCTACAAAGTATTGTAGAGTTTAGCATCTTAAACAAACAATAGTTAATATAACAGCTACTCAGTAAATTGTAATGTTTTTGTTATTTCTAATGATTATAATATTATACAAGCATGTTCTGACAGTCTTTGGTTATCATCTGGATGACAAACTCAGATTACTCATCTTATCATCATTCCAATCTGAAATAGCCAAAGGTCCAAATCTTCATATTTGCCAGATACATGGCTTGAGAAATATATGCTTTCAAACTCTCTACAATCCCTCTTTCTGTGTCACTGAGGATGTAGATGTTTGGAACAAATGTTCCTACATTGATTACCCATGGTATGACCCCAAAATTGTCAATGGAGATCTTTTCAGGAATTTCTTAGATATTTTTAAAACAACAAAGTCTCAAATCTTCTTACTAGAGCTCCTACTATGTGAAATCCTTTTACTAAATATTTTTTAAAGATAAAATGCATGGCTACAACCCTTGAGAAATATCAAATCTATTTAAGAAGATAGAATCCATAGAAGTGCAAAATACTTAGGAATATATACTGTATATTAAAAGACCAAAGCCTAAAGATTTATAGTATGGACATGGTATATTGATGCTTGAGGAAAAATGGAATAAGAAAATTGGTGTTCTATTTACAGTGGGTTTAGGGACACTTTCAATATTCCTGGTTAAAGGATCTACTTAAAGACCTGAGCCAAAAGTCCCTCCACCTGCATTTGACCTCAGTCTCTGAAACAATGAACTTTTAAGTATATCAAATGAAATCCTCCTTACTAAATTTACCCTTGGCATCTAGCACTGCTGACCACTTCCTTCCTCCACAAATTCTCTACTTCTATGAATTATGTAACACCATTAATACATGTTTCACTGCCACTTTGCTGGAGGTCTCTTCCCAATAGCTGGGTCACCATTCTCTGCTTATTCCCTACATGTTGGTGTGCCTCAAGGTTCCATACCTGACAATCTTCTCAATCTACATACTCTCTCAGGGAGAGCATCTTTCAACCAACATCAACATGTATGACTCTAAATTTACAACACTGAACTGGTCCTCTCACTCAAACTCTAGGTCCTGTGTTTCTGTCTACTGGACATCTCCAACTAGAAGTCCCAACATATCTAAGTTCAACTTGTCTAAGAAAGAATGCATCATTCATCATTCTTTCCCAAACCCATCTTTCTATTTTAGGATCTTGGCTATTGATCCAGCAGCAGACTCATCTTCCACATAGTCATATAAAACAGAATTTTAGGAGTCAGCATAGATTTCTCATTCCTCCTCATCCTCCATAACTAACAGCCAGCACTTCCTAAACACTGTTATTATCACTCCTCTCCTGTCTAGGCTCAGTGCTAATGCTTTAGGTTCAGGAGCTCAATGTTTCCCTTAAAATGCAATCGCTTTTATAGTCTACCTCCTCTATTCTCTCCCAAAATATCATCTTTAATCCTCATCCTCACACATTAGCAAGAGGAATCTTCGTAAAATCCAAATTTGACAAAGTCATTCCCAATGGATCCCTACAGAGAATCTGTCCATAGTTCCCCTTCATGCCCAGGATAGAAATCCAAAGTCCCTGTAATAATAAGCAAGGGCCCTTTACATCTCACCAGTTCACCTACTCAATCACACCCTCCATCAGGCTCCCTCGCACAACTTACCCCTCCAAGCTAAAAAACCTTTACTAAGATTTCATGAAGCTATTTTGTTTCCTCATTCCAAAGCTGGAATGACTTTCCCAGCTTCTTCCTTCTGCCTAGTTCACCCATGTCATCTACTGGCTCATTTTGAATGATCCATCAAGAGTCATCTCAGTTGTCATTTCCTCTGTGAAGCTTTTTCTAACAGGTCCGGGTTGAATTACAAGTCCACCTCTAAAACTTGAACATCTGCAAAGACTAGAGCAGTGTTGTCCAGTTGAATTTTCTGTGATGATAAAAATGTCCTATATCTGCCCTATCTAATGATAGCCACTAACCATATGTGGTTACTGAGCACTTGAAATGTGACTGGGGCAACTAACTCAGAGTTTTAATTTAATTTTAATTAATTTACATTTAAATAGCTACTTGTCTTGGACAGGAGAGGTATAGAGGTTAATTAGGTGCTTGTGGTCCATATGCAGACCCAGATACTTTTCATAAAAGTTTCAGCCACACATCCTTGGATCAACATTGTCTCATTGTTTGGGCCTCTCAGTGGAAGGACTTTGTAAAAGAGCAGATAAAATATTTAAATCAGAAATCCTTACACTCTGGGGAGACATCATGTCGACTCCTGCTGTTCTGATCTTAACTGCAGACTCCTCCTCAGAGTCTGACACTTGCTCAAATTTGCAGGCTCATAGGACATGAGGTTGGGAAAGGTCTTTACTTAACACGTAGCCCAGCATTCTTATCCTACTGCCAAGAAGTTGTGCCTTGAATTCTTGTGCTGTGTTACTTTAAGAAGCTTGAAATTTTCTGAAATTGCATGTAAAGGTTGGGAATCATCAGGGACAGGTTGCCTGGGAGTCTGAAGATTGTGCCCAGGCCATTTGCAGCCTGGAACAAAAATGCCGCCCTTTACCAGTTGCTGGAGACAGTAGACCATCTGCAGGATGATATGCAAGTCCTTACTCCGATGGCATAAAATCATATCACACTTGAAATTCCCTCTAGCCCTACAACTTTACCAATAGCCAGGTTTCAATCCTATCTGCATCTTAAGCAGTTTTCTCTCCTCCACAAAGTGAACCTGCTTTTCAGATGTGCTGTATGTACTTGTTCCACCTGTAACCATACCCGGACTGAATGCATCAATGGCCCAGCTTCTGCTAGTCAACCTAACTCATGCTGATTCCTACCGTCCCCACCAGGCCTTTGGCTGTGTCCAGAAGCAAACTCATCCCTCCTAAATCTCAGTGTGCTGCCCCGGTACTGCTGCACAGCCTGCGATAACAAAAGTTAAAAGCCAAGATTTCTGCTGCTATTGAATTCAGATAAAGCAACATGAATTAATTAGATCATATCCCAAGCACCAGTTTTAATACTCTGTGGTGGATTTAGTCCTCCTGGAAATAAGAACCTAACAAGAAGAAGAGCAGGTCAGGCCAAGGAGGACCATCCCTGAGGATGGACTCCTGCCCACTGGCGCTGCCAAGAGTGTTAGCACACCCCTAATCCCTCAACATCACCTCCCAAGATGTCCATCTCAGGCCTGACCCTCCACACATCTGGCGGGAATGCGATTGCCCTGGGCTTTCTGAGAACAGCGATGAGAAAAATGGAACAATTTGTCCAACAGCTCCATGGCAGGCAAGGGTCTTTGCCTTTGGCAACTTTCTTAGATAGTTGAAAGATTTAAATATTTTTTAACCTGAGTGTACCTCCATGACTTCCCACTTTCTCAGAACCCCCTCCTCAATAGCCTGATCTCTGGTTTCCATCCCCCAACACTCGAATAGCACTGCTCTTTCCAATATGATCAACAACCTCATCCTGAATAAATCTCCAGGCAATTTCTATGTTCTTGGCCTCCTTCACCACATCCTTGTTCTTACATCTCTCCATCTTCCCTGGCAAATTGTGAGCTCTGTTCTCTTGAATTTGCCACATCTCTGCCAACAATTTCCTCTTCACTCCTTCCTTTTTCTCTGACATTTTTGTGCTGTGGTTGTTGCCCTATGAGTTAACCTTCTTCTCTTGTTTTTTTCTGTGCACATACACAATCACATTCTGCTGCAAGACCCTTAGGGCTGCCCCAGAGGAACTTCTATGCCCAACCATCCATAGCTCTGGCACTGGCGTTGGCCACCTGAGCTACCAATCCTGGTCTGCCCACACTTAGGACAGGGCAAGCCCTGACAAAGAGAAAATGCCTTTGTTTGGAGATCAGTGATCCTACCTCCATAATGCTGCCTCTTCAAAACCAACAATCAATGTATGACTTGAAAATGAAGTCCAGAGGTTTGCTGGCTTGAAATTCACCTCTTGTCCATTAGTTCATGCACACTAAAATTGTTGCTGACCTTGGCTAGTGTCCTTCAAAGGTCCTTCTGGACTGTATGCCTCAGTTCCCTTTCCTCTTACTTCTTAACTTTAAATTTGGCACCTCCCTCTTGACAGTATTCATGCTATCTCTTCCCATAGAGTTCACACTTCCATTCAATCATCCACCAGGGGCAAAAAGGTGCCTGAAACTAGCAGTCCTTGTTCTCATTGAGGGGGCAAGGTAGACATCAGCCAAGCAATCACAAATTCATGTGGAAATACAGATTGTGATGAGGGTGATGGAGATTTACAGATGCTCTGTGAGGGAATAACAGGGTAGCGTGCCAGTGTCTGGAGATTCAGAGAAGAGAGGATGTGTGAGCTGGGATTTGAAAGATGAGAAGCAGTTAACTACTACAGAGTCCAGTGGGAAGAGTATTCTAGGAAGTGTACGTAGAGTGTGCAATGTTCCTGTGAGAAGAGGAATCAGGATGCATTTGAGGATCACAGGAAAACCCCAGCATGACTGGATCACAAAGAACTAATTTGAAGGGCCTAAGATAAGACTGAAGCCAAATCAAGACCATGTGAGAATGTTGAGCTTTATCCCCAAAAGAGTAGGCTATTATTAAATTACTTTAATCTTGATGTCAGAGTTGCCATATATGCAGAACAGATTGTGGGCTAGAAGAAGAGACACGGAAATCAGTTAGGAGGCAAGAGATGCAAAAGGCACAATGGCTACTTTTGTGGGGCTCAGAGTTAGTGGGAGAAATTATTCCCAATTATTCAAGGAAGAGTTTGCACATCTCCCCATCACATGGAAAGATTAAATGATCCCTACCAACAAGGACCAAGATCTCTAACTTTAGGTCTCTTGTGGATTTTCCTAGTAATTTTGCCCATCTCTACAGCAGAAAGAACTCCTTCCTTCAGAATCATAGGTAAATATTAAAACATAATCTACACTAATAAAAGAGAAACATGCAAATTGGTGTCACTCCACTACACCCACCAGCCAATCAGATGAGTATGCAAATTAACCCAACAAAGATGGCAGTTAATTTGCATAAGTGGGCGTGGACAAAGACTGAAGACAACATAGAAGGAAGCCAAGCACTGCAGAAGGGAGCAAAGCTGCAGAGAAGCAAGCGGGGCTGCGGAGGTGGGAGGGAAGCAAGCATGGTGGCAGAGGTGGGAGCAAAGCCCGCCTCGGCGGGTTTCGCTCCCTTCTCTGCTTTGCTCCGGCAGCAGGAAGCCCTATTCTTGCAGGAATCTTCCTGCAACGGGCCTCTAGTGACACAATAATGATAAAAGGAAAGGCCATCCAAATATGTGATACTGCTGCTGCCTGAGTTGACAATCAAATGATAGCCTGCACTGGAGGGAGTAATACAGGGCTGGAAACTCTTGGGTCTGTGTTCTCATAAAATGCAAACACAACAACAATAATGATGGCTTCTGCGATGCCACACCTGAAAAAGAAATGTGGGGCAATAGCCAACTTGGCTGGCAAGCAAAGTAGAGAGGGTGGTACAGTCAGTTCACCCAAGGCCAGGGCAGATGGGCCCCTGACTGCTCACAGTCTGAGTCGCATGCTGCTTCAGGCTCCAGCAAGCTCAGTACAGTCACAGGCAGCAAACAACAAAGTCAGTAGGATTAAGTGACTCTGCTGCCTGCGTGTTGGGTTGGCCCTATAGCAGAATCTAGGAGGTGCCAACTGGCACACGAGCTGAATCTTAAAGAGAAACAAGCTCTCCCCTTCCACTGACCAGAATTGCTCCTTCTGGTTTAACCCCTCCTAGAAAACCATCCTTGGCTTTGCAAACATATGGAAAAAGGCAGCCCCCCATCTTTCTGCCCTCCCCACTGTGCATCTGTAAATCCCTACAAGGCACAAATGCAAAACAGTTGCCAATCGTCCTTTTTGGGATTTGTAGGGCAACCAGCCAATTGGCTGCCCACAGGTTATTCACACTGCAGTAGGAAACAAATTTCTTGCTGCAATTATCCTTGAGTTCTACTGTTTACCCCAGGAATAAACTAATTGCTGCTGTAAAACACCCTTTCCCACACTGTCCAGCACACATCTGTAAATTCCAAGCGGGATGGGGGTGAGCTGGTTGCCAGTTGGCTACTGGAAAGGCGTGGCAACTGGCCAACTAGAAGTCGGTTTATTGTTCATGGTGTAAGAGAACTTACACTTCTTATTGTAAATGCCACTGCATGCTTAGGTTCTTACCTTTTAAGTACACAACTTGGACCTCAATTTGCAATAAGCCCATGTTTACTAGTGGCTGTGGACTGGTGGTACAGGAATAAATTCCAGGTGGTATGGTAGATAATGACAACTGTGCATGGGATTTTTATATGGTTAGGGGAATTCACAGAAGTAGGGTAAAATACACTTTTTCCATCATCACCAACTATTCGACCTGTAAATGGAAATTCAGTTCCAAACATCCTCTCAAGTTCTCTTTTGCTTCCATCATCGAGACTGGAGGTCATACCCAGGTTGCATACAGTGTTTACCAAGAGCACCTTCTACAATAGCTCACTCTCAGAATGATTATGATTTAATGCCTTTGAAGAAACTATTATTTCTGCCTATAACCTCTTTCTTCTGCTTCCAGATTATGAAAAGCATACAAATCTTTGAAGATCCAACCCAAGTATGGAAGGCAAGGAGAGGCACAAATATCCATAAGGATCCATTAGACAACTTCACAGGCAAAAGAACAAATGATCCTGGAGTTTCTAAGGCTGGAACTGGGAAGCCCCTAGGAACCTATACTCTTCAGTGTGTCTTTCAAGTATTGTTAGTTAGCTATCCCTCACCCTCTGCTCCTCTCTGCCTTTCTGGTTCTTCTGATTGCAGCGTCCAACATAAATGGTAGCCTTGTGGCTGCATCACCTCCAAGGCCAGTGCTCACTATCAGTGATTACCCTCTCTGTGCGGCTTATATACTTAAGTGGGGACCTAGTGTATTCCTGGTCTCGGGTGGGCCAGCTCTCCTTGGGTCAGGTGTCCTACCTGGATGATTCAGCTGTGGCTAGAAAATGGGTTCTATAGTATTAGCTCCCTAGGCCTATCACTTCAGTACAGCCATGGACAGGTTCATGGAAGATTTTGTGAGCAACACAACAAAATAGTCTGTTATGTAACTCACCACCCTCTTGTGACCAATAATGGATGTGTCTGTCTCCCCAGACACACTCCCATCCATTATGCTATCTGTGTCCCTCCAGGTCCATGTGTTAATTTTCTGCCAATTATCACTTGGCAGAGTCCCTGGAAAATAGACTTTCAATCAATGTTTGTTGAGTAAGCCTTTTAAAATATAAATTGGATTGTGTCACTCCCTTGCTTAAATACTTCAGTTGGTTTTCACTGTCCCTAAAATAAAATCCAAATTCCTTTTCATGACCTAAAAGGCCCTGCAGAATCTGGGCCTTCCAACCTCTCCAAGTTCATCATGTGCCAATCATCTCTTCATTCGTGGTGCTCAGCCTCAGGGGTTTTAGTTTTGATTTCCTCTTTGATGTCCAGGCTCAGAACCTTGACAAGTACCAATCCCTCTGTCTGGAATGTTCTCTCTTGTTCTTCACACAGCTGCCTCATTCTCATTCCCCCATCAGGATGCAACTTAAATTTTACCCCATCAGAGAAGCTTTTCTTGACCAACCTCTCTCTTTCCAATAATATTCTCAATCACTCTACTCTGTTGGGATTGTTTATAGAGTTTATCACAGTTTTGGATTACTTGTTAGTTAACTCATTTCCTTATTTGCTGCCTTTATCCTAGGTTAAACTGTAATCTCCACAAAGTCAGGGACATGTTTCTTTTGTTCTTTCTCATATATACAGAACCTAATATATAATAAGTGTTTGTCGATGGGTAAATGTATCAGAAGATAATGATTCAAATTCTGGTTTGTTCACTGACAGTGATCTGGGGCAGATTGCTTCTCCTTTCTAAGCTTCCGTTTCCTCTTTTGCGAAATCAGAAGAGTTCAGTGTCCAGGGCTGATATAATGATTATTCCTGTTCACCTAAGAAGTGCTCAGGGCTCCCTCTTTGAGATGCTTTCCCTAATTAGCTTACCTCATTCTGGGACCGCTGAATACCTGTGCTCAAACAGTATTTTGCAGTAGTTTTCTTAGTTACTGTGAGGTTTCTGGAGATAAGAAGCAATGTCTCTTAAGAATGAGAGAAGTCTAGGTGAAATTTCTGAGAAACTTGAAATGTCTTGTAAGAAGGAAGAAATTCCTAAGGTTACCAAAATTTCAAATTTACCAAATGTGTGATATAATGTTGATGCTTATTTTGAACACATTCATGTTTTAAACACAGAAACATACAATGCAATATAGCTATGCTATATGTCAAAAACTGTCAACACTTCAATGAAAATATTAAGGTGGTTACTGAGTGTCAATTATGTGCATTAAAAACCATTATCCATCCGTTGCCTCATTTGGTTTAACAAAACCTGCATTTACAGAATATGATTTCAGGGATCCCGGTGAACCATGCCACTCAGTATTCACATCTTTGTGAGCCTCCACCCACATTGAGGCTGAGCTTGGCCATGTGCCCAACTTTGACCAATAGGACATTAGCAGGAATAATGCAGTGGAGACTTCACACAGATTTGCACATTGGTGCAGTCAGACAGAGAGGCCCATGTGAAGGAAAATCTAGGACCCTGGTCCCAGACGAGCTACCAGGGAGCAGCCAGCACAAATTGCCAAGAATGTAAGTGAAGACATTTTGAACTTCCAGACATCCCACAGTGACACCCCATGAGACAGAATTTTCCAGTCAATCCATAAATCATGAGGAAAAAAATAATTTACTGAATTTGTTATTGTTTTAATCCACTAAATTTTGGGGTTGTTTGTTACTCAGCAACAGATAACCAAAAATGCCCTGAAAAGTAAATATTATCTCATTTGCAAAAAAAACCACCCTGAGACTCAGAAATAGCAAATGATCAGACTCACATCATGGTTGTAATTCTGACTTGTACTTACTACCTTCCTTGGAGAAGAGCAAGTGAACCTTCAAAATATGTCTACAGCTCCAACTGCAGAGGGGGCCCTGTGTGGACCACCTGGCTGCTCCCTCCAACCCAAAGCCATAGATGGTTGAAAACAGTTGGCAACTGACTCAAAAACAGCCACATCACCAACTGACCTGCAACCTACAGCACGGAGTGGAATGACATTTTTAAAAAATCAAAGTAAACTCATCAGATTCCCTCTCTTAAGAATTTTAACTAAAAATACTGGATGACTAAGCCAACTGAGCAGAAGAAACTAAGGAGAAGGAACTTATCACATGACAGCATGGTAAGAGGGGTAAGACAGATCATAATACACTAAAGCTACAAAAAAGCCTGAAGTAAAATAACATGAACAAGCAGAAGCTATAAGGTAGAAGAAAATAATGAAGAGTTCCGGTAAATCACATTCAGAAGCAGGAGGGGGCAGAGGAGGCAGAAACAGAAAGAGGGAAAGTGCTGTGTGTTGGAGACTCCACATGGCTCCCTCCAGCCTCCTGGTTTCCTGGTGGTTTGCCAGTTATGGGTTTAAGAGGCTACAGTCTTTTAATAAACTGATTTTTTCTTAAAGTGATTTGAGTAATTTTCTACTCCCTGAGGTCTTGACAGTCATACTCAAACAAATTTCAAACAGGAAATAATTCCCATTATGGAAAATTCACCTAAGAATGATTATGATTTTTCTAGTTCCTTTTAATAAGTATTTAATTTCCAATAAGCAGGTTCCCGGGGATTCAGTGGAGGCTAAAAAGGGGGGGAAAGCCTGGGAATATTTCCCATGATAATTTTCTACCCAAATGACTTTATGATGGACCAAAAAATTTCAGTTACCCTCATTATTAAATTGTCAAAAGACTGGGTTTACAGTTTAAGGGCCTAGTGCCTTCTTCAGACACTGAATGTAGTAATTTCCCATTTGACCCAGTTTTCCTTGTGCAGACGGGCACACGCATGCCTGATAACTCACCACCAAAAACCTGTATCAGCCATGAGCAGTCATATCAAACCTTCCAAATCTAGAAAAAAAAAAATAAACTTGGGGGGAGGGAGAGATCAGGGCCACAAGAGAGGTTAATCCTACAAATAAATTTTTATTTTAAACCTGACTTTGATTAGAAGGTTTGAACCTTTAGAATAATTTACTTTGGTTTTTCTTTGTCAGATTTATGAAGTTCTCCCCTTTAAAAAAAAATGTGTATATTGCTGAAAGATTGTAAAATTTAATAGCAAACAGATTACGCACTTAGGAATAGACTAAGCACAATTAGCGCTCACATTCCTCCCCCTCCTATAAATAACTCGGTTTCCTGGCCATGTCTGCAAGTTTCATTAGAATGGTGAGGAAAAGGGGGAGAAGGAGGAGGAAAAAAGAAAGGCCATCTGAGTCTCTTTCTTTTCAAAGTACAGATCCAATCACTCAATCGGGGGCTTTGGACTGCCTGGGAAGGAGCATGGGGGTGTGAGAGGAGGCAGAGTTAAAATAATTCTTTCTGCCTCCCGATATACCCACTAGCTTTTAAGGAAATTTTTCTGCACGTGGATTTGAAATTCACCTGCTATATATATTGGCTATTCCAGCAAGCAACCTGCTTCATGGGTCCTTCCACAATGAGTCTCAGTGATCTAAGAATAAAGGTTTTGTCCGCTCCATAATTTTAAATTATACATACGTTGTAGATGCTACCTAATTTAGCAGTTACTGTTAATCATGTCTGTGAAAAGAGAAAAGACTCTCGGCCCTGGCCACGTAGCTCAGCTGGCCAGAGCTTCATCCTAATACTCCAAGGTTGTGGGTTCAATCCCCGGTCAGGGCACATACAAGAATCAATCAATGTATGCATAAATAAGTGGAACAACAAATCTCAATCTCTCTCTCTCTCTCTCTCTCTCTCTCTCTCTCTCTCTCTCTCCCCTCTTCTCTTCTCTTTCTCTCTCTCCTCTCTCTCCAAAAATCAATGAATAAAAATTAAAAAGAAATACACTCACATGGCAAGAAACTGAGGCCCAGAGGCAACAGCAAGCTAGCAAATGAATCTTGCCAATAACTATGTAAGTAAGCTTGGGAGTGGATCCTTCCCAGAAGCGTCTTCGATGAGACCTCACTGCCAACTGATACTTTGAATGCAGCCTTGTAAGAGGCCCTGAGTCAAAGGACCCAGGTAAGCCATGCCCAGATGCCTGACCCATAGAAAATGTGAGCTACTAAATGTGCATTATTTTAAGGCTCTAAGTTTATGCTAGTCTGTTATGAGGCAATATATAACAAGTGCATGCTTGGTTCTCTGCTACAGACAGCCTCCTCTACAACGATTTTAGCTTTCACATACTCCTGTAGCGTGATTGGCACCTGGCCGTGGCACTGACTCTAGCTCCAATATTGTTCCTCATAGGCAACCTAACTGATATTTGGGTGTCAATTCCTAGTTCCCAGGGGCATCAGACTAGCCCAGCTGGAATCAAACAATCCCTGTGGCAGATGTGCACCTGCTGCTAACAGGTCTGCATTCCCAGCAGTCATCAGGATTGTAGCAGAAGGTAGACTTTTTCTTTTTTAAGGGGGTGTAGCCAGGAACCTATGACCAGTATCTTGAACACATCATACCTGCCTTCTCCCTGTTTTCTCTTTCTTTTCTTTTGAAATAAAGTTGAAGCTGAATTACTATTAAAGATCAGAATTCTTCTATATGGATGGAAGAAATAGTATAAATAATAATATTTATATTATCTAAGCTTTGCAACTAAAATAAAAATAGAAAATACACTATACATATAAACCCAACATTTCTGACATTTATTCTTCCCAGGTACCAAAAATTAAATTAGCACTCAAAGAAAGTTTTTTATTTAAAAAAAATTGCCAAGTGATAAAATGTTCCCAGAATGGTGAGTTCAACTTCAATTAGAATAATTGTTTGTAATGTTTACCCAAAACCTTATTTTCCTAGGGGTAAACCCTAAAAAAGCAGTCACTAATGCCCCCTTTATCACTATTTTCTCTTTTGTATGTATTTTGTCTAGCTGTCCAAAATACTTGTTTGAAACAAGGCTATATTTGTGAGAGAGCCCTGGCCTGGGTTGCCAGCTCAATCCCCAGTAGGGGGTGTACAGGAGGCGGACTAAGGGCATATATTAGCCTATGGCAGTGTTTTGCTTAAATCAGGAGGTAAATTGTTAAATTCTTTGGTGTTTCCAAACACAGAGCAGACTTCTACCTCTTCTCCAAAAAAGTTGCATAATTAATAAAATTCATATCACTGAACCAATTCTTTGCTCTTTTTGCCTGCAAAAGTCAAAGTTTATTTTCCTATTCTCCCTTTGAAGAAAGACACTTGTGATAGATGGTGGATGACAGTCCAGGAATTTGACCAAAATGACAGTACACGCCCTATAAGCAGCTGTGGGTTGGCTGTGGTTCTGTCTTTTGTGCACATCGAGTGCGATGCAGCCAATGGAAAATAACAGTCACGGTGGAGTGTGCCATTAATCCAAAGGGCATTTGCATTGGGTGTCAAATATATGCAAAGGGAGTTGCTAGAGGTCACTCGGGCTCACAGATGCAGGAAAACAGGTGAACAGCTTTGTGAAGCTACAGTTTAAAACTTCTCTATAAACACATTGTGTTGGATTTGAACTTTTTAAGAGACTGTGGTACATCAAGGCAGGCCCAGAGAGATGGCAAGGGTGAAGCCAGTTGGTGTATGAGATTCAGGAAAAAAATCCATACCAGAAAGTGTGCGGTTGTCTCCACCATCCCCACCTCCGGTGTTCCAGGGGCTTGGCACCCTAACTTCCCTAGCTACACCAGCATCCTCGCTTGGTCTGCAGGAGGCACTGCCAGGGAAATTCTCTTACAAGGGATGGCAGGGAGGGGAAGAAAGACAGCTGTGTTTGCTTTTTCCTTCCCACAATGAGGACTCTGAGAAGAGAGGGAATCTCAAATCTGAAGGTTGCCACCTATGATCCCACTATTGGTAAGTCACATACAGCACAGTGATATGATATAGCCAGTCCCATGACCTTGAGTGTCTCATAGAAGTATATCCATATATCTACAATGTTCGTCCAGGTTCCAGGGTCACCTACCCATCTCCTCACCCCCTGCCGAAGAACTGAAATAACATAAAAAGGATGTTTTTAGCCTTTGGCTCTAACTGAGAAAAGATGATATACCATCTTGTTAGATTCCTAAAACAGTGACTTTAGCATCAAGTTAGAATCATTTGGGGTGCTCCTTTTAACATGCACACTCCCTGGCCCCATCTCAGGCTTCTGAGTCAGTCCATCTGGGTCTGAAGCCCAGAAATTTGTATGTAACAGAATGCTCGCAGGTGATCCCAGTACAGAATCTATGGACTTGTGTTAGAGAATCAGCACTTAGAACCACTCCCAAACTATTGGGTTAGTACAGAAATATAATATTCTGTGCTTCCGAAAGTCTGTGGCTTGGGAGAGGCCTATGTTAATTATATCCTGATTCTACTAAGTCAGAGAAAGGGAATCTATAGTCCCCTGGAAAAGGATGTTGACATCTCTCCTTCCTCCCTACTTGCATTTCTTTTACATTCCCTCTTCTTTCTTCTGCTCCTTTTCTCATACTTTTTTAAAAAATATTTTTTAAATGTTACATATATATACACATATACATATATATGGTTAGCCAGGCAAAGAGTCAGCTGACTGCTACTGACATCCTTCCCATAAGAGAGTGCATTTTCAAGAGCACAGAGACTCACAGCCCCGAGAAGCTACCACGAGGCCCTGGGATGGATGGGGATGCTGCTGTGGCATATTCCAATGGCTGAATTTAGTAGAAAGTTGGGAAGTTATCGTAATTGTTAACCCAGAGGATGATACTACCAGTGGTCCCAGCAGAATTTCCCAACAGCAGAGCTGCCCAGGACAAAAATTCAGTCTAACAAAATGTCCAGTTTTCATCAAAAGCAGCATTCCAGAGCAGATAATGATTGGGGGGCAGCTCACCATCTGCAGAGGGCTGTGGACAACTGGACTATAAGGGGCACCTCTGATTTCATCATACTAGTAAGCAAAGCCAGCTATGTTCAGGAGGATGCGAGGGGAGGAGACTGGCCGACTGATCCTGTTCTGTGTGTCGGGTGCTGTGCCGTGGATTTGCACATGTATCATCACGTGTGATCTTCACGAGGGACCTGTGAGGGTGAGTGTTTCTGCCCTATTTTACAGATGAGTAGACTGAGACTCAAAGAATTTAAGAATAATCCTCCCAGGGGCCAATGCTTGCTAAGCGGAGTCCACTGACTCCAATTCCAGAGCTCTTTTTATGACATGGCATTGTCCCTTACATGTCTCAAGGGTTCTGCCTCGTGACCACCATCAAGTCCTAAAGGAGAGTTCAGGGGAGTCATCTTTATGAAATCCTCTCCTTTGTGAAGATGTTTTGGATTCTTCTCGAGTCACAGAATCATAGAGTGTGAAGGCATGCCACGGGTCATCTAGTTCATAACCTCGTGTTTCATGGAGAAGCAGAGGTCTAGACAGCCTAAATGCTGTGCCTACAGTCACATGGTTACTGACAGAGCCAGGACTAGAACCCAGCTCTTCCAACGTGGACTTCAGTATTTTTCTGTTGTGACAGTGTTTTCCAAAAAATTATCAGTAATTTCTTAAATATGTCAAAAGTGAGTATGTGTCCATGTTAACTCCTACCCCAAGTTGTTACCCTAGGCCTAGGCCCAGCATGACACCAGCTGAGGACCTCCTACAACATCCGCTCCTGAATTCCTTAGTGTGAAGCTGTGTGATTCTACCTCCAGGTGTCCATTCCAGCTGGAACGACCTAGAACTGCTACAAATTCTGTTCCTCCCATCAAGGATCTTGCCACACAGCTGCTCCCCACCAATGCTTGGCCTCCAAAACTATCAAGAAATTAGTCATAGAAACCTTTAGATGGAGAGAAATTCCATGCTCACTTTATGTGAACTCAGATCAATAACACTGGAAGCCTGCAGAGTGATACCTGTACCTATGTCTGTCAAACCCCAAGGAAAAAGATGAGTAAGGGAGAGAGACAGGGAGGAAGCAATGGAGGTAGGGAGTGTATATATGTGTTTATACATGTATATACATGAAACTGAATACTTCTTCTTTCTGTGTCAGGGAACTCTTAAAGTTAATCTTCTCTCTGCTTCTTTCCTATACCACACCAGCAGGAGGAGGATCTCTAAATTCATAGTGAAGGACACCCAGATAGTTGGAGAAGTTTGTGTAGTTGAGCATGTAAGATGTTCAGATCCATGGGATTCAGGCATAAATCCCTGCCTAAGAATGTCAGCCTTTACATCTGGCTTTCAGCCCAGTATGCACATTTCTCCTTTCTCCCTCCTACCTGTCTTCCCAGGTAATGACTTACTTGATGCATATATTCCTCAGTGACTGGTGGGCTCCATATCAATAACCACACCCCCATTACCTAGAACAGTGTCTGGAACACAGGAGGTAGTTAACAAATACTTTCTGGATGAATCAATGACATGATATGACATCACATAGCAAAATTACTCAATTACTCCCACACACGGCTGGGTCTCAAAATCTAAGACTCAGTTTTCCCAATTCAGACTATATTTAGTGAGTAAAAATAATAAAATTAATAAAAATTAGTAAAATGTGTGAGTAAAAATAGGATAACACCACTATTCACTGCTAACTAGTGCTAGATCAAAGAGAATTTTATAAAGACGTTGCAGAAAATTCATCAGACGTCTCTGAGGTCAGATATCGGGCGGTATATAATAAATAAACTAGAAACAAAGAGGAAACTCCCAACATGTAGTGGAAATTCAGCAAGCTAATCGTAGGAAAGAGAAAGCCATAGTACTTGTTTTAAACATGTTGGAAAAAATGCTTGAGTATTCCATATGACTATAGTTATATTAACTTTTGTATTCTCTCTACGTTTTATATTTCAAATTTCCATAATAACCATTTGTTACCTGGGATGGAAAATAAGTAAATTGTGTTTTTTAAAAAAGTGGAGGGAGGGAGAGAGGGAGGGATGGAGGAAGGAAGGGAGGGAGGGGAGGAGGAAAAACACCTCATAAAATGAGAAAAGACAGGCTATTTCTTCATGGTTCTAAAACCGCTGATTGAAAATGGATAAAAGTCAAATCAACTGGTTGTTTTGTCTCCATGACACTAAACACTACTGGTTTTACTTTTTCAAATAATATCTTGAACTGATTAGTTATTTTGGCATCATGGAGACACACCACCATGTGAACAAGGAAAACAACATAGGAGCAACTGGGGAAGGCAGGGGCCATGTGGAATGATGTTAAAAACTTAAGGAGACTAAGACCTGAGCTCATTGGTGTTTCCTTATCCTAAGAAATTAACATCATTTAAAATTTCCTCCTGAGTCAATATGTTCCAGTCACTGGACAATATCTGAAACTTAGGACTTTGCATCCCTGGGTTCTGTTACCCACCCTTTTTCAACAAGTAGACCTGTACACTACAGCAGGTCATTCAAACGTTCTTTCTCTTCTGTAAAAATTGAGATGATAATCTCCATTCCACTCATGTTCAGTATCATTGTAGGTAGGGAAGTGCTGAGAAAATCACATTTTCTGATTTAGTGACAAGTGGTATTATCAATGTCTCCAATTATAAGGCCCCTTCAAGAGAAGACAGAGTGGTAAAGTGTGCAGACAGTAGGTCAAGAATCAGAAAAACCTGAGCTTTAGTGATGTCACGGTGCAATTAATGTCAGAGCTTCATCCAACACCCAACAGCCGAGAGGACCTCTGACTCAAATCTCCTAACTCCACTGCACAGATTCTCTGCCAACAACACAGATACCCTAGTATTGATTTCATGTCAGGTGTCCTCCCTTGATGCTGCCAATTACTCTCTATTACAAAGTCAGATTAAAGAGTTTACATCATGTGTGAATAGGGTAACACAGAATCACTGTCTAGTTAAGATATAATCATGTGCAATCAATTTAATACTTCAAAGGGTTGTTTTCAATCATCCTGAGATGATAATGCGGGAGCCTTGATAACTCTCTTAACATTTGTTCCACAGAGAAATGGGAGTGATGTGAAGCACAGTGGCTTCACAGTGTGCCTGTCACACTGAGTGGTGACCACAGTGAGCAAATGTGAACGAAGCCATGACTGACTACAGATTATTCGTTTATGGGCAGTACATTTTGCACATATACTTGGTTTGCATTCCTTACATGTATTAGGCCTTCAATATAATAGGTACCAATTTTTTGGTCACATAGTGACATTTAAAATCCTATAAAATAAAAGGCTAATATACAAATTGACCAAACTGCAGACGACCGGTCGCTATGATGTGCACTGACCACCAGGGGGCAGACACTCAATGCAGGAGCTGCCCCCTGGTGTTCAGTGCACTCCCATAGGGGAGTGCCACTCAGCCAGAAGCCGGGCTCACAGCTGGTGAGCGCAGTGGTGGTGGTGGGAGCCTCTCCTATCTCCACAGCAGCGCTAAGGATCCCTTGGGGGATGTCCGACTGCTGGCTTAGGCCCACTCTGTGGGGAGCAGGCCTAAGCCAGCACTCGGACATCCCCAAGGGGTCCTGGACTGTGAGAGGGTGCAGGCTGGGCTGAGGCACCCCCCAACCCCAGTGCACAAATGTCGTGCACCGGGCCTCTAGTCTCTCAATAAAATACCAGGGTTAAAATATCTAGTTTCTACTAGATGTGAGATTTTTTTTTAAAGGTCTTTCATTTGAGGACTGTGGGGACAAAGTGAACAGCACTTCAGTGGGCTACATTCAGTGGACACTTGGACAGGTTCTCCCTTCTAGAAGCACCTAACCCAACAGCACCTCGTTCAAGCCGATCCTAGAACCCCTGATTACTTGTAGTCACAATAGCTCTCAACGCCATGTTAAGACACTCTGCACAAATGTGTGTGTGCTCCAGGCTCCTCCGTTACCCAACAGGAACTGATGCCCAGGAATTACCAGATGCAGCAGCAAGCACCCCTGCTTTCCACAGGATTCTGTAAAATGCTGATGGAGCAGGAAACCGCCATAAAAGTTCCCCTGAAATCCTCTAGAGATGTCCTGTAACATTTTCCATGGAAAGGTCATAAAATATTCCATGCAATTAGCTTCACTTAAAGAAACATTTGTCAATGTGCTTTACCTTAAAGGTGACTTTTTCCTTTAAACGTGTGTCATTTATAAAAATGTTTGCTGTTTTAACAAAATGCATAGATATTATCGCCATGGGATTCTGATTGACAGAAAGCTAATCACGGCAAGATTTAATCCAACTACAGCCATGGGAAAATGTGTAAATGGCAGCAGAGTTGGGGGTAGTAGAGTATAGAATGTGGATGACTTTTTTAAAGATTTTTTTTTGAAAATCAAAGTCTGACATTCTGTTTTCTAGTTTTTAGAAAATATGAAATTTCATAAGAATAGAAATACTCACTGTTATCCTTGTAACCCCCGAGAATTCCTATGAATTAAAGTGAACTCCCAGGCCCCCTACCTAATGCCAAGAAAATATGCTGCAAATCAACCTATATTTTCCAAAGCAGAGGTAATGTGACCAGAGTCACCACCTGCTGAGGATGGAAAACAGGTGTGTGGGTGAGGCTTCCTGCCTAGAGTGGCTCATGCTCAATCCCCTGGTGGCTCATCTCCACCTGCTCCAGATGCGGGTCAGCCCACCTCGGTGCCCAGGAATTTTCCACAGGGGGATTCCCACTGAACACTTTCCCTCCCTGGAGCCATGACACCTTCGTGCTCCTTCCATTCCTTCCAAAAGTCTCTGCCATCTGCAAGCCCTCATGGCCTTGCCCAGATCTGCCCAACAGCCATTAGACACTGAATATTCCCTTGTCCGGATTTATCAGGTTGTTTTATCATGTTTCACTGGTTTCTCCAAATTCTCCTTGCTGTTCTATGGTTAGACTCCACAGAATAATGGGTGATATGACTGAGAAAGTTTCATCCAGCTCTGAAAGGCGATTTTTAAAGCTTGGAGAGACTGGACGAGTGGTGGGAGGAGGTGGACCAAGGAAGAGGAACCAAGGAAGGAGTGTACATGACCATCAGAAGGAGTCACTGTTGAGAGGTGCAAGAAAGCTGAAAATATAGATGTGGAATTGAGATAAGCTGTCAGAAGATACGAGCAAGAGACATGTATGAAAACCCGATTTGTGAAGCTAAAGCATATCTGAGAATGTGACCGACCAGGAGGTACTCACCCAAGATAAGCAAAGGCAGCATCGAGGAGTTATAGAGAAAGGTAACATTTATTAAGAGAATGAGTTCAAAGTCATGATGGGTGCATGGCCTTTTCTAGACAAATTTCCATGAACCGTGATTATATTGCATCCAACAGGAAAAGCCTGGGGCCTAATTGTGTCATTCTTGATTGCAGCCTTGGAGCCCTGCTGTATGATGAGATCTAAATTGGGGCTCAGGAGTAAACAAAATATATAGAAACAAGGACTAAGAGGAAGAAGAGGGCATTGCTAAACATCCAAACTGTTCCCAGAATGCTCAGGGCCCCAAGACAGGTTAAGGACACTCAGAGAGATGCAGGTCACACGTGAATGCCTGACGCCAGTCTCAGAAAATACAACAAAGCCACCTCGATCACAGGGTTAGACTTACCAGTGTGTCAAGGGTGCCTGAAGTCCATCTACTAAGGCTTCATCCCCCACCCCACCCACACTGGGTAGCATTTAAAGGGACACTGCCAACATGCACCTCTGGTGAGTTTTCTGTTTGCATTGCTCGCATATCCCACTGACATGTGCTTTTAATACATTTCACCAGGTTACAGTTCAGACTTCTAAGCCAAGGAGTCTTTCCTTCCCCTTAACTGGTCTTTACAAGTCTCTGCAGTGACCTGCATAATAATGTACGTAATTTAAAGCTCAACTCCTAGAGATCAACCTCATATTTCTATTTTCCTGTTCTTAGGGGAAGGAGGGTTTCCAGAAAATTCACTCAAGTCCTCAAGTACTGCAACAGAAGTGACTGGCTTTCCTTCTCATTTAAAAATTTAATGGGATTTTTTAAAAGCCTATTATTGCACTTCCTCATTTATGTGTTCATATCAACAGGCCCAGAATCATTTAGTCCTCTGGGGATGCTGGAGTGGAAAGTTCTTTTTATCTAAGTCATTAATGAATTCACACCAAAAAGACTCTTTATCTGTGTTACCTTCAACATTTGCAGAGGCAAAATCGTGAGCTTCTCTAAAAAACCCTGGTGAGTGATAATCAAAAGTATCAAGGAAACAAATGAGAAAGGGAGATAAGTTGTGCAAACCACATTCGTGTTTTCGAAGGCCGAAGTTAAAAGAGCGAGACAGATTTAAGGCAAACTCAGAATTATACAATGGAAAAATACCGCACCAAAGATTAAAGACCCGCCTGCTAAATAGATAATGCCAAATTTGATGAGAAAATACATTTCCTTTCCTTTGAAACCTTAGTTGATATTTTCCACTTTCACTGGAACGAAATGAGCTCGAAGATGTCACTCAACACTTGGACAGGGGGGGCCTCCCTTTCCAGATGCAGAATCGGGAGGAAGGGCCTACATGTTTTTTCTATGAAGTACAAGTCCCTGCAAAGGCCAAGATCAGCTCGCAGACTGTGAGAACCTGCTTCGGGTCTTCTGTTGTTGGACTGTGAACATTTTTCTCTCTAAGAGGACGTTGTAAAGGGGGTCGCAGCAGGAGAGAGAAGTGGGCGAAAAGAAAGGACTTTTCATTCCCGTGGGACAGGTCCTCTCCCTCAAGGCTTTCCACTTTGCTTTTGCATTTGAACTCACCCTTTACCTGGGCTTTAATTTGCCGCAAGGTAACCCCTGATCTTTCTCTCTCTCACTTCCATGGGTTAGGGAGCATGCAGACCAATTTAGCTAAAATTGTGTCAGGAGACCTGAGGCATTTTCTCACTACTGTTGCCTCACCCAGTCAGATATCAGCTCACTTTTCTCCTTCTTAAAAGCACCAGAAAGATTAACCTGCTCATTTCCAACTTCACTCTCCTTGCTCCAGAGGATGCTCAGCTCCCTTGCTTACAGGGGCTCTGCTATTACTGCCTTGAAAGCTTTAATAATGTTTTATCATGGAACCGTGCATGTTTATTTTGCACCGGGCCCTGTAGATTGTATAGCTGGCCCCCTCTGTGACTTTTCCTCCCCCACCTGAAAGCTAAAAGCACAGCTGCATTCCTGACCTGACGGGGCAAACTCAGTCTAACGGAGCAACACACACGTTGTCGGTGGAGAAAGCACGTAGGTGAGAAAGCTAAGCATGGCCAGCCGCAGCTCCAGTTTCACGTGCTTGTCACATGTTTCAAATATTCGAGAGCATACATGCATTTCCTTGATCACTGCCCTCAGCAATTTGAAGGCCTCCAGCCATGTCACATACTATCATCCCAGAGAACTGGAGACCATGATCTGCATTAATTGAAAAGTCGTGTCCAGACCTCAGCCCTTGCTCCCAGAAAGATCAGGGCACAGCTCACGAATTCCAGGAATGCACAAAAAGAGGACCAAAGAGCAAAACAGGATTTCTACCTAAGTTCAGAAATCAAAGGCTACTGACCTAATGCTTCAGCTAAAATCCTTTGCTAGAAATGACAACAAAACCTCATTTTATTCCTTTATATAATTATTACTTAGCTTCATGTTGATGAGAACAAAGTGATCATGAAAAATATTACTTCCTGGCTCAGAATAAAAAATAGCTGCTTTATTTCTGAGGGGAAAAGATGGGCCAGCCCTTCTCTGTTTTCCTGTCTATATTACTATCCTTCCCTTCCCAAAATACCAATGATATGCTGGGGGGACTGAGGTGAGGGATTGACCTAGACCTCCCCCTCATTCCCCTTACTTTAAAAAATATTTTTTATTGATTTCAGAGAGGAAGGGAAAGGGAGAGAGATAGAAACATCAATGATGAGAGAGAATCATTGATCAGCTGTCTTCTGTGGTCCCACACTGGGGATCAAGCCCACAACTCAGGCATGTGCCCTGACTGGGAATCAAACCATGACCTCCTGGTTCACAGGTCGACACTTAACCCCTGAGCTACGCCAGCCAGGCCCTCCTTACTTTTTATATCTATATATAAATTAAGTTAAATGCAGAATGATTGCTTGCTTGTGAAAGGTCCTAGGGAGCCATAGCTGGTCTTGAACAGATTTCCATCTGAAGAAATTATGACACAAGGATGTTGCAGCTCAAGTTTTTCAAAGTGGACCAACTATCTCCACAAACCTTATCACACACCTACACCTCACACTTTGTGTGTTAAAGTCCTAGCCCCACAATCAGAAAAATCCAGACACTTACTAGACATTTGATGGTGCTAAAGAATTATTTTAACTTAGGTATAAAGTAGTGTTGTGATTGTATCTTTAGTACATGTTTATCTTTTGGAAATACATACTGAAATACGTATCTGGGATTTTCTCCAAAATAACCCAATTGGGGGGTGGGGCCAGAGTAAGGGTGAACAGGTTGGCTATGGGAGTTGATAATTTGTGCAACTTGGGTGATGGGTTCAGGAAAGTAAATTGTAATATATGTATGACATTTTCCAAAATGTATTTTGCATAGCATATATTTATTTTGACTCTACCATTTCTTAGCTGTGTGGCGTTAGGCAAATTGCTCTCTGAGCTTATTTCACCTTTGTAGTTTTCACAGTGATTGCTACCTCTTGGAGTTGTTTGTGAGAAATAAATGAGATAATGCATCTAAAGCAGGAAAGATTTTCTTCATTGTGGCCTCATTACTTCCTCCTTCCCAGGGCATCCTCCAGGTAGAATCTGCTACGGCCCTGAATGGAGTGGATTCCCTTCTTTTGTCTACATGGCAGCCAGAATCCAGACCAAGCACAAACTTCTGCTTACTTTATGAAATCAGATCAGGCTTCAAGAATTCAGCTTGCTGAGTGGAAAGCTAGTCTTAATCTCCTGAGTGACCTCCCTTCCAACTCCTACCCCTTTCAAAAGAACACAAATATACATTCGGATTTTCCATAAACAAGAGCACGTGCCAAGCAGGTTTGTGCAGATTGCAGAGGAATGTTCCTTTGATTCCGATCCTGAAAATACATCTTTGAATGATTGCACTTAAGACACAGCATCAACAAGAGCTCTCTTACCAAACCCGTTCCAAGCTGCGACTGCCTTTCACAGAGAACTAATGAAACTGACAGAGTTACAGCAGGAATCAATGAATACCTTCATGGTAATGGCCTTCTGATGATTTTTCATTAGTTGCCCTTTTTCACCCAACCTGGAGCTGAATCACCTGATTCACCTCAGTGTGGGAAGCCACCGCTTGCCAATACTGTCAGTACACCAAGGAACTCGGAAGGCTGATGGACCTTGGGCGTTAGCAGGGCTGACGCTAAGCACCCAATTGTTGAGATAGTGGTGGCTCAAGGCAATTCCTGATAATCCTTTTACTGTTTACCAAACTTTACCTTTTATCTGCCTGTATGCATTGCTAAAGGGCAAATGTGTATTCAAGTAAATAAAATAGCAGACCAGGCCAGAAGCCCGTGTGTCTCTTCAAGAAAGAGGCTCCACCTGGCCCCCAATGCCTTCTAAATTCATATTTCTTGTGTAGCATTTTCATTTGTGCATCAGCCTCTCCTTCAGATCCTGAACTCTGCGACAAAGGTCACGGCACCTCAGTGCTAAGAGTCAACAAAAGTGAACAATGACCTAATAATATTTACTTAGTTGATCTACTGTGCTGTGTTTCCTTAAGAGAGGGACACCAGTATAAATAAATACTGTGATCTTCCAGGATAGTTGCTGGAATCAAGAGGAGTCCGTTGATTTTCTCAATTTGAGCTCCAGAAAAAAAGTATTTGCCACTTAATGGTATCATCTCCTCCACCTCCAACTATTTTTGTGGGCCTTAACTCCAGCCCCCAGACACTAACTTCTGTGGAGCACAGAGCCTCCTCTTGGGAATTCTTGTCATCACAAACGGTGAGGCTGATGAACTAAGAGAGGTATTGAGAAGGCAAGGTTTGGTCTGTGCAAACCCACCCTGGCCACTCCACTCATCAACTCAGGCCAGTCACACCAACTTGACCTTCCTTCTGCCGCTGTCTTTTACTTTCATCTTCACCATTATTGCCATAGAAAGTAAACCCTTAGAGGTTAGAAGGAATGGGATATAATCCCCTTTAAATTGAATATGAGCCAGAGCCTGTGGTTGGCATCTCTCTTCCAAATCTAAACTTAAATCTGTTAAGTCACATATCACGTTTCCAATTCTTTTTCTCCCTAATCTTTCTGTCACTCTAATCACTTAACACAAACTCACAATTGGTGCAAGAGCTCTGCATCTACAAAGTTCAATCAAATTCCTGCGGGACGTAGGCTTTGCAGCGCCAAAATTGCAAGGGCAATTAACCTTGGCAAAATAAGGGTCACACTTAATTTCCTGAGAAACTCATAAACTTCATGCAGTCCAGAATCATTGGACATCTATCAAAGGCGTTCGTATTGTAATTCTCTTGAAAGAGCATTATAACCTAGCCATTTGATTAATTCCCCAGAAACAGAAAGCTCAGGTGGATCAGCTTCCTCATGGTCTTGGAAAGGCCTGAGCTGCTGGCGGCTGTGCGAGCTCTTCAGGCCCAAGGCAACCATGGGAGGTGCCTTTCACACCTTTATAGCCTATTCCGTTGACTTGTGGCTGGGAAAACTCTAAGTCAGTGCAGACACAGGCCCTACATTTACTTCCCTGCTCTAAGAGATAGAGGAATTCACCTTCAAATAATACCCACCTATTTGGTAACTTGAATGTTGTGAAAGAATGGGTGTTGGTATAAATATATGTTTTTTTTATTTTTCAATTATAGTTGACATACAATATTTTATTAGTTTCAGGTGGATAACTCGGTGATTGGACAATATATAACTTACTAAGTGATCACCCCGGTAAGTTGAGTACCCATCAGATACCTTAATACAATATTATTGACTATATTCCCTGTGCTATACTTTACATCCCCATCACTATTCTGTAGATACCAATTTGTACTTGTTAATCCCTTCACTTGTTTCACCCATCCCCAGCCTCCCTCCATCTTTCACCCAGTCCCCTCATCCCATCCCATCTGACAACCACCAACCAATTCTGTGTTTGTGAGTCTGTTTCAATTTTATTTATTTATTTTGTTCTTTAAATACCACATATCAATGAAATCATGTGGTATTTATCTTTCTCTGTCTGATTGATTTCACTTAGCATAATACCCTCTCTAGGTCCACACATGCTGTGCAAATGGTAAGACTGCCTTCTTTTTATGGCCGAGTAATAGTCTATTGGACACATGTACCACAGCTTTGTCTTTTTCACACAAGAAACACCACCTATTTATTCATTTACAATGCATAAACAGGCGGTGTTTATGTGAAAAAGATAATACTTTCCAGTTGAGACTGCTGTTAGAAAGAGGAGTCGGGACCAATACATAGATATGCACTGCAGGTTGATGGAAAACCATACCTTCTGTGTCATCGAAAGACAGTTTGAATAGTTCGCTACTGTTCTTCATTTGCCTTTGACCTTCCTAGCAGATTAAGGATAAGAACTCAACATAGGTTCAAGCCATCAAAAGGATCCCTCCTGTTTAGCAATGCATATTTGTTTGATTGATTTTTGGGGGTGTACTGGAGGGAGCTATGTTGTTTTTATTCCTTTACCAACCCCACTGTAATCTATTTCTTCAGCAATCTGAACCAAAAATGAGGAGACTGCATGGAATATTTTGGGCATCAGCTCCTTCTACCAGGACTGATTCTTAATATCACTTGCCAGAACTGTCTTATTCCCTGGTCTTGCTTGTTTCCCGGGCTGTTTGTCAGATTATCTGTTTGTCTTCATGGAGGGCTATAAGAAATTCTTTTCCGTTTGCACACACAGACCCTTCTCAAAGAGTAGCAATGCTGATTTCCTGTATATCAGACCTGACATCTGCAAACAGACACTGGTTTTCCACACTGTATTTTCAAGAAATTAGTACATCATTACCCATGATTGATACCACTCAAAGGGGCCTCCCAGGCATTGTTACATGGAAGTAGCCTGAGCCAACTTTTAAAAGTCATAATGCCCTTCTAGTATTTACACAGGGACAGTCTATCTATTCTTTCCCTGAAAAAAAGATCACATTGCTTTCCTTTCATGCTTAATAGCCCAACACAAATCACTCAGGAGTGTTGAGGCTAACAAAGCCGAGCAAAGGCCAGCCATGCAACAGCGGGGCTCAGCAGAGGTGTGTCTGCCCAGAATTGAAAACATATGTTGGCTGCTCTGGTCCCAACCTGTTCCTGTTTTTGAAATGAATGATTCAAACCACCTCATTAACTATAGGTACTAGAGATGCTTTTCATAGGCACATTATCACTTAGGTACATTTTACTGTCTTGATTCCACTGGAAAAGTTCCTAATCCATAGCGTACCAATGACTTATCAGTCTACTTAGATACTTAAAGCATTGCTACCATTCTGACAAAAGTTAAAGCATCCTTTTCCAATGATGCCTAAAAGGAATCAGTATGCAACTAGTCAGCAGAGAAAAGAAAATAGGATAGAAGATTACTAGGTTCTTGATGTCTTGCTTGCAAACACACAAGGGATTTTTATTTTTTAGTTTTACAATACGAAGACCTGCTGCGCTGGGTGTAATTTATGATGCTTTAGACAAATTACCAGCCTGCTCTTGCTGTAGACTTTTGCTTTGACTCACCTCTCCATTGACTCACTGATTTCTGGACTCAAGTGCAGGCAACAACAAGGAGCTAGGAAAATACCACAGTCCGGAGCACTACATAAATTAGACCATGACTCTCTGCTGCTGCCACCAGGACTCAGAGCAAAACTGCCAAGTATGGGGAGTCTGGGTTTCCTGGTTCAGCGTTTCTTCGACCAGTTTCTCCACAGAAGCACGTTTGTGTTTGGGGCACAGCAGTTCTTTGTAGGGGCCTGTGCCCTGTAACTGCAGGATGGTTAGCATCTGTTGCTCTAGATACCAACTGACAGGGAAGTGCCCTCCTTCCAGCACCCCTGCACGCACACACACCCTCAGACCACACCATGCCAAGCTCTAAGCATCCCAGTCTCTCTGCTGTCTTGTAGCTGTCCAAAGTACCCACCCTAAGTCCTCCATTCTCCCAGATTTTTCCTAACTTATTCATGTCCCTTCCCCACCCCCAGCAAATGCCTAAATCCTAGTAAAATGCTTCAGGCCACATAATTCAACACAATCTCTGTTGAATTAAGGATTAATACGTGTCCTGATCCCTGCCATTTGTAAAGATAAAAGCAATTTGATGATCCGATTAATTCACAGTAAATACTCCATGACTAACAGACTTGATCTTTTTAGGGTAATTGTACTAGAAGAGAAAGGTCTCCACCCATGGTTTCCCCCACCCTCCTCACACAAGACAGTCAGGAATCCAAGACTCCATTTATGAGAAGTCCATGACTCCCCGCAGTGGGAACTTAGGGAGCTCTCTTTCCAACTGTGAAAAATAAATAACCACAACAATCTCATCCTCCAGTGCCACTTGGAAAACCAGACCCAAATCAGTTGGCATCCAGTTCCCAATCTCAAAGGGCAAGGCATAGTCCAAATTAAGGGAGAAGAGATACAAGGTCCCTGCACCCTGGCCTGTGTGGCTCAATGGTAGAGCATGGGCCTCTCCCTGAAGGGTCTTGGGTTTGATTCCCAACCCCCCACCCCCAGTCAAGGGCATGGACCTGCATTGCAGGTTCATTCCCCCTGGGGCTCCTACAGGAGGCAACCAATGCATCTCTCTCACATGGATGTTTCTCTCTCACTCTCTCTCCCTTTAAAAAAAATTCCTGGGTCTTTCTCACTTTCCTTATGCCAAGCTAACCAGAAACCCAGCACATATCTTTTCTGCAAATGTCCTGAGGTTCATTGTTATCTGGATGCTGAAGAAAAATGTTGTTTTAGTCAAGTTTTATTAAATGCAGTCCTTCCTCCCATAAAAATTATCATAAAATTCAAAGTCCAAGGCTATGGCAAATAACAGTGCCATTGGGAGCTAGTACTTAAAATTTTTGAGGGGAAAAAAGGCTTGACCTTCATTTTATAAAAAACTACAGTCAGGGCTTGTCCTTGTGAAATCACGTTGCTGTCTTCAGTATTACTTCCCAAGTACTCCATGAAAACATGAGTGCTCATAAAGTGATTTGAGTTTTTTTCCTTGGGGAATCCTGATACTCCCATTAAACTGATTGAGTAAAAAGAACCAGTATGCTCTCTGAGTTATTTTCCAACTGTCCCTTAGCACAGGCTTTTTGCTTTGACATCACTAACAGTCAATGAGAGCAAAGAGAGGCTGTGGTCAAATGAAACTGCAACTAGCAGAAAACACACAGTAGATGCCACTGGTGGTGCCATTCATTGGGCACGCACCCTTGAGTAAGGAGCCATGTGAAGATTAACACCCTGCTCACAGGAACAGAGAGCAGACTACGCTGTTATTCCTGGGAAACTTGTACCTAAAAGAAGTCACACAGCTCACCTGTCAATGATAAGAACGTCTTCATACTGTTATAGCGTAGCTGTGATTCGTTCCTTCGAGGGGTTTCCAGTCTAAAGCTTAGTGCCTTTCTTGAAGATGTTTTCGTCCAAATTACTTCATTTAATCTCTTATCCCTCTAAACTCAGCTATTCTGTCTAAGAATGGGTAGGCTTCTTTTTTAAAAAATATTTAATTGTTGAAAGTATTACAGATGTCCCCTTTTATTTCCCAATGACCCCTTCTAGTAATTTTTTCCTGTGCCAATAAACAACTCTAATGTGTTAGTGCCTTCCGGCCACACAAATTTATTTCCCTTTGTCATATGAGGGCTGTGGGATCCTGGACCCTGGTCAACCCCAAACGTCTTCTGGTTCCAGACCCAGCTAAGGAGCGGCTGCTGTTGAAACCTGCTGTTCTCCCAGCTGAAGGCAGCAACCTGCAGAGAAAGAGGAGCCAACCCACTCCATTCAAGTTTCTGTGGAGACTGGAGATGTGTCCTGTTGCTCTCTCGCCACTGGCCAGAGCTTTTTGTGGGCCAAGCCCAAAATCAGTAGGGGACGGGAGGGGCAAGGAAGAGGTGGAGGGAGTGGAGCCTACTCTTCCCATAGGGGACTAGAACGTCATGTGAACATGAGCAGGGATGCTTAATCCCATTTACAGAGAAAGAATGTATATTTGGGAACAAAAAACCAAATCAGCTGAAGTCCTGGATAACGTTATTGAGCCACCCCTAAAAGGACTCCCAGGATCCCATGTCTGGATTCCCACTTCTATGAGGTAACATGCTTCTTCATGGCTTAAGTCTAGTCCTCTATGGAAGAACGTCCCAGCCAGTACAGAGAAAAGCCCTGATGATCTGCTCCTATCAGGAGGTGGAGGAAGAAGACCTCACTGTTGATAGACCAGATGAAAGGCAACCCCCTCCCTCCAGACACCGACTCTGCAGATCACAGCTTGTCTACCCAACTGTGTACACCTGAAACGGACATATTATTGGATGTCCACTGTAACTGAAGAATAAAAATGATTTTTAAAAAGGAAGAAAGTAGACCACAGCTTCCTATAATTTGGGGATAGTTCTGAGCCTTGACATGGGAGACAAGTATGATCCGGGGTTTCAAGCAGTGTGATTAATGATACATACATGTTACAGATTTTGTTTCCATTTCATTAAACACATGCATGTGCACCAAAAGTCTGAGAAAGAAAGGAACTCAAGTGGACATCCTTTTTCTTTACCAGTCCCATATACAAGAAGAAAGATAAAATGTATCTGCTTATATCTTCAACTTATTCTTTCATTCCAACATGGTCCAACATGGTCTGTTTGTGCCCCAAAAAAATTAAAAACTTAAACAATATGCAAATAATACTAAATGTATATATACATATATGTACGTCCAATTTGCATCCAAGATAGTGGATTTTAGAGTCTGTTTAGCTGATACAGTACAACTTCATAAGAGGACGCCTGCAAGACAGGGGGACCTAGGAGAACAGCATAAGCCTCTGCTACAACCTGGGGTGACCTTATAAGAACTTTCGCTGAACTCAGGGGAAGCAAAAAATTAATGAAAACCTTCAAAGTGCATAAGAGCACTGGACAGAGGGAGTCACAACAATCATCTTTTGTTTTGCTTTATCCTTTTTTCTTCCCTTTTTAAAGAACATTGAAGCTGTAACCGCAGAGGTGATGAGAGAATGGCGGCCCTCCTGAAGTGATATCCAAACAGAAGATTTTCCAATACACATCCTGAAATCGCAGAGCATGTAATTCCACATTAGCTGCAGGAAAGCAGCATCTTTGCTTGGGAGATGGAAATTTGGAAGCTCATTGCTATAATCTGTGGTTATGATTTCAAGCTCCCCCAGCGATGCCGGGAATTAAACCACAGACTCCCAGCACTAGGGGCCTTTATTGTAATCCAATAAAACCTTAACAACCAGTCTTCTTTTTTATGATAAATTAAGGGCCTCATTTGCTTTGAAGCAGCCCCTCTGCCCTAGCGTTTACCTCCCTGTGGAAACAGTCCTAGAGAAACAGTGAATTGAGATGGGGTGAAGGCGGTGGGCGGACAGGGGCCCAGATTCCCCACCTTGGTTTCATAGACTCGGAAACTACAAAACAAAGAAAAAAGCTCGCTCTTCTAAAAGAACCTATCTCTTAGGATGAGCCTCTGCTTGGACTTTGGTAATGTTTTATAAACAAACCGTGCCTTCGGAACCTTGCCCCTCAGTCACAGAAGGTCACCTTGAAATCACAAGTGTGAGAACTGGGACCCAGGTCATGTGTTCTAGGCAACAACTTTTAACTTTATTCTATTTTTTATTTACTAATTTGGAATTTTACTCAAAACCTCAAATTCTACCCAAATTGCCAGCATTTGCTTTGCTGCTATGCCATCTTTGTGAGCTCATTTATTACAGAACTAGAGGCCCAGCGCACAAAATCATGCACGAGTAGGGTCCCTAGGCCTAGCCTGCGATCAGGGCCATGTCTGCAAAGTGAGAGTAAAATAAGCGATGCAAATGTTCATCTGTGACTCATTTTCCTTTAATTTTGTGTATGAAGGAACTGCTTGTTTCTTGTTTTTTTGTTTTACTCTTTGTTTATTGGCCTGTTTGTTTTTCCTCTGGGTGCAAAATTTGTTTCCAAAACTTCCAAGGCAGTAGTATCAGCACTTCTGACCATATCTTATTTGTTACTATCTATCCAGGCCAACCTGAATGCCTTGAGCAGCCCGATGCCTTACTCATCAGGAACACCTCTTCCTGCCGGGCACTGCTAAGCCACTGGCACTGTCAGTTATTGTAGACCTCTCAGAGTTACTTCCACGGAAATTTCCCCACTTTTAGTATTTGAAAACAGGCCCATTTGAACCTTGAGGCAGTGAGATTGGTAATGGCCACAGAAACACTTTGCAGGAACTCCATGTAAACCTATGAAAGCCTCCAGTCACAGTCAAAGGCATGGCTCTCCATTACTAACCTGGAATTTCTATGTTCAGACTTCTCAGTTTTCCTTTCTGCCAAAGGACTAAGAAGATGAAGTAACAGAATGGGAAGGAGGGTATGGGGGAGCTTCTTCTCTGAACAATACTCAAATGAAAATTTTGAATGAAGTTATAAAAGTTTTTCTATTTACTAAAGAAACTGCAGTGGGACATCCCATTTCAGTCTGCTTCTACTCTCCAATCCCTTTATTCCAAATTTCATTAGAAAAGACCAAGATTCTTCAATTAATGTGCACTTTAAAATACTAGATAATAGGAAACTTGAATATAGGCTTTGTTCTCATAAACTTTTCTCAGCTTTTGTACTCCCTTTCACGGTGCATAACTTAAATTTATAATTTCTATGAGAAAACTAATGTTCTGCTGAGATTAAAATCTCATCTAATTTTTGCAGCCACGGACACAAAGGTGAGCACTTACGTTCTGCAGAAGAGAAATAAAACTTTTCCAACTGTCACTGGAAGAAACACGGTGAAACGCCAGTTGCATGATTACACCTACTTTAGAAAGCGTAAGGACAACCGCAGTGTGATAGAGTAGGGATCATGAGGAAACAAGCTCAAGTCAAATTCACCAACTGATTTGCCTCTCCTTATTATTTTGAAAGAAATCCTAGGCATTTTAAGGGAATTACTGAATTCTGTTGATTGTATTAGAAAAGTACGGTCCTCTTCATCCCTGATTTCAAATTGTATTACACAGCTACAGTAATCAAAACATGTTCCTTGCAGCATTATTTGGAAACAACCTCAGTTGCCATCAATGGATGAATAAAGAAAATCACACACACACACACACACACACACACACACACACACCCCAGAATGCAATATTATTCAGCCATGAAAAATAAGAAAATCCTATTTGCAGTAACATGGATGAAGTTCGAGGGTATTATGCTAAGTAAAATAAGTCAAACAGAGAAAGTCAAATACTGTTTGCTCTCACTTATATGTGGAATCTAAAAATCTAAATTCATAGAACCAGAGAGTAGATTACTGGCTGCCAGGGATGGGGGGTAAGGGAAATGCATGGCATGAGTCAAAGGGCACAAACTTCCAGGTATAAGATGAATAAGCTCTTGGATGTAATGTACAACAGGGTGACTAGAGTTAACAACACTTTACTGCATACTTGAAAGTTGCTAAGAGTGTAGGTATTAAAAGTTCTCACTGCTTTTAAAAAATGGTAAGAGTGTGAAGTGATGGATGTACTCACTAACCTTATTGTGGTAATTATTACTATATATATATGTATATATATTAGAAGTCCGGTGCACGAAATTCATGCACGGGGGTTGGGGGGAGTCTCTCAGCCCAGCCTGCAACGACGCCAGTGTCCCTTGCCCCGGCCTCTGGCCCGAGGCCCCTCCCCTCCCGACACGCAGCCAGGGCGGGGACACTGGGCTCATGTTGCCAGGGCAATGGCACCAGCATCCTGCCCCAGCCACTATGCAGAATCTTATTCTCAAGTCCAGGTTGACCAAAACAGAGTCTCCATGTGGCTAGTCCTGGTGGAGGTGCTTCAGCAGGTGAAGCTTTTTTTTTTTTTTTTTTTTTTTTTTTGTCCCACTGACTCACCTGTGAGATGGAGGAGCATAGACCCTCTCCTTTGGGAGATAATTTATTTGTACTTTTATACAGTAAGTTTCCAAGAGAAATGCACACAAAAATGTTAACCCCTAGGAGTTTCATCTAAATGAAGCATCCCTTGAGGTTAATAAATGGTTCTCTGAACAGGCATGAAAAGTAATGGCATTTGATGTCAACTGATTTACTTTGCAAATCACATGTCATATTTATGCAAATAATGACAAACAGGCCCCTTGTTTTTTCCACCAAAACCAACACTTTGTGTCATACAGTATTTCCCTCTCAATCTCATGAGACTGTTCCTAGTGAGAGAAAAATTATCTGAAAGTAGTTTTTAAAATATTCTTTTCAAGTTATCTGTAATGTTACAATGGTTCTTCAATAAAAACTAGGAATTCTGCAAACGTGATTCTTCCTTCACTGTCCCCAGGGCTATTATCCATGATAAGAAGAGCCCAGCATAGAAACAGCCCATTCCTCTCCAGCAGCTATCTTCAGGGGCTGAGCCTGAAGAGCTGAAAGCTTAACCAGCACCAATGGGATTCTTAGCAACAGTTAACTTGGGGAACTTGGCGAGTTGTTCTGACACTTCAGAAGGTATCAGATTCCCTAGGATGAGCTTTTGTTAGAAACAGCAGGTTCTGAATCCCAGCCCAAGGTCTTGATTCAGTGAATTGGTGGAGGAGCACAGGACCTGCTTGCTAAACAGACTTACCAGGTGATGCTAATAAAACGTTGCAAGACCCACTCCCTGAAGGACATTGCGTGGGGACATAAGGCCACTGCCAGATTTGGCCCCAGCCCAGACCTTGGGCCCAAAGCTCTTCCCAAGCCATGGTTTACCAGATCATATTTCTGATGGTTATGGTTCAGACCTTTACAGCCCAATTTAACACAAAATGTGTTCTTGCCTCAATGACGTTACCAACTAGTTCCCTGTAATTTTCCTATCAACAACTGAACTCCCTACCAGTCCTTTAATTCCTCAGTACTTAAGGTTCCTGTCCTCAAAGCCCAAATTACCCTCGCTAGGTAATGGAAAAATTCTTCTTGCCTGAGCCAATGCCAGCTCCGGGAGCAGAGCTGTGCTGTCTACCTGCTGCCTGTCCCCAGGATCCCTGCATATTTCGTTAGTCTTTTCTCCAATTGACCAGTGGTTTTCACAATTATTTTAACCATGAAACTCTTTGTTTTTTAAAGAAAAAAAATTTATATAGAATTCTAATAATATACAAATAAAACAAAGCTGCTATGACTGAGATGATGGGGAAAACAGAAATGCAGACAGAGCCTCCCTCGACAGCCTTCCCATTCCTCACCACACACTTACACATACACACTCATTTGAATGCTCAGAAACCATTCACTCACCTTTATACAATACACTCATGCTCACTCACATTTACATAACACACTCATGCAAACACCTCCATTCACTCACATTTGTATACATTCAAATTAATACCCCCGTTAATACACTTGCACTCACATGCACACACCTCCAATCACTCACATTTGCACGCATATAGGTACACACAAAAACAGACCTACTCTTGACCCTGACCTTGAGGAAGTTCTACAAAACCTTGTGGCTCCATGTAAGACAGTCTGAAAGTCTCCACCTAAGGTCATGGATTCAATATTGGGGCAATAGTAGCGGGCTACTTTCAGTTCTACCTTCAAAAGGACAGGATTGCCTCTTTCTAAAAAATAACGAAATTCACACCCATGTTCACATTTTCAGCTCTAACTTAATCAACAGGTTTGGTTAAAATTCCTGTCCAAACATTTCGGTCAGCCCCATTCAACCATGCATTAATAAGCTTGGTGGTTACATGCTGATATTCTCTGAAAAAATAAATTAACAAATTAAAGTGAGAAATTATCATGTGCAACTGAAATACCTATTTCATGTTTTGTACCATTGTAAATGATACTGTTTTGAAATGTATAATTTTTCAATGCTACCATACTGAAATACAATGAATTTTTGTATATTTGGTTCATATTCTGTAAACTTGCTAAAATCATTTATCACTTTCAGTATCTTTTTGGAGTTTTCTACATAGGTCGTTAGGTTATTTACACATGCATTTCTTCCTTTCCATCTCCATGCCTGTCATTCCTTGTGCCTGTATATTTGCACGGCTAGGACGCCCAGTGTGCTGTGGAATAGAAGTTCTGAGGGTGGATATCCTTGCCTTGTTCTTAATCTTGCGGGAAAAGCAATCTATCACCATTAAGCATAATGGAAGCTACAGGCCTTTTGTAGATGCTCACTATCAGGTTAAGGAAGCATCATTCTATCCCTAATTCATGAGGGTTTTTATCATGAACAGGTTTTGAATGTTATAAAAAAGATCACACATTTTTCTTCTTCTTCATTCTGTTGACATAGTGCAGTTGTCAGCAAACTGCGGCTCGCGAGCCACATGCGGCTCTTTGGCCCCTTGAGTGTGGCTCTTCCTAAGCCTTAGGAGTACCCTAATTAAGTTAATAACAATGTACCTACCTATATAGTTTAAGTTTAAAAAATTTGGCTCTCAAAAGAAATTTCAGTCGTTGTACTGTTATTTGGCTCTGTTGACTAATGAGTTTACTGACCACTGACATAGTGTGTGTCATTGATTTTTGCGTATCGTTTAAATCCTAGTCCAGGTCTCAAAGCCTGTGCTATGTTTCTTTGGGTCTCACAAATGTGCCTTTAAGAGGTGAAGCTGGAATGAGTGTAAGTTCAGACACAAAACTGGGGTTCCTCCTCTACAGCCATCTTCTCTCTGAGCCCCACACTCTCACATACTCATGGAAACAGGGGCTTCTGCCTGCATGCTAGCTGCCAGCACTGAGAGCACCCTGCTCCTCTGTGACAGAGCCCACCCTCAGGCCAGACAAGATAGAAAAGGAAGAAAGAACAAAAGCCAGGGTCCCCCACTAATAAGACCACTGGGGTACCTTTTTTTAGTTTCTGTGGGTAAATAAATGGGGTCACTACTGGAGTTTTTACCTGCCATTCCACTGTTGTGCAAATCAGGGCCATAAGAGAAAAGGATGCATTGTTCCATCTTGAACAGAACCAAAAGCCAGAAGAACCTGTATACAGAACTTGATATACAGGGTCACACATAAAGTACACAAGGTAATTATTTGACTTAATCAACCTATCTCTAGAGTTAAAATATGATGACCCTACTTCACAATTTTATTAAATATTTTGAACATTACGAGTATCAAATTTAAGTTTCAGAGGACAATACTGAATTACTAGAAGATACTCCCAGAATGATTTTGGTAATACTTAAATATCTCAAACTATTTTTCAAAAGTTTTAAGACAGGAAAAGGGGGAACAACCTAAACTGAGGCTATGCCTTGAGTCTTCTTATACCTTAACTGGAGGCCCGATGCACGAAATTTGTGCAAAAGTAGGCCTTCCTTCCCCCGGCTGCTGGCACCGGCTTCCCTCTGGCACCCGGGACCCAGGCTTCCATCGCAGCCCAGGCTTCATTTGAAAGGTCGTCTGGAAGGACGTCCAGAATGATGTCCAGTCTAATTAGCATATTATGATTTTTTTTATTATAGATTTCACAATTTGCATGTATTTTGAAGGAAATCAAATCCATCTATATCTAACCTTTTAACTTCTATGAACCAACTTTTGCTTTTTAGAGCCATTTGATATTTCAGATCTTGGTAGAGTTTTCTCTCCTGTAAAAGCAGGAAGTGGCCCTCTGCTAAACGTAAACTAACTTGAGAAACTTGGGAGGGTAGTGTTGAGTTCACAACTTCAGATTCAGAAGTTCATGGGTGCATTCTAAACTTGGTGACACTTGTTTACTTGCTTTCTCCAGTCCTAAAAATCACCTGACATTATGTGTGTTTATAGAAATGAGAATTACTCAATCTTAATTTTTCATATCAGTTTTCATAAGAGAAAGGGATGGGGTGGCACTGAGTAAAAAGCACAGGAAATTTGCTAAATGTAAAAGCTAGAATATTTGGGCAAAATAAATAACATAGTATTGGGTTATAACCCAACATGTAAAATAACCAGGAGTCCATCCTATATAATAAAAGCCTAATACGCTAAGTGTCTGGTCATCTAGTCATCCATTCAACCAATCAAAGTATAATATGCTAATGATATGCTAAGGCTACTCAACCGCTCGCTATGATGAGCACTGACCACCAGGGGGCAGTCAATTGGCCAGCCAGTCGCTATGACATGCACTAACCACCAGGGGGCAGACACTCCAACCGGTAGGTTAGCGTGCTTCTGGGGTCCGGCTAATCGAGACTGAGCGAGATGGGCCGGACCAAGATGGGCCGGACGTGCCCTGGAGCCCTCCCACGGTCCCTCCCCGGCTGACTAACCTCCCACGTACCTCCCAGCCCTGATTGTGCACCAGTAAGGTCCCTCAGCCTGGCCTGCACCCTCTCACAATCTGGGCTGAGGGACCCCTCCTGAGTGCACGAATTTCATGCACCAGGCCTCTAGTACTGTTATAAAGAAGTTATTAAATAAATATTGAATGAATATATATTACTTAAATATATATTACTTAAATATGGGATAACAGATCTCCCATAGAGAAGAATTCTAAATATTTTATGTACATATTTCCTCATCAAGGAGATGGAGCAAATCTCTCTACCCCATAAGAGTGCACCGCACACTGTGACTTCCTTCCATTGGGTACAGATTGGAAAGTGAGGGTAAAGAAATGGTGTAGAAACGTGACAAGTACCATCTCGGCCACGTAATCAAGGTTAGTCATGCTGACAGCATGTGCCTTCAATGTGTTGTGATGAGAATGGCCCTCTACTTCTATGGTCTTCCTCTCCATGTCTATAACCTCAATCTAACATTGAAAAAATATCAGAAAAAAAATGCAATATAGCAGATGATACAATATATCTGATCAGTACTCAAAACTGCCAATATCATCATCAAAAACAAGAAAATCCTAAAAAACTTCATAGCCAAGAGGAACCCAAGGAGACAGGACAACTAAATGTAAGGTGGTGTCCTGCATGGGATCCTGGAAAGGACAACAGGTCAAAATGAGAGAAATCTAAATAATATGTGGACTTCAGTTAGTAATCACATATCAATTGTTTAATTCAAAAATTAGGGATAGAATGGAGCAAATGTGCCATGTTAATAACAGGGGAACCTGGGTGTGGCGTATGTGGGAATCCTCTGGACCACCTTCACAATTCTTCTGTAAATCCAAACCTATTCTAAAACAAGTAGTGTCTTACAAAAAATAATTCAAGGCTGAGTTCTCTTTTCCAACCACCCACTCCTCCTCCTAAGTAAGGAATGTTTCTAACCACTTTAAATTTGTAAAATGCAAATTGAAAACAATGCTGTCAAACACCCCTTTTGATCATGCTCACAATGGGCACATGGAAGCTAATCTATGGTGATGAAAACATGACTTCTCCCTATGAGAAAATAGTGAAATTGAAGTGTTCCCTTGTGTGATGGAGTTTGTATCACAGGGCAAAATCTGAAGTTGCCTGAAGATGGCTTTGCTTTCTGGCTTACGTTTTCAAAATCCTGAATTCTTTGAGTAGATTATAGTAGGTGATCCTCATGTGGAGTGAGAGAAATAAGGAAGTACTAGAGAAGGTGAGATATAGAAGAGAAAAAGGGAGAAGTGTGGCTCCCCAAATTCAGGTCTGACACAGAGAACTTAAGAGTCCTATGAATAATAGGGACCCTAAACCTGTTTCTGTTCAGCTTCCTGAAAAGTGGCCAGACCTCAGTGGGCAAAATGGATCAACCTAGGGAGGCTGGACTCCAAAAATCCCACGCACAAAAAACAGGTCCTGGTCTTAGCAATGATACCAATGCCCAAGGGGACAAAAAGCTTCGAACCTCCCAAACCCCACCCCCAACCACAAGCCCATGCCAGGGTTAGCCCCTGAATGACCTATACTACCTAATGCCAGTGAAGATCATTCAAACCACAAGGAGCCCCAATTTTTACTGACATTCAATTTTCTGCTAAGCCAGTGAGTTAGAAACAGAGAGTAAAATTTCATCAAATTTTGTAAAAATAATTTAATTTTTCCACTGTGTTTGTAGAGTGATAATTGCATCTACTTCAGGAACAAAGCATACAGCTGCTACTTATGGAGCATCAACTCTTGACTTCTGAGTTGGAGAAGGAAAAGCTGCTTGTGGAAATCATGCCAGGCAGAAGAGAAGGGGCCTTTAAAAGATGTTCTCAGCAAGTATTCTATAATAAATACTAGAGGCCCAGTGCACGAAATTCATGCGGGGGGGGGGGGGGGGGGCGGGGGGCGGTTCCCTCAGCCCAGCCTGCACCCTCTCTGAATCCGGGACCACTGGTTCCTAACCGCTTGCCTGACTGTCTGCCTGATCGCCCCTAACCCCTCTGCCTGCCTGCTTGATTGCCCCTAATTGCTCCCCTGCTGGCCTGATCACCCCTAACTGGCTCTGCCTCGCCCTGCACCCAGGACCCAGGATTCCCGCCTCCAACTGGTCACAGGCACCCGGGACCTGGGCTGGCTTCATCTGGGCCGGCTGCAGCTGCAGGGGACCATGGGTGGGTGGCTTTGCCTGGGCCACAGCTGCAGGCACTGGCACCAAGGACCACAGGGCAGGCGGCTTGTCCCTCTCCTGTGTCACAGGCACAGGCGCTGGCACCCAGGACCATGGGGTCAGTGGCTTGTCCCTCTCGTGGACCGCAGGCACAGGTGCAGACACTGGCACCCAGCACCGTGGGATGTGCGGCTTGTCCCTCTCCTAGGCTGCAGGCCCAGGTGCAGCTTCTGGCGCCCAGGATGGCAGAGCAGTTGGCATGTCCCTTTCCCGGGCTGCAGCCTGGCTGGTCCCCATTCCTCTCTCGCGAGTTCATTTGTGCCAGGCTGGTCCCCATTCCTCTCATGAGCTCATTTGTGCCAGGCTGGTCCCCATTCCTCTCTCCCCAGTGTTGAGTGTCTGAGCCGTTACGGCATGATGGCATGATGACCATTTGCATATTAGCTCTTTATTATATAGGTTGAGATTTATTGAATCATTAATTGCACATACCAGAAACATGGTAGCACTCTGCATACATGATGTCAATAATTCCCACTGTACAGAATAGGGTAGGTATGAGTAGCTTCACGTTGAAATGGAAAATGAGTCTCAAAGAGGAAAAATAACTTGTCTGCAACAAAGATAATAACTGGCAGAATAACCCAATCTATGGCTACAGAGATGGGCCCATGCTAAGCCTGTCCTCTCTCAAATATGAAGCTTTATAGCTTTCTTTGACCTTCCATTGGTCTGCCATATCATCATGGACTTCTCTTTCCTCACAACATTTGCTGAGCTAGGCAGGAGTATTTCCATTTTTATCGGTTGTCTTTATGGGTGAAAGAATGATTTGGACCAAAAGAAAGTCCCTTTCATTCTGGAATCAGAATCAATTCATGGAAAAATCTGATTGTTATACAAGCTACTCCACACTCTTAAGTGGTCTTAGAGGCACCCAGAGCATCTTGCCTGTCTTCAGGCCATATCTCTTTCATTGGCTGTAAAACACTGAGTTGGGGCTTTAGAACCATGAAAACTGAGTTGATATTACAGGAATCTGAAATTCTGGGTCAGATGCAACAGCATAGAAACTTCCAAGTGCCATACACATCTCCTCTATCCAAACCAGAGGAGGAAACCACTATTCCTGCATTTATCTATAAACCAGCTCCCCAAGGAGAGACAAAAACATCAACATGGTCCTCTACTGTCATGCAGACTCCACCAACAAACAAGCACCCTAAGAACTGAAACGAATTAAATATAAAACATCGTTTTAAAATGCTAATATAAATGGAGCTTCTTAGAGACTGTGACCTTACATAAGTGGCAGTACTGGCGTCACTGCAGCTGTTTAGTGAAAGTATTTTTTCTACTTCTTCCTGTTGATTTTTTTTTTTACCCTTCTCTGCCAAGAAAATTTACTACATTTTTTTCCTTATTTTCCTTGTGTCAAGTGGAACTTTTTCATCCAACTTTTACTGTTCAGGCCCATATGTCTCTTCTTTCTTCTTCTTGTGTTTTTTTAAGATACCACATAACAAAAATGTTTCTCTTATATTAATTTTGTTATTCAGGCAAAGTAAACCATCACTCTTCGGTATGTCATATAGAAGCCAGAAGCATAGTGACTCACTCATGCAGAGATTTTATTTAAAACATTTGCTCTGTGGTCGGCGTAGATTAAAGACAGATCAGGTTGTCCTCAGAGTGGTGCTGGGATAGTGAGAGTGAGAGTGAGAGATGCTGCTACTTGGTAGATAAACCACATGCAGCTCACATGGCAGAAGTGTCCCTGGTTCGCCTGGGTCCCACCTTCAAATCCAAAACACCTGTATCAGCAGAGTCAAGGTCTACCAACCCAGTGAATTTAATGGGTTCATGGAAGAATTTGAGTTTCCCTAAGAGGCTCATGGGACATGCAGAAAGGAAAAGGAGAAAACTGATGGGGATAAAAAGGGAAAGTGGAAAAAAATGAAGGGATAAAAACAGAACAAGAGAAAGCTCTGTGACAAGTTTCCATTGTTCTTTTTCTGAGCCAGAGAAAGTCTGGAATTTTAAATGATTGCAAATTGAGCAGTTCATGGGTAATCGATTTGGTCTCCACCAGTAGAGGTCAGAAACCCATGACATGCAAATAATATTTATATAGTTGAAACGAGGAACAGATGAAGTCCATGGAAGAGAATGAATCTGCTTTTTGATTTTCATAGAAGAGTACAAATTCCAACATCTGAGACAGACACAGTGATAAAACTGCACATGGTAGAAGGTTATGTGTGGACGGATATCCGTAGCTATTAGTGCTGAGGAGCCTGTGTGATATTTATTTCAGGTCTGTCAACTGAATACATTTTATATTTAACTGATCTTGTGTTGGTGCACTCAGTTCCAAATTTACACTTGTCCTAGAGGCACTTTTCTTCTCTCCTTCCATTCTTTCTCTTTTTTTAAAATATGCAAACAAAGCAGGATTACTTGACAATTAAAACAACTTTTGAGTTCCTGAAGATGAAAATTGCCGATAAGAGCACAGAATCTGTGGAACTAGCAGAGATTTCAATAGTCATCTAGTTGGATTGTTGACTCAGGGCAAGAATCTTTTCTGTAATATCTGTTCCTATACAACAGTGATTCCCAAAGTGGGGCCTGCAGCGATCCAGGGCGGGCGGTGATGGCCACAGGTGCATTTGTTTTAACTTTTTTTGTATTACCTTTCTATTCTGAGTTCAATAAATAGTTTCATAATTTCAAACTTCAATGTTTCTAATTTACACCTTTCTTTACTATATTTTACGAAAAAGGTAGAAACATTAATACATATATCTTTTTGTTTAATTGCTATTAAAATTTTAAAAAAATTAAT